>NW_022589712.1:42406265-43006265 GCF_004348235.1 Phoca vitulina
TTTTTTTTTTTTTTATTCTTTTTCTATCAAACCAGCATTCCTCTTCTGTGATGATTGTCTCCTATTTAATGAGGTCTTTACAAAATATTTCTCATGGGGCTTTCTTCTGAAATGTCTCCTTAGCCCTGATAAAAACTTGGCCTTTTTGCCCAAAGCTACCACAAAACATTGTGCACTGTGTTCACTTCTCTACAACTGAGAAGCCCTCATTCTTGACATCTAACTGCACACCCTGGAATGGGACTATATGTGCCTGGAGCAAGAGATATTTTTTCCTAATTCACACAACGGGCCAACAGCAGCTCTATTTTAGCCCCACAAACTCTAGAAGTACAGACTTCTTGCTCACTCTGACATGCTCACAATTCTAACCAGCCTATTGACTTTTCCACAGTGAAGTCTGGCACCTGCATCACTGCCTTCCAAAACACCAAGGTACGCAATGAAGTTCTCCCAATATCTTCCTTACCATATCCAACTCTGATCCCATGGCAGAACTGGGGACTACCTTAATGTGAATAATGAATATAATCAATCAAAATCCTAAATTAAAATTAACTAATCAAATCCAGCTATATATTCAAAGTTAATATCCTTTGTATTTATTTCAAGAATATATAGGTTACATATACAAATGTATTAATAAAATTCATGTTGTTAATAAATCAAATAAGAAGAAAAACTCAAATGATTTTCAGTACATTAAAAAAGAGTATTTGATAAGTTTTAACATCTACTCATAAAGGAAAATCTCTTAAAAGCATGAGTAGAAAGATGTAGTATGTTAAAAATCAATCATAATTCTTCCAGTCAGCCTCATACTTAAACACTGTATGTATGTCAGGGCGCTAGGGTGGCTCAGTTGGTTAAGCATCTGCCTTAGGCTCAGGTCATGATCCCAGGGTCCTGGGATGGAGTCAGTCCCACATCAGGCTCCCTGCTCACTGGGGAGCCTGCTTCTCCCTCTCCCTCTGCCCCCCACTCATGCTTGCTCTCTCTCTCTAGTGCTCTCTATCTCTCAAATAAATAAATAAAATACTTAAAAAAAAAACAACAAAAAAACATTGTATACGTCTGTCCATTAATGCCGGTATTCGTTTGCCAAAGATAATCATTTTATCCACAAATAATGAACACATGATTAGTCTGAATCAGACAGCCAATGCAATTAAATAAGAAAATGAAATTCAAGTGAAAAGTACTGAAGTATAGAAAAACATTTAAATATTTATCCACCTAGGAAAAAAAATGAATGAACCAACTAAGAAGCTATTAAAAATAGAAAATAAAATCAGTAAATTGGACAATTAAACCAAAAATTAATACATTTTCAAAATTAGAAAATGTACAGCAAAAACATTTGACTTAGAATAGTAACACAAAATATAAAAGAATTACAGAGGGAATTAAGTTCACAGGAAATTAGACCTTTTATTTGAAGAAAAATTATAAAATTTTACTCAGAAGCATATAAGCAAAATGAATATGTGGAAAACATGCAGATTATGAGATAGAAAGGAACATCTTTATAAAAACAAAATTCTCCCCCAAATTAAGCTATAGATTTGTTTCTGTTTTAGTCAGAATACCAGTATTTTTTCAGTGAATTGATAAAAATTATCCTAAATGTCTCTGGAAATCCAAAAAAAATATGAAAAAGAATAACGACGGAAGACTTGTCCTTCCACATTCTAAAATGTAGTCTAAATTTATCATAATTTAAAAAGTATGGTACTTTTGAAATACAGAATAACACAAATATATAAAAAATGGTAGGTAAAGGGCGCCTGGGTGGCTCAGATGGTTAAGCTTCTGCCTTCGGCTCAGGTCATGATCTCAGGGTCCTGGGATCGAGCCCCACATCGGGCTCCCTGCTTGGCGGGGAGCCTGCTTCTCCCTCTACCTCTACTGTTCCCCCTGCTTGTGCTCTCTCGCTCTCTCTGTCAAATAAATAAATAAAATCTTTAAAAAAAAAATGGTAGGTAAAAATAAAGATTGATTTTCAAGTTGATACAGAAAAGATGAATAATTTAATAAATGGAATTGGAACACTGAGTGAGAAATGTGGAAAGAAATCAAGTAGATTCCTTTTCATCCTTACCCTAAACTAAGTTGGAAATAAATCAAAGATTAAATATAAAAGTAAAACCATAGAAATACCATATGATCCAGTAATTCTACTACTTGGTATTTACCCAAAGAAAATGAAAACACTAATTTGAAAAGATATATGCATGTGTCCCTATGCTTATTGCAGCATTATTTACAATAGCCAAGATATGGAAGCAACCCAAGCGTCCACTGATAGATACATGGATAAAGAAGATGTAATAGGTATATATTATACATGCACACAATGAATATTACTCAGCCATAAAAAAAGAATGAGATGGATGGACTTAGAGAGTATGATGTTAAGTGACATAAGTCAGAGAAAGACAAATACCATATGATTTCACTTACATGCAAAATCTAAAAAACAAAACAAAGAAACAAAAAGCAGAAACATACCCATAAATACAGAGAACAAACTAATGATTGCCAGAGATGGAGAGGTGGGGGAGATGGATCAAATGCGTGAAGGGAAGTGGGAGGTACGGGCTTCTAGTGATGGAATGAATAAGTCACAGGTACAGAATAGGGAATATAGTCAATGGTATTATAATACCATTGTATGGTGACAGATGGTAGCTACACTTGGGGTGAGCATAGAATAACATATAGACTTGTTGAATCACTATGTTGTAATGTGAAACTAATGTAACATTATGTGTCAATTATATTTCAAAAAATAAATAATAAAAAGGTAAAACCAAAAGAGTGTTATAAGCATATAGAGATATTTATGTACTTAGTATATTACATAATTTTATATATTATATTATATCAAATGCAAAATATAAACATGACATAAAAAGCAATAATCATAAAAGAAAAATATCTTTGACCTCACATGAATTTAAACATGTGAATTAGACACCTATTAAAAATGACAGTGTTGATGTATATGTAAACAAAGACTACATGCATTTATACCATAATCTCATTTTCAGAAAAAAAAAAAATATGTTATTCAAATAACATGGCTGTATTATACAATTATAAAGTTGGGTGTTTAAAAACATAATGCTTTTTTCCTTGAATGGATTTTATTTTCTAATGCTGGATCTCCAAACAGCCAGACTCATCTCAGGCAATTTAATTTAGTTCTTGCATTACAATTCTACCCCATCCAGTGAGTTAATAGATAACTTAGATTGTGTACATCAGTTATAGTTTGGTTCAACAGTGCATCCTAGATGCTTTTTCCCACCTCATCTTCTGGCTCTCACTATCCCAGGGTATCAAGCCCCTGCCTTCCACTGACGGTAGCTGGCTGCCTATCTACAGTGGGGAGAGGTTGTGAAGAGGAGGGGCAGCCTACTTTCTACACTGTATTTCCCAGCCACGTCATTGTAGTCTGTGGTCTCTGGGCCACATCAGAAGGGGCTCTGGCAGGGGGCCACATCTGGCTGCAGGCAGCTACCTGAAAGGGTGATATCTCAGAGATGCAGCTGCTCTGCTACTCTCTCCTCCTTTTGCCTGGCCTTGCACATTCACCACTTATCGCAGGTAAGTCATGAAGTTCATGTTTTAGTCCATTGTTATGAGCAACTCCCTGACATGTCACTCTTGGACCAGGTGACACCTTCGAGACTGGGAGGGTTGGAGGCCCCTCTCACATCTAAATGAACCATGTGGCTATCTTCCTTGAATTACCAATGCAGGGTGGTGTGGGGCACATCAGCCCAGCTGCCACTTTTAAAATGCAGCCAGAAGACAGAACATCCATCTCCTTTTCTCAGGTATCCGCACACTCCCTAGGGGCTTCTTATATTCCCATCCTTTTTTTCCACTTAGCATTCAGCACAGACGATCAGGGGAGCAAAACAACGCCAGGCTGGTTTTCCCTCTCTCTCTTTCTCATCTAAAACTTGATTCTTCTCTCTCTACATCCAACATGGTTCAAAGCCCTTTATGCATGAAAAGGGGAGTATAAAGGGGCTCCTCAGCTCTTCACCTTAACAGATGCAGTTTGCCCCAGTAGCCCCTCCCTGCTCCATAAAAACTCATGATCTAAATTGGAAATGGCCTTGAGGAACAGAAGAGAGAAGGAAATGTTGTTTGATATCACAAGTTATTATGGTACATCATTATTTTTTCAAATTTCATCCTTCTACATATATATCTGTATATATACACATATTTGCAAATATCATTGTATAGACATAGATGCAGTAAGAGAGATGTAGATAGACAGAAATTGGCCCGCAGATGATATATATCTAAATACTAATAGAGGTTGAGAAGTGTTTCACCCTTGTCCAACATTTATTACATTCATAGATAAATACTAAACCATTTTTAAAATGTGATTTTCTAAATTTTCAGCTGTCCAAGTAATCTTTTAATTCACCTGGGTAACAAGTTATATTTCAAAAGTGTTGAGAAAAACCACTGAACCATGTAGGTCCACCTCATCCGTAGATGTGGCTTCAGCTTAGATTTGAAAAACTCTTGCTAGGAGAAACACAGACTACATCAGAATTTGTACAATTATGTGTTTCATTAGGCAAAGTAGAAAGAATTCATAAAGTAAAATACTGTTTTACTCCTCCAGATATTAAAGCCACTGGACAGTTAAATAGGGTTACCAGGTGTTATCTTTCTAATTTCCACCATGTGCTACAATCAAAAACCTCTTCAGCATCATTGTGATATATGGCAGCATAAAATATGCATACTTGCTCAATGTAAAACTAACATGTGTTTTTTAGTAAATGCTTATCAATTCAGAATAGTACTAGGAACATCTTTCCTTTAAAATTGATTGTGTTTGATCAGAGCAGTCCACTGTTTATAAATCTCATTTTCTCCAAGGATGAGGAAAAAAAATTATAATTGACTCACCATATTAACCACAAATCCAAAGTCACAAATATTAAAGGCAGCTATATGAAGTGAATGGTAACATTGAGACAAGCTAATCATAACTCAGAAATATTGAGACCCAGAGTGCTGATTTAGCACGTATAACATTCCTGTTATGTTTCAAGAATCATCATATTTTCTGGGTAATCTGATCTCTTACAGGAAACATACCAGGATTGCATCTTGGAATAACTAATGATGTTAGGAATTGGCTCAATCCTTTACAATTGCAAAACCTCTAACCTTAAGTTTCCTGAGGGATATCACTTATAAGAAAAAGGGGAAAGCAAGAAATAGCCCAGTACTTTGACTTTTAGAAACTTCTAATTCACGAGTGTTGCAGAAAATTCTAGTCAAAGAGAGCTAAGATCAGGAATAGAGTGTGGAAGCAAGGAAATCACTCAGGACCAAATGCTCCCACACAGCCCGACCCCAAGTTGCTCCAAAAGCAAAAGGCCACCTTCCTGCACACCCAGGCCACTCTACCCTGACCACACAGCCACACCATAAGCAGAAAGCTGAATGTGACTTAGTTACACAGTAATTCCTTTCCCTCTGTGAAGAGTTACCCACTTCAATCTAATTTCTTACAGCCTCAGGACATATATTACAGAGTGTGTTTTGGTTAAATTCCACCAGACAAATAACATGGAAAATCTTGTGTGTGTTAATCACAATAATTCCTATACTCTTATAACATTTTAACAATGCACCTTAAAATATGTGATAAATTCCATATGATCCTCACAAGACTTTAGGCCAAGTGTCAGGGTTCAAGAAAATAAATAGAACCACTTTAGGTGTGTTAAGGGAAATGAGTTTAAAACAAGAAATTTTGTTTACAAAACAACTAGAAATTTGGAAGGAGCAGTCTCTAGGCTGGGAATCCAGGAATGACCCTGAACACTACACAACCGGAATACCACCAGGGCTGCTGACTCTGCCAAAATATGAAGGTAAGAGTCAGGAGGCCACCACTGGAACTAAGTAAGAACATTCCACTACGGCTGTGACCTGGAAATGAGAAGGTATCTGCTACTGTCACCTTAGCTACTAGTAGAGCGGGACACTGGAACACTGCTGGAGAAAAACCCCCCGTATTTGTAACCTGTGTCCTGAAAGAAAAAGACAAAGCTGCAGGAAGATGGCTTCCATATCACTCCCATCTTTTTTTTTTTTTTTTTTAAGATAATATTAATTTATTTTAGAAGGAGAGAGGGAAAGCGGGGATAAGGGGAGAGGGAGAGAGAGAATCTCAAGCAGACTCCCTGCTGAGCATAGAGCCCAACTCAGGGCTCGATCTCATGACCCTGAGATCATGACCTGAGCTGAAACCAAGAGCTGGACACTCAACCAACTGAGCCACCCAGGCGCCCCTATCATTCCCATCTTATAAATCTTGAATAAATACTTCTGAATGATAGGATCTAACTTGTTTTCAAACCTTAGCAGCAAGGAGCCTGAGAAATATGGATTTTCAGCTTTCTAGCTTCTGCTGGACAAGAAGTCCACAAGAAATGAATGCTGAGAACAGACTGATCATAGCTATCACAGGCAAGAGTTGGTACGTCCATTTCACAGATGAGGAAAGTGACATTCAGAAAATTTCAGTGACTTTTACAGGCTTCAATGTTAAATAACTGAATCATCAGGAATAGAACCTAGAAGTTTCTATGTCATGTCCAGTATACTTTCCAATTTGCCATTTTGTACTGATTATAAGGGATTATTAAACTAGAAAAGAAACAACTGATCATACCCTGTAAGGGGAACTAACATTTCCTGACATTTATTTGCTCATTTATGAGGCTATTATTATGTTTCAAAGAGGTCAACTTAGGAAGAACTGCTAGATAGATTAACACTCCTTCTCAGTGAATATTAAGCTGTTGATAGAGTTTAGGGTATAGATGAAGCAAGCTTGCAAAATGCAAGCTTTTGTCTTTCTTTGAAAATTCAACAATCACTCAAAACCTTCAGGTAGAAAGAGGCATCTGAAAAGAAATTGATGTTTTTACTTTTATCCCCACCTCCCCAAATTAAAAGAATATTTGCAAAGATTTATAAAATGTCAGAGTAAAACAAAAGCATATTTATGTTATTTTAATTAAATTCAGAATTGCTATTTGAATCAAATGTAATATAAATATAAGTTAACTAAATATTGGTGAAATAATCTCTTAAAGAGATACTGGCCTTAAAGATAGAACTATAAAGCCACCTAGTATAATCTGGCTTCCTTACCACCTTATCGTCTCTTTTTTAGTAACTGGTACCTTTTTAAAAAAATGAATTATTATCTTTATCTTCATATGTAGATGCTAATTTAATCAAATGTGAAATTTGAGGTTAATTTTTAGCATATTCAGACTCAGCTCAAATTCACCAATAAACATGTGGAAAGTGGTTTTAGCTGTCACTTTCCAAATCTCTAAGGCAGCATTCAGTGCTCATTTTTGTGACTTCCTCTTTAAGGGGAAGCATTTTGGAAGAGGTCTCTTGAGAGCATTTATACTGAATCTTTCCTGACTTCCTTTTAAGCAGGAAAGAAAAATCTATTTAAGACAATGCTTTAAGGCAAAATGTTACCTGACTCCAGATTCAAACTTTTCATTTATTAGGGAAGAAGTTAAGGTCTCCAGGGGGTGCTGAATCAGTCTATTCTGAGAAGTAGAAATGGAGAAGCTACTTTAGTTAAATGGTGTCTAACTCTGGCAACAGAGACAGGTTCCTGCCCTGCCAACATTCTCTCTCCTGGAAGTATGACCATTCTACTTCTCAAGAAAGGCATATTGATTACTTAATTGAGAAATAAGAAAATGAGGAAGAAGAGTTACAGAAGCTTTCATGTATGGAATCCCCACTATATGCCAGCCATGTCTGATGCCTTACATATATTATCTCCCCTAATCTTCAGAACATTACTGTAAGCGTTAATAATCCCATATTACAAAAAAGAAAACTAAGGCTCATAGGAGCTAAACTTGTGGCCAAGGTCACACAGCTAGTAAGCAGAAGAAGCGAGACTCAGCCCCTGGTCAACTGGCTTCAAAGTTGGTATGCCCTCCCCCACAGCAGAGCAATGAAAAACGGAGTAACCCAAGTAAAAGCCACTGTCTTATTTAAAGGAGCAACTCAAATAGAGATAGTCTGAGGGAAGCAATGTAGATTGACACAATGACCAAAAACCTACACCATGTAAAACTGCAACAACACAGAAAAAGCTTCGCAATCTTACCTGAATGTCTACAGCAATCAATGTAAAGGTTATTCGAGTTCAGTAAACTTGCCTGTAGCAAAATACAGCTAAATTTGTTCTACTTATGGGAATGGAAGGAGAGTAAAGACTCCTGTTTCCTCATTTTCAGATCTATCCCCAGTTTGAATTTTCACCTTCAGAGTTAAGGGATGCATCATTGAAAGGGATGCACAGTTATGAATAAACAAGTTATTCTTGAAAAGACAATCAACATCCCCTCCACACGTCTATGTATTACTGATTTTCTTTCTCAGAAAAAGATTATGTTACTGATACAAGAGTCATATTTTTCATGCCCAAGGTGCATTTTCCCTATAGCTTCTACTGCATCATTTAATATGTGTCTTAAACACATTACACTCTTAATGATTATTTGGGTAGTAAAAATTTCTTTTCCAGTCATGGAGCCAAGCCAATTGACCTATTTCATTTTGGTTCTTAGCTGGAGGGTGGTGGGGGGCAGGGGTAGGCGGGTGGCAAGGTGGTAGATATTTTTGGCTAGTAAGGCTTTTTTCTTTGATTTAATTGCACATTTTTTCCTTCTACTACCGTTTCTTCCTCCAAACGTCTGCAACTCATTGTAACTCAGACATTCAAAATCAGATGTGATGTCAGAAGCATTGTAACTGAATTGTGTGGGAAGAAATACTCAGGACTGTGATTATTCTTCATATAGTTCTTCAGAAAGCGTTCGGCTTTTCTGCTGCCACATCACATTATAAATTAATTTTGCTTCCAAGTAATGCTCACCTTAATTTTCTTTTACTTCACTACTCTTAACAGGTTATCTTGGCTGAAACTCAGATGTACTAGGCAATGATCTCTCTGGAGGCTCTCATATGCTACAACCATATACAATCACCTTAGCTGTCTGAAAATTCTTCAGGACATTTAAAGTTTCTAGCCATAGTTCTTGATTTGCCTGGGGACCATGGAGGCCCATAGGAAAGAATTTTTGACATACTGGGGTAGCATGTGATGTGGAAAGGGATTGTTATGGTGACACAGTGAGCCTAAAAAATACATATTCTCTACCAGAAGCAATACTAAAAGGGAGAAGTATTTCTAAATACAGTAGGAGGCTCTCCTTGAATTTACCCCTACTGCATAGACTACTCCTACCAGTGCCATCACCACCACCTGCTGCACCCCCCTCCCCCCCACCACAGTAATCAGTCTTCAATTGCCATTCTCCATTCTCCCCTGACCTGGATCCACTCTCCATTGTATTCGTTGAATGCCGGAAAGGCTGGCTCCTGCAAATTGCATTGCCTGGGCTATGGGAAACCCAGTAGGAAATCAGAAAAAGGGAAAAGAGAAAGAGATGAATGTTGTTCTTGGTTCATTCATGCTTTGCTTCAATGCTAGGATTCTAACAGTGGCTGTGACTCCCTCTGACCACAGTTTCTGCCAAGTGGCCCCTCCTCCACAGTTTTGGCTGTCACAGGGCTTTGGTGAGCTGTTCCTCCCCGCAGGTTTAGAGATGGTAGCACCTTTCAATATTGCTACTTGGAGGTGCCTCAACTTCTCTTGTTTGTTATGTTACTGAATCCCACACATCTCCAACAAGTACTTTCATTAAATTCTCAGAATTCCATCAATGTGCCTTCTGTCTCTTGCTGGGCCCCTGGCTGATAACAGTAATCGGGTTCAGGAGTGGACTCAAGAAACAGACCCTGAGGTTGAAATTCAAGTATTGATTCCATATATATTATTTTGTAACATAAAGATGACTTCCCTACTCAGGTGGGGGGAGAACATGGGTAACTAGTAGAGGACAAACTTTTGGGAGATTAAATGTCTGTATTATTTCCCTATTATGGTGATAAAGATTATAGGTTGCTTCTCTCTCACTCTACTAGAGAACTTACAAAGATAAAATAAAAGCTTAGTACCGTGAACTTTTAACTCAAGGCAGGATGGAAAACCAGAAGGTTTCTAATAAGCTTTATATGTATCTCTTATGTATATGTAGAACAGACATAATTAATGATCATAACCATAACCTGAGAATATAGGTTGCAGAGTTGCACTATTGATTAAATATATATATTCAGTGCGCTTTGAGAGTTCACGTTAAAATTAAGGTTAGCAGCCCTTTTTAAGTCTCAGGGTCCCACACCTTTGTAACTAGGGTTCTAACTATCATCTATGAGACTTGTTTCAATAAGTCACTGGTTGAAAAAGTAGAATCCTAAAACTTCAGATGAGGTCCTTAACTTGAACTTTCAAAGACCCCTGAATCTTCATTGCTGGCTAAAGCAATCCCTCCAGCTTATCTGAGAGAACTATTTTCAAAGACTTCATCTGGAGCACTTGCCTAGCAAGGACATTCCTATTCTCCTCAAGGTTAACTCCCACCATCATTCATCACTTCCATGGCCAGAGGGAGAATTGCAAAGTATTTTCAAGGATAAGCTAGATTCTATACCAAAAGGGAGATAGGACCCTGACAACTTTTATAGTCAGGAAATGGGAGTGGGAAGAAGCATGTTTAGAAACGGATTCTTAAGGGCTTAAATCAAGGAGATAAAAGTATGAGGTTGGTTCAAAAAGAATTTATCAATACAGGAAAGTTTATTTAAGATTCTAAATATATATTATGTTGGCTGAAACACCTGGGATTAGCTCTAATAGTGTGCTTGAAACCTGGACTCCAGTGGTGACCAGCATAAATGAGATTGAGATGCTGGGATTTCTCTGCAATAAAAAGGAAAGAAATCAAAAGCTTAAGAAGGTAGTGATGCTGGAACGGACCAATTATTTCTAACCTATTCAGCCACACCCTACTATACCTTCAGGAGAGACAAAAGGACACTTCCTTCTCCAAAGCTTTAAGACTACTTTGGTAGTGAGCACCAGTATTCCCAAAAAGTTCTGTTGTGGCTGCCTTCCATAGGGCAGAGATGCTACAGAAGAATTGGGCTCCCTAATCTCAGTGGCCTCGGAGTGGTTGAGGCCAGGTGGCAGTGCTCAATTGCAGGGATGAGGTTGGCACAAGTATCACAATAAACCACAAAAGCAGAATGGCGATACAAATATTTTGATCCACATGAATATATGGTTATAGATAATTTTTTTGTGAGAATCTTAGGAATGAAATAGATTGTCAACCTTCTATATTATCAGTTAGTCTACATTATCAGACCAATAAGAACCAAATCAAAGTACTATAGTGGGAATTCATGGCCTTTTACCCAGAGTCCTTTGAGATGGAGGCTATTTTCTTTTAAGGAATCATTGAAATGTGGTCACAAAAGTACACTGTAAACCTTCCTCCACACCTTCCCCCAAAAGATCCATAGCCATTTAACAGGGTCACAGTGAACTGGGAGAAAGAATAACCGTACCATGTAGGAGTTATTAGTTACAGGCCATAATTTAGCACTAATCAGTGTGGGTACAAACTCAAGAAATAAATGGAATCTTGGCCCATATCCACCTTCAGTGGCCAGTGGGATTCCAGTGGTTATTTTCTATGTTCCTGATTGCATAGGTGGAATAATTATACTTAAGAACTGGAACCATCCATACATTGGTTCTCTGACCCATGAAGTAAATGTTATTATGATGGGAAGAACCAAGTAAGGCTGCTGGAATCTCCCCTGTCAAAAAGGAAACAGAAAGCAATACCCTGGAAAAACTGTAGAAATTTGTGCTATTACCAAAGATTGAAATTCCTTCCCAATCTTCTTTTTAATGCTCCAGTTTGTCTGGTACAAAAGCCAAGTGGATGCTTTCGAATGACCCTGAATTATTGGTGCTACCAGCCACCGCTGCTGATCCAGATGTGGTTCGCTTACCAGAGCAAATCAACACAATTGCTGGCTCCTAGAGTGTAGTTATTGATCCAGGAAATGCTTTCATTTGTTGTGGGGTTTTCTCCCCCATCCAAATTTGTAAAGACAATGAGGAACAGTTCATCTTTATCTAAATAGTAGGAATAAAATGATACCTTCAGTGTCTTACCTTAGGACTATGTCAACTCTCCTGGTCTCTATCATACTATAGTCCAGAAGAGTCTTTACCATGTTGAAATCCCAGAAAACATCACTCTATCTGTTACATTTGAAGACATTATGCAAGTTGGACCTCTTGAACAGAAGGTCACAAGCACCTAGATATCGAAGTAAAATCACGTGTGCTACTGAGTAGGAGATAAACCTCAAAAAGCTTTGGGATACTACCACATTGCAAAAATTCTAGTAATTCTTTGGTGTAGAGCATGTGTAGGTATCCCTTCTAGAGTTAGCAACAGTTAACTGCACCTTGAATTTCCTACTGTGAAGAGAGAGGCAACAAATTTGGCATAAGTATTTGTATTTTAGAGGAAACATATACTACATTTGGGAACACTGCTGTAACGCATCTCCTGACTAATCCACAAGGATACCAGTTTTAATTGTGGCCCAGAGCAAAAAAGGAGTTAGCAATGAGGTCCAAGTTGTGCTGCAAGCTTCCCCATCTCTTAGACTTGGTAAGCTAGAATATCTAAATGGTACTTGAACTCTGTTAAAAACTAGAAATACCCTTTGGAGCCTCCAGTGTGTCACAATAGGAAAAACATAGCACAGACCATAATATTCTGGGGCAAATCCAAACTCTCTTCTACAAACTACTATTTTCCATTTGTAAAGTTATTTCTGGTTTGCTACTTGACTGTGGTACAACCAAATAACGCCTGAGTGCAACAACCAGGGGACTATATGACCTGAGCTGCTTGTCATAAATTGGGTATTATTTGGTCAACCAAATCCTAAAAGTAGATGTGTGCAGCAGCATTGAATAATTAAATGGGAATGGAATATACCTAAAAAAGCCTGGAGAGATCCAAAAAACTCAAATAACCCCTCTGAACAGAATCAGACTTCAAAGCACCTATTCCTACTGCTGAGTCAAAAGTCCCTTAAACCATACCTGTGGTCTCATGGGCAGTTAGCTATCTATGACTACTAGCCAAAGAAGAAAAATTATCTGCTGCTTGATGGCTGTTGACATCATCCAGAAGTGGACATCTGCCCCATCTGTGGCAGTCTGAAAGAGAGTCCTAAAGGAAAATATTCCCAGGGGGCAGATTTTAAGGTAGTATATTTGGTTTTCCACTTTTTGTGGAGGGAGAGATGTTCTATGATATGGATCCCTAATGACTCTTGGGAGAAACTAATGAGATGCCTAGTCCATCAGAGACTTGAAAAACAAGCTTAGAGGACTGATGACAAGGAGTTCTTGGGAAGAGGTATGTGGATAGATTTCTTGGAATAGTCATGAAATATTAAGACTTAACTGACTGAGACACCCCTCCACTCCCACATTTTTTAAACACACCTTTAAGTACACCCTTGGGGCCTAACTCCTTTGCTCTATTCTGGAGATATGACTGATTCTCAAACATTTCCTCCCAGGTGGTCTGCCTGGGATGGCCTCCCAGGGATGGTCCCCAGTATGTATTACCCAGCCTCTAGGACTATAAAAGCAGGTCTTTTGGAGGTGGGGCTGTGGAGATCTACTGGTCTTGCTGCTACCCAAGACAGCTTCTGTCCATAAGTCCCCTTAATAAGCCATTTCTCATCAAGCTATACTGGTTAGTCATTTCTGTCAGTCTTAAGAGTTCCTTCAGCCTTTGGAGATCATTTTGCATATACCTCCTTTTCATAGAACAGCATGAAACTGATTCTTCCCTAGATCCTGGAGAGACTGTGGCCCTACTGATATTTGGACTTCAGACTTCTAGCCTCCAGAACTGTGCAAGAATAAATTTCTGTTGTGTTAAGCCACCCAGTTGGTAGCACTTTGTTGCTGTGACCATAGGAATCTATATATACTCTCATCTGTGCCCTTTTCACCGACATTCCACAAAACATCACCCTCAACCAAACAACTTACTTTATAAAGAAACAAAAGGAGCAATGGGCTTATGTTTAGGGAATTCACTGGCCTTACCACATGTGCCATCATCTAGAAGCAGATGGCGTAATGAAGGCTCAGCTATGGCATCAACTGAGGATGGTGGGATTATGGTTCTGTAAACCAGTGACCAATATATGATACTGTCCCCCCATTCTACCCCATGCTCAGGTCTAGGAACCAAAGGGTGGAAGTGGGAGTAGCCCTTCAATACGAAACCTGAAATATTCTATGTGAAGATTTTTTTTTTTCCTATTCCTGTACTGTTGGGTTCCATAAAATTGGAATTACAAGCTCCTAAGAGAGTGATGCTTCCAACTGGAAATGGAGTCACAATTCTATTATATTGAAAGTTAACTCTTCCTTTTACTTTAGGGCTCTTATGCCACTGAATTGACATGCAGAGATGGAACTTGTAATATTGTTGGGAATCTATCCCAATTGCCAAGGGGGACTGTACGGCTGCTACTGAACAGGAACAAGAAGGGATATGAAGGGAGTCCAAGAGATTTACCAGTAATTCGCCTATTACTCCATTATAAAATTTTATGGTAATCTTCAGAAATTCAATAAAGGTAAGTATATAAAAGGTTCAAATTCTATGAGAAGAGATGTTAGAGTTACCCCCACTGCAAAAGGATCCAACCAGCCAAAGCACTGGCAGAGGTAAGAGAATACAGGGGGTTGTAGGGAAAGGAGGTCCCAAAGATCAAGGCCTTAGCACCACTGCAAGGGCAGTCTGAGCAGAGGGTCAGGAATTTCATAAAAGCATAAGATACTTGAAAACAGCTGTGGCATGGAGGCTATGAGCCACCAAGAGATGAGCACAGCTGGGTACAGCAGTTCAAATAAATGTGAATCAGATCTTCCCCTCTTAGGGATTCTGTGGGCATCTTAGAAGAGGAAACTGGGGTCCTGCCAGTCAGCAGGTGTAAGACGGATAAGATTTAAGGACTCTGATGGTTAGTTTTTTCTGTCAACTTGGCTAGGCTTCAGTACTCAGGTATCCAAACAAACACTAACTTAGGTGTTCCTGTGGAGGTGCTTTTTAGATCAGAAGAACAACTACAATCAGCTGACTTTAAGTAAAGGCGATTATCCTTGATTGTGTGGGTGGATCACTCAATCAGTGGAAAGGCCTTAACAGCAAAACTGAGATGTCCCTGAAGAAGAAACTTGGCCTCAAGACTACAACAGTATCAGTTCCTCCTGACAGTTTCCAGCCTGCCCGCCTGCCTTTCAGATTTCTGACTTGCCAGTCCGGAGTCATGTTGCCATATGTACATACGATATGATATTTTATATATCATATATATAATATTATATATTATAATATAATTATATAAAATATAAATATATTTTTGAAATACATAATATATATAAAATAAAATAATGGGGGTGGAGGAGAGAGAGGGAGAAATGCCCCTGAACTGTCCAAAATAAATGTATTTAACCCTGAAGGAAGCCTACCACAGGTAAGTAAATATTAAGTACACCTGGTAACATTGCTTTAGGAATGTTACCCAAAGAACTGGAAAAGTAAAGTGAATTTAGAACAAACTCGCATTTTAGGAATTACTACCTAATTTAAAGTTTCTCAAATTTAAACCATGCATGAAACTTCTTTGAAGGCAAAAATATTAGACAACTCAATATTATTTAAATTATTTACTTATCTATATACGTACTTACATAAAAATAGGTATAAAGTTCTTATGTTTTTACTCTTACCGAGCTAAATATCTAAATAACTTTATAAGTTAAAAGATAGGAAAACTACAAAACCACTGAAGTTGTAATTTAAAACATTAGTGTGGCAATATGACACATAATTATTTGTTTATTCAGTTTGTATTTTTTAACTTAAAACGAATTGGTAAGGTTATTTTCATGGAAAAGACATGTTTTACATAGGTCATTTAGAACATGATAGACCATCATTTGCATCTTTGTCATGGTTAATGTTAGTTATTTTTAGGCAATTCTTTTTAAACACTGATGTATTATTTTGATTAACCAATGAATTAAATAAAGTGCTCCAAATTACAAAAATTGGCAGCAATATTTCAATATCATTCAGTAAAAAAGTCCTCGTTGTGGATTTACTATGATAATGACTACTAATGAGCTTGGGCAACTTACTAAATACAGAGACAGAACTCATGAACCCTTAATTCACGGGAGGAACGTAGAACTGTCACGATGAGAGGTATTCTGAATTAGACATGCATAGACTAGAGATAGGCTCTATTTTATGCTGGAATCTTCTGGATACAAGGAATAGAGTCAACTCAACGCACTTCAGCACTGGAGGCTCTACCTCTGTCCTCATGGTGAGGGTGGAATCAGGAACTGGAGAACAGTTAGGATCTGGGATAGCCATTCCATTAAGTGTGTCTCTCTCTGCTTTCCTCTCGCTTTTCTTGTCTCTCCCCCTAAACAACAGATGTATCTGCCTCTATTTCTTTATATGTGTGTCTGTCTCTCTATGTCTGTCATTGCCTGCTTTTGGTCTCTGTCTCCCATGCCACCAAGTCTTTTTTCTGCTTCTGTCTTCATGTCTCTATTATCTTCCCTCTGTGTTGTCCAGATTTATCTACCCATTTACATGTCAGTCAGATTGCTACTCCCTGTTCTGGCTTAACATCCTTTATAAATTTAAATGCTGACTAGGGAGAGTCCCAACTCCAAATTTGAGCCCCTGACATCTCCTAGAAAGAGCTGAATGGTCCAAACCACAGAAACTATTGTATGTTCTACCAACAGACCACTTTTAAAGACACTCACTTGAAGCACTTAAAAGGAGAGCTGAACTTCAGGACTTGGGATAGAGACCATAACTACCAAAGAATGTGTTTTGTCCTTGTACTTTTTGTGGGAAAAGAGCATGGATAAGACTACTTACTCCTTAAAAATTTAACATAATATTATAAAATTCTTCTATGAACACTGCCTCTTGTAGTACTTTTATTTATACACATCAGTAGAATCACTAAGATTGCTTTAATTATAAAAATTTTAAAGTGTGAAATTATATCCTCATTAAAAATTAATGTTTACTAGACATAGGCAAGATGGGTATAAAGCTTATAAACAGAGCTGATAATATTAGAGAGAAGGGAAGATGAGATTAAAATTAATACATAGGGAAAGCATAAAATAAAGCTGAGCTTTACCAAGGGCACAGAAAATTTGGGGATTATGGATGGGGCTGTTCAATTGAGGTAAATCCTTCTAGAAAAGCTAGAGGGAGTCTCTCAAAAAATGAGGACATTTTGGGAGAAAACATCAATAAATATATGGTAAGAGTATGAGTGAGAAAAAGAAGAAAAGTTGGAATGGGCTTTCATTCAGCAGCAAGAAAGAAGTGCTAAGGATTTGCACAAAGCAGTAACTGGAGTTTTGAAGGAGTTTTAAGAGAGGGGAGATTAAGGCAGCAAGTTGTGCAAATTCATTTGGGAAGAATGTATGGCATAAGCTGAATGATGGAGTGCCAGGGACTCTAACTTTGCCCTGTTACAATCAGCATGGGAGTGTTCAGCACCAAAACACACCCATCAGCCCAGGACCTACAGATGTGCTGTGTCCACTCCCTGGTGCCTGTCACAGTAGGCCACACACAGTGCCCTTATCCTGCAATCGAAATCCACCTCTCATTAAACCCTGATTTCTGATTCTGTCAAGATGCCAGATCTCAGCGACGCAGGACGTAAGAGACACTTGCTGTCACGTCCCCTACCCTAGATAAGACTCTGCAGAAGTGGCTCCTTGTGGGTCAGAAGGCAGGGAGAGAATGAACCAAAAAGAAACAATGAGAGAGAGGAGGAAACTACCAGGCGCTGCCAGGAGGAGATGATGAGCGAACGCAGAATTTGAGGCTGATGTGGGGGGAAGATGAGAACCGTGATGGGCAAAAAGCAATGGGGAGAGTAAGAAGACATAGGAGAAACACTTGAGAAAATAAAAGGAAAGGGGGGAGGTCAGAGAACAAAAATTAATAAAAAACAGACAAAAAAAAAAAAAAAAAAAAAAGGAGCTAACAACAAAAGCACCAGAAAAGCAAAGGAAGTGAGCTAAGGAAGGGAACAAGAGGAGACTCTGTATGGACTGAATCCTTTTGACCATCTCTGGCCAGGGTTACTGTTGCAAATCCACAATTTATCTGGCTAATCAGCAAAACACAAGTAAAAGAGAATGAGAGAAATAGAAACCTCTGCATAGAAGCCTAAGACTATCCCCTTTGATAATCAATAAAAAGGCATCAATATATCTATTTTAAAATTATTCAATCATATAATTTGCTTGCATTTGGAAACTACCTAACTTTTGAAATACATGGCTTTCAGTGAATAGTCTATCCTTCCACATGTGACCAGTAACTAGCCTACTAGGCTTACTGCTCCATACCAGTGTAACATGATTACTTCATTTATTTTTTAAGGGCAACAAATCACAAGGACTTTAAAGGAATTAATAATCTGACAGTGATATTAACTCAAGATTCTTCCTCACCCTCCTCATCATTAAATATAAACACAGTGACCAACAGCAGAGTGCTATGGAGGAGCTATGGGAAAGTAACTTTTAGCCTGTGATCTTGTTCTCTCTGACAAAAGAAAGTTTGAATAAAGGAGAATAATAAAATCTCTCAAGAACCCTGTGCATTATTGGTTATGTCATTTATCTCTTACCTGGAGTTCAGTGCTGTCTCAGATGGATTATGTTCACAGGTTATGCTTTCAAGGCCGTGTCTCCCAGCTAGTATTTGATGAGTCCTTCTTGGTACCTGTTAAGATTTATCTGTAAGAGATGGCATGCTGAGAACATTTTATATCCTTCTATGTTACTAATGGCATGGCATCGATACTGAATAATCATTCAAAAGCTTAGAGCCATGTTTGCTTAGAGACCCCAGTTGAAAGACGATCTACAAAACTGTTTACGGTTTTTACAAGGTCCTTCTTACTCCCTTTTCATTTTATTCATTTTGCTTAACGATTTAAAATAGGAGGTAGAAACTTTTTGGAGTCCCATGGGGTGTTAAGATTAATGGGTTTCAGATGTTCTTTGATGTATATGTTTCATCTTTCAGAAAATCCGGTTTGGGTAAGAACTTGATTGATTGGGGGAGAAATAGTCCACTATCTCCTCAGAGACTATGACATTCAGGGAGGCAAACAGGCAGAGGGACTGAAAGGAATTTGAGCAACCAAAAAACTGACTGAGCCACCCAGGGACCCCTAGGGATTAGTGTTCTTCAAAAGAGACCCCACAGAGATCTCTAACTCATCCCTATTCCACCATGTGAGGACACAGTGAGAAGGTGCCATCTATAAAACAGAGGGTGGGCCCTCACAGACACTGAATCTGCCAACCCCTTGACCTTGGACTTCTCAGTCTTCAGAAAAGTGAGAAATACATTTCTGTTGCTAATAAGCTATCCAATCTGTAGTATCTTTTTTACAGGAGCCCAAATGGACTAAGATCGTCAAAAATATCAGGGTAAAGATTTTATTTTTAGTTAGGTTGGTATGAAGTATTCCACACTGGATTATACACGGATGGCAGAAAAACTGGAACATAAAGATAAGCAAATACAATCAGATAAGAACTAACCATAATGTCACTATCCAGACAAAATCAACACTAAGTTTTTGGCCAATTTTTTATTTGTGTATGTATTTTTAAATAAATATGTCTTTATATTGAGATCCTGCTCTTTTCTCTCAATAGGATATCACAAATATATTCCCTATGAATAAATATAATTCCTATACTTTCATTGTTAATAAATATGTATGTTATATATTCTATTCTACTTGTAACCTATATAAAAATTAGACATTAGGGGTGCCTGGGTGGCTCAGTCAGTTAAGCGTCTGCCTTCAGCTCAGGTCATGATCCCAGGGTCCTGGGATCGAGCCCCACATTGGGTTCCCTGCTCACTGGGGAAGTCTGCCTCTCCCTTTCCATCTGCCTCTCCCCCTGCTTATGATCTCTCCTGCTCTCTCTCTCTCTCTCTCAAATAAATAAAATCTTATTTAAAAAATCAGATTTTAAGTTGTTTGACAGTATTATTTTTTCAGAGTACAACACTGTTAATCTAGAATTTTTAAAGAAAAACTACTCTAAATAAAGAAAGCACCAGTTAACTAACACTGAAAATATTAAGCAGAAATTTAGAGATCTCAGTATGTCCTGACCTTAGTACAAAAGGCAGATGTTCAAATATGTGTAAGAACGAGACCTTGATCTAAAGGAACATTTGTGGTATTTCCCTAAAATATTATACCCCCTCCATTTTGAAATGGAAGCCTCCTATCATCATTTAACCATTTCTTGATGAACTATAACCAATGACTACTTGCCACCTATCAATATAATGAGAATGCTTTTCAATTCTGGGGTTGCTGTTCTTATTGTCTCTGTTCTCTAACTGCCTTACTACCTTTTAGCTGTTTTTTCTAATTGTAATTTATCATAGGCTGAGACACTGGAGACCTAAGCTCATTAACATGTGTATGTTAAGTAAGCCCCAATAAATCTATGAGGGAAGTATTGGAGTCAATAAATATCAGCCATTGGCTTTATATATCATTTTCACTGATACTAGTTTATACAATATTTATGAAAACATGGAGATATGTATTGGGTATTTTATGCTATTACAGAAAAGGAATCTGAGACTTAGAGAAATGAAATAACTTGCCCAATGCTTTCTAGCTATAAAATTGCAGCATAAAAGCTCAAACCCAATTCTTCTCATTCTAAATCAACTCTTAGAACTTGTTAAATGCAATTTCAGGTTTTTTTCTTGCCCCTGGCTAAGGGATTGTAATCCAGAGCAAAGTTTCCTAAAACATGCTTCATCAAACACAAAGATACCAGGTATAGGTGTTATGCAACAAAAGAGAAAAACAGTGGATCAAACAACTTGCTAGTGTGCCTCATAAACCTCCAAAAGCAGTCTTTTCATAAATACTTGGACCTCACAGTGATCCTCTGTAACAACAGACCTCTTCAGGCTCCAAGGAGCAAACTATAGAAATAATGTCCCAGTGGGGCAGGAGTGGGGGAGGGCGTTCACCTAACCAGGTAAGTAAGGCCTGATAGTCTTAGTCTTTGCACTCACTCTTCACTTACAATCTGTTAATATAACAGAGATTAAAATGTAAATTCTGGAAAAGCTTGATGTTTGTGTGAACTGTTGATAACACAGAAAAATTACTTCAAATGAAAGGGATAGATAAATCTTTCAGGAATCGCCACAGAATACACCTAGAACCTGCTATGAATAACAAGTTTAAATTCACAGAGAACACATATATAAAACGGAAACTATTACGCTGGATTTGGAATTCAACACACCAGGACAGCAGACCGTGCTGTTGTCCATAACCTCCCCCTGTGATATGACACACTGTCCTTAGATCTTCATGATCTGTAACAAAAAGAGAATTCCCAATGTAATTTAACCTTCACAGATTGCATAGACTACACATATTTGAACAATCCCTCAAAAACTCAACATATCACTTCTAAAGTAGCTAAGTCTATTTGTAGTTTATTAAAATATTTTTAGGAAGTAGCACCATTTTAGAATAATAACAGGGAAAGTCATCATGTAGTCCATGAAATAAAAGATTTTCTGAAAGGAAACACTTCCCCAACTTGCCTTCCCAATAAGGTTTTGCATCATGGAAATATTCTTTGCAAAATGTTTCCATCAACATCTGTGAGTGGAAATTTTGCTAAGCATTTTATGTTTATTATCATATTTAATATTTAAAACAGCCCAATGAAGTAGGTACATCATAAATAATCTCCAACTTTACAAATAATAAAATTGAAGTTGAGAGAGATTAAGTTTTCTGAGTAGGCATAGCTAGGATTGGAAGCCAGCCTGCCTAATTACAAAGTACTTTCCTTCACCCACCTCTCTCTGTAATGCTCATATTCAGTTAACTATTTCACATATTAAATATATATAACACCCCAACATTCCTAGTTAAATCATACAGTAGCCACAGAAGGTTTACAAGGAAGAATGTATCTTCAGTAAGATTCCCCTATTTTACCTTAGCAAGCTTCTTATGACATCAAAACATCCCTTCCTTCACTTTGACCTATAACTAACTTCCACTCTTCAATTGGAAATCAAAAGACCATGGCATCTCATGATTTCTTCTCTTTTGACATTTCTGCTGTCTCATCAAGGCCTTTACAAATGGAACTTAAATATGATTAACTACAGTACAAGTTAAACCCCAAATAAAAACCAATGGGGCATGTATGAATGACGAAGCAAGCCAGCTCTAAAGCCCAAGATAGCTTTTTTTTTTTAACTTTTTTATTATGTTATGTTAATCACCATACATTACATCATTAGTTTTTGATGTAGTGTTCCATGATTCATTGTTTGCGTATAACACCCAGTGCTCCATTCAGTACGTGCCCTCTTTAATACCTATCACTAGGCTAACCCATCCCCCCACCCTTCTCCCCTCTAGAACGCTTTACCAGAAAACTAGTAGATGACCAATCTGCAATTCTGGATTTCATATAAATTAATTTTAATTCAAAATTCAATAATTGGGGGGAGAGAAATATGGCTAATTTGGCCTTCAGTATAGAAGTTGGAAGTGATATAATTGAAGGAGTCTAGAAGGACATCCTATCAATCAATCCACCATTATTTACTGAATATTCTCCACCACTACCATTATGCCACATGCTTAGAATCCCAACCCTTGAGCTAACAATAGGGGTTAAATCATGACCAGAAAACAAACATGTATAAAGGTGAACATATATTACTTGGACAGAGGATGGCAGTGACTCTTTGGTGACTATCATTACAGTAGCATAATATAACATGGGACCCCAGGGGGATAGAATGAAAGACAGGTAAATTATGACTAATTCTGGAGAAGTCACATCAATGGAGTGACGCCCTGTAGGACCAAAGATGCACCAGAGCCGAGAGTCTTAGTTCCAGAAGATAACATCATTGTATGGTACTGGGTACTAGGAAAGTGAAATAAAGGATAATGTTAAGAGAATATTGGGAACCCTGGCCAAGCTAACCTACAGCTAATGAGAGGTTTTTTGGGTGGTTTTTTTGTCCTCCATTTGTCTATGTAAGTTGGTAACTTTTTACAATGAAAATACATTCTGGCATTTGAAGCTGACACCTCACAGGTAGAAAAGAGTCCCTCCCTGTACAATATAGGAAAAGGTCACAGAGGTCTATTACATAAAACTGGCATCGTTATACATAATTAGAGCTCTTGTTCAAAGAGAATTACAAAGTGACAAGCATAGATTTCTCTGATATCCCTCTCATCTGCAGAGTGCTTCATCTTCCAATAAAGCATGCCCTCCATCCTGTGGTATGCTAAGTGTTTAACAACCAGTTCTCCAAGGGAAAAACAATTTAATATGAAAGGTACTGCTTTAAGAACGTTAGCACCCAATTTACAAATAATGATAAAATATGTAATAACCATCATTGTAAATTCCATACCAAGGACTTTGGTGTGACTTTGTTTCTTATAAAATCTATTGTCACAAGCTTCTCCTTCCATTCTATCCCCAACAATAGTGCCACAAAGTTAGACTATGTATAAATGCTCGATTACGATCCTACTCCAAAAAGAAGTCTCTCATGTCACTGACAAACAAGTGGAGTTCTGATGTAAATGTTAGTTGATATTTTCTTTTGCATTACAGAGTGAGTCTAAAGTAAAACAACAAGGACGTTTGTCAGACTTCATTCAATTTTCACTGACATGAGCAATTTCTTTGCTGAATCAGAGAGTGGTGTCATACACTAGACCAATATTTTCTCCATTTTATGAGCCATTCACAATCTAACAGCTACAGACACAAGAAAATTTTCAGTTTAATCTGCATTATTAATATTTTCTCCATTTTTTAAGTCCAGATAATGAACAAAGCAATAATTGTAGCATTTGTGATTTTCATGGTATAAATACTTCCATTATGGTTTGTTCCAAACTACCAACACAGAACTGTGAAAAGCAGATGACAGACATAGTATTTCCACCACACAGTCACCACAGATGTAAATAACATCAAAAACATAGATAATAGTAAACGAGTAAAATAACTAGGAAGTGACAAGCCCAATATTTATTACCTTTGTTTTTAACAAAATGTTCAGTTACAAGTTTATGTAATTTAATTTTTGATAATGGCTATTTATCAAAGAGCAAAATTGCTGTAAATTTAACAATGGACTCTCTCAAGCCTGTATGAACTGGCCTCAGGATGTCACTGCTTCTTGCATCCTAACTACCAGGATTCTACTCTCTCTAGGTGTATTTCCTTGGTTGCAGAATTGTTCTGGAAATTCCCTACTACTACCTCTTTGGTTTTTAAAAATTCTCATTATTATTTCCTGAACTGGAATAAAATCTGAGAGATAAGAAATGGAGGTAGGAAAGGTGGGTCAATTAACCATTAAAGAGCAAATTGTGAGACAAGGCAAAGAGCTCTGGGGTGTGGAGTCAGGAACCCTGGGCCTGAGATCCAGTCCTGATATCTTAGATGTACCTTTTCAATCTGGAGCTTCAGAATTCTTATCTGTGAAGTGCAGTCCATAGCCACTTACTTCACATGTTTTTTGTGAAGAATACATAGGAAAAAAACATCTGTGGAAATGTTTTATAATTAAAATTTATGATGCAAAATAAATCATTTTATAATATGCAATTTTTTCAAATAAGTTTAATCTTTTAGAACTTTTTTTTTTTAAAGATTTTATTTATTTATTTGACAGAGAGAGACAGCGAGAGAGGGAACACAAGCAGGGGGAGTGGGAGAGGGAGAAGCAGGCTTCCCGCAGAGCAAGGAGCCCGATGAGGGGCTTGATCCCAGGACCCTGGGACCATGACCTGAGCCCAAGGCAGATGCTTAATAACTGAGCCACCCAGGCACCCCTAGAACTTCTTTTTTTATAGAAATACCTACAAATAATACATCATATTATGTTTTAAACTTATGAATTTTTAATTAATTGATAAAATACTGCAAATATTCTTGCTGTTCTGATTTTGTAACAATCAGTTCAACGTTTGCTATATTAAGACCATGCATGTGTTCCCAGACCTAATTCTTTCCCTAGGTCTGGTTTTATAAAGTGCTGGTGATAAAATCAAGTCTGATTTATATGATGCATCCCATGTGGGAAGGGTCTATGGCTCTTGGTATCTTCGATCAACCTCAAGAAATGACAGCACAGCTAGTGTAATAACTTTTGAAGATAACCACTGTTAATTTGATGATTACCAGTTTCCATTTACTGAATTGTGAAAATATTGTGTTTTATTTTCTAAGTGATTCTAATATCATTAGAAGCATGCCAGAACAGACTGCTGAAGAGTAAATTGTGCAAAATTTTTCTTTAATAAAACCGGCCAGCACATGTTTTAAAAACACTGTATTATTTTCAGTTATTCTCTTTATAGCTTTGGTTTCAGTACACTCTCCTGAAGATGGGATTGGAGAGGATGAGGCAGCTGGATGTGGTAGCAAGTCTTCTGGGTTAAGAGCCATACATCCCAGTTTCCATGTTCCTGTTTTTGTAGAGGGAGTGCACTGAGTTCCTTTCCTGTACTAGGTTTTTAAGAGACTTAATTTTCATCATTCTAGTCTCAGGACACTGTTGACATTTGGTATTTTAAAATGTTTGAGAGGAAGCAAGTTTCAATACCCAAAATTTAACCAGAAGTGTATCTACCAAATCTGTAGCAAAGAGGATTAAATGAAATGAAATACGTCCCCACCCCCATCCAAAGTTTTGTCAAAGGCTGAAAAAAGTTCTACAGAACTTTAATGAAGAAGGACCTTTCCTAAAGGTGTGCCATGGTTGGTGTAGAAGAAGTGTACTTGGACAAGTTCAGAATAATCCCAGGTCTTCAATAAGTTGCCCAGAGTGTGTTTTAATCCTAAAAGATACACAGTGAAGTATGTTTAGTGTTTAGAATTTTGGGAAACTGCATATTACCTCTCCCAAGTATGTTCCATAAAACCCTTTACCCACATCAGTTAATATCCTTTGGAACATTCAGCAGAATGAATTTGGGGAAAATAGTGATCCAGATACACCTTGATTTACAGAGTTGAATAGTGCTAGTAGCATGTACCCTACACAGTCTGTGCTGGGCTCTAAGGGAGGCTGCAAAAATGTCAGAAATGACCATGTATTTTCCACTTTAGAATTAATCAATTCACATAGGCAGTTTTTAGTGGTCGATGACTGAGACATAGGAGACGAGGATGCCTTCAATATACTATCCAGAAATTTAAGTATTTAATGAACCTGGAGTCAGAAAACTCTACCTCTTAATAGCTATATAACAACTATGGGTGGGTCAAATTCCCACTTTCACAAGTGAGGGAATTGGTTTGTTTCAAGCTAACATTACCTAATTTTAGTCTGTGTCTGATGTTATTCTAAGGTTGTGGCTGTAATTTGGAGAGCATAGCTGTTATGAACTGGAGTTTCCTTACTGGTTGCTCAGTTACTCAATATTTAGAATTTCTTTTTGATAGAGGAAATTGGTCATATTTTAGATGTTTATTGCTACTTCATTACAATTGACAATTTATGATTGCACACATGTTTCTGGTTTAGAAAAAATTTTGTATATATTACAAAATAGGTAGGTTTGGTTATGAACATTTCCATTAAAGCAGATACCAAACATATTCAAGAGCTTGAATACAGGAATAACATTCAAGAAATCAGGATTTCACATCTAACTCAGGTTAAAAAAAATTATGACACAATTTTCAATTTCTCTGAGCCTCGTTTTGCTTATCTTAAAACTGCAATTATTGAGCAAAATGATCTGATGTTCTTTCTACATCTAAATTGGCCTTATTATTAGGGTCCCATTAAGTATTGACTCATTTAAGTGTTTATTTATAAAATGTTACTATCATTTGTGGATTTTAGATTCCTAAACTCACAATAGGACTTTACATAGGAACATACTGTGAAATAGGTCTTTTTCTTAGAAAGAAACAGTCCACAGCCCCTTTGTTATTATAGCTACACAGTGATGATTACTTTGCTTTTTAGTGACTGAGGTGTATAGAGAAGGGATATGAAAGTAGGCAGAAAATTATACGAAAAGCCACCTTCTCCAGATTAAAAAAAAAAAAAAATGAAATATCTCTCAAGATATAAGGCAAATGAAACACAAAATCTGATTTATTTCACTATATCTTAGTATTTTACCCTTAAAAATATACCAACTCTATGAAGATCTATAGAGTGTTTGAAAACCCTTCCTTTTTTTTTTTTTTTTTTCTTTTAATACCTAACTCCAAGTCCTCTTGCTTCTAAGAGTTGATTCCTCACCCCTAACTGGTCCTCCAACCTGCCTCTTCCTTCTTCTAGGTCTGTCCCCTGGACATAGAGCTCCAAAATCCACACTTCCTCACCCATCTCAAGATATGTGCTTCCAATTCAAGCAAAAGGAAAACTAAAACAAACCAACAAAAATACAACTTTCCGTACAAATAAGAATCACTTTCATGCAAGTGACTGTGGTAACTGCCTGGATCCTACAGGGTTAGGTACAGAAGTGAAAAACGCCACCTGAGTAATTCCTTAGATGATATAAGTCCTTCCTAGAACTTATTTATTACACAGTAAAGAAGAGTAGGATGTTCTTTCCGAAATATTTTTCTTGGGAACTCAAAATGTAAGCTTCCACAACTGACAGGGTAGCATTTTTAGATTAAGCCATGGGAAATCTAGCATGATTTACAAATACAACAGTCCAAGAAAAACAGCCTTTCTGCCATCCGTGATTGGCACTGCTATTATAGATTCTATTATAATCTTATCTTGATGTCCAACAAAGCTATTCATTCAGCAACTAAGCTCACGTCAAAGACAAGGCAGAGTCTACTTATTTGCAGAATAATGTTTTTGAAAAACACAGTCTCATTGCTCAGACAGAACCTAGAGCGTACATGACATGGTGCAAGGTGCTTATGATAGAAGGTGGCAGGAAATGAAGTCGAAACAGAAATACCAGCTGAGAAGGTGTTTAATCTCTGAGGTGTGAGGTATTACATTCTAGTACTCTCTCTGACTGATATCAGGCATGAAGGGAAAAACTAGCTAAAACATAAGGGGAAAAGTACACGTAAGTCCCTTTGATGTCTGTGTCGGCAAAGCACTTCAGCTTTCACATCCAGTCTTCAATAAAACAGCTGAATTTCCTGGTTTGTAAATAAAGGAAGCTAAGAGATTGCTGAGTAGAGTCTGTCATACAGACTCTATGCAACTGCACTTCAGTGTACGCCTGAAACCACTCATCTCAATATTCATGCACACATATACATATACATACCTCTTAGAGCTATCTTAGAAGTAACTCTACTCCTGCTTTTCATAAGGCCTGTAGTTTTCAAATAATTTTTGCCATGTAAAACTAATGTATTCCTACAAATGCATCTATTCAAAATCTTGAGGAACGTTGGATAGCCCCTGTATTCCCACAAGGCAGAAACTGAAGGCCATGAGCACAGTGGTGATAAAGCCAATACAGGTGTCTCTGCATGTGGGATGATCGATAAAACACCTAACTGACTCCTCAGCAGGCGTGGGGGCCGAGACAACAGCAGCAAACCAAAGGAGATTTTCTCAATGATTCAGAGCCTCCAAATCCATAAGAGCAGCAAAGACCTCTCAGAGACTAAATGTGAGGCGGATAAATCTTAACACCAAGAGAATCTAAACCTCACTGGTCTTCCTAGTGGATTGTGTTGATGATCCACACAGCCCAGGTTTATAGAGAGCAATTCTTTCTCCATCTCCACCCTCACCAAAGATGCACATGTGCGCTTCCATGCTCCTCCGGACCTACTACCTGATACCATCTCCTAGCAAGGGCTAATGGGGAGGGGCGGGGTACTTAGAAAGCATTCAAAGAAATTCATGCTTTTTAAGCAGGTCTATTCCATTCACCAAGACAGCTGCACAGAACTCCAGAAACTAAGAATTGGGACTGATATCTGAGATGGCCTAAATACAATTCCACCCAAAAAGAGTCCCCTCAATTGCCGTTCAGACTGTGGTAGTGTCTCTGCTTCAATGTCTGTCCCCTGTGTGCATTCTCAATAGACATGTAGATATGATGATGGTTCAAGTTTGGGCCACTAAATTTTAATGAAATTTACCTTGAGTTGTGATCTGGTCTCCTGTGGTTTTTACCTAGGGATTCTGCCTGGTCCTTGAAAGAGAGAAATAAGAGGTATTTTGTAAGAGATCATTAGTTAATTACTTTAGTTTTTAGTTCTAGAAAGTTTTTAGCATTGGCATTGAGTATATCAACACACAATTTTTAGGACATATACTTTTTTAGAAAAATATCAGTCTCCTCATGTGGTGCCTCCCAGTTTATCTTTTCTTAAATATTACTGATGGAAACTCTGCAACTGTGTTTATAAGTCCTTTCTATAAATTATAGGGCAATTTATTAAAATTAAAATGATTTTGTTTAAATGAGATTAGTGTCTTTTATTGTTTCATAATGTATTTCAGGCTTTATCCTACTTTTCCAATTAGAAAACTAATTTTATTGATCTTTAATATGGAAGAAAAATAGCTGAGTAGAGAAGTATCTATCATTTAAAGTAATACAGCATCTAGGGACACTGTGGGCTGGTCTCGTCCTTGCCCAGCTCATTCCCTGCCCTCAGTAGCATTGTCACAATTCTCTTCTGTTCTAGCCTCTTACCTGTTTTCATATTCTTTCAGACCTCTGCCACTGTTTTACACACACATTCCATATTTGGGGAACTTTAGAACCTGAATTCATCACAACATTTTCTGTGAAGTGTCATTGATTTCTTTGTTGGCCTCCCCTTTATTTTCTTCCTAAGAATCATTAGCAGTATTACCATCAGATTTTCACATTTTTCATTTCAAGAGTACCTGGTTTTACAACGAGAATATCTCTTTTCTTCTCCCAACTTTTGGAGCCCAGTTTCTGTCAAATCTAGAGATATGCTTGACTGGGACTAATATTTCTTTACTTCTTTTTATGCATCCCAAGACATTTTCACCCAAGATTCCAATCACTTACACAACTCAACTCCAAAATTGCTTTATTCCATCCAAGCAATAAAGTCTTGGCAGGACTCTATGCTGTGACTATCTCTCTCGGATTTAGAATTCAGATGTGAGAGGGTTTCATGAATACACATATTAACACATGTAACTGGATTAAGAAACAAAGTCACTTTTTCTGACAGATAGTAAATCTGATTCGGCTGATTGGCTTGACATGAGGACTGCTTTGCCAAATAAGTAAAATAAACATTTTCCATAAATTAGCTAATTCTACAGTGCTGAGATTTTAACAATAGTGTATTGAAAGTTCATGAAAAGAAAGCATTTTATCAAGACTACTTATCATTAAATGTGTATCAAAACTAATAATAACAGCTACTGAATACATCTCAGTAAAAAAAGCCTTTTTGGTATACTTCCTATAAATTAAGGAATAAAATGACTCTCATGACAGGGTGACAAATCTTTTTGCAAGTCAGGACCAAAACTGAAGAGAACCTAATTGAATTGTCAGCTGATAGATTAATAAAAATATTTTTGATGATAGATCACTATATGAATTTTTGGCACATAACTTGGAATGAGTTCAAAGAATTGAGTGATATTGCTCTCCCAAAGCTCCTTCCATTTCTATCTTCTTATTTATGATAGTAAGTTTTTTCCAAGCTTACAAAAACATAGAATACAAAAATATAAAACTAATTGATGTTGAACCTTGCCTTAGTCAAATAATAACTAATATTCATCCAGGAGAAAATAGGCTATTCTTCTTAAGATATTCTTTTCAGTAATATTTTCTTTTTTACTTTAATAAGTATTTATCAAAATCTATAATATGTTGTTTTGATCAATTAGGTAATAATTTTCATGAAATTCAATCTAGAAGAAATTTTTTAACACTTAGGGCCTTATGGCCAGAAAAATAAAAGTAATTAAAAATTTATACAATTATTTTTGTTGCAGAGAAATATGCTAGGTGACCAATAAAAGACTTTAAGAAGCATAAAAGTGTATCGTATTAGAGTAAAATTCACTGGAAAAATATAATGGAAATATGAGTTCAAAGAAGAAAACAAAACCTCAACTGAGTGATATTGCTATCCCAAAACATTTGCCAACTATTAAATAAGAACGTGTTTCTATATTTTTAAATGCATGTTTCTTGAATCACAGAATTTAATTGGAAGGGAAATCAAAGGTTGACTACGAAACTGAAACTGGTCTTCATACTTACTCGCTTGCATTATCAGAAATAATTCTGAATAATTTTGTATTCCCTCAAATATTAAATTGACTTCTATGTTTTTCCATCTTAAGTTGAAATGATTACCAAAGATGTAATTTCTGGCACAATGTAAATAATAACATTTAAAAATTTTTAAAGAGTTACATTCACTCTTTACAATATAGCAGACAGAATGCAGACACTATGGCAATGTGATACTAACATCGCTTCTGTCCTCCACACCACGGGTGAGCTTCTGCACTCTCTCTTCTCTTCTGTTATTCTCTTCTCTGTGTTTCCACCATGCTTCTGATACCACCTCTATCCTCTCAAATTCTGGTGGTAATTATAAATTTGCATTTATTTTGTACATTACAGATTATTTACTTACAACATATCTAGCACATAGTAGACGCTCAGTAAATGTTAGCTATTATGGTTATAATATTATCTTCCTTAGTAAATATTTCAAGTACACTTTATTATCAATTTCATACACATTGTTTTATATACATATCAAATTTTAAGTACTTTTCCATTTTTCCAAGAGTCCTGGGCAATTTGTTATTTTTACATTTTTATGTGGACATTTTTCTTCTCCCTCTCAGATTGCTACTTGAAATATGTATTCAGAACTGGGATATTATCTCAATGACCATGGATATTATATACTCCAAAACCTTCATTTTATGGTTGAAATATTATCACAGAGTGACTTTTCACCTGATTGAATTAGACAAGTAGTTATTGACCAAGCTAGCCCTGGAAACTGGATAGAATTTAACACCCACTTGTTTAGCTGTCTCCTCTGGAAAATGAAAACATTATCACTGCTACTCCACTCTCTGGTTGTCTTTCCTATGCTTCGTTCAACCTGCCATCATATACCATTGCTTTTCGATTACCAAATTTTCATGTCTTTATAACTAAAATTAAGTTTCAATTCTAAAGATTGAAAACCATTAATATTTTCATTATGCAAATATTATTCACTACAGAAGTAAGTATAGTGATTGAACAAATACAAAAAGACAACTAATTTTATTCCGAAAGCTATGCTTCTTGAAGGAGGATATCGAAGGCTTGTGTTCAAATGAGTTATTTATTTTAAACTCTCACTCAATTTGTTCCATTTATTTGGGTAGATTTCTTGTTAGCTTGTTTGTTTGTTTTCTCTTGAAAGTTTAATACTTTCCTTCAATTCCCACATTTACTTTCTTGTTCACAAAAGAAATGTCTGCCTCCTTGGCCAAATAACTAAGTCATCCAGCTTCTAAATCAATAAAATATGTTGAATGGAATAACGTTTTTTTGGAAACAATCTTCTCAGAGACCTGTTTCTATCTCTTCTAAATTTGATGCACGTTTTTCATTCTGACATTTCTTTTAATAGTATTCCAAATTTAATCTCATGCTTTTTTGATTTCTGTGCTGTCCTCTTGCTTAGTTTCCATTTATGTTTTAGTGGAGTACATTCTTAATTTTTTTTTTCTAAGTTGGCGGTAAGTAAAATCCTTCCAAGTTTGAATATCTTCTCCTTTTGCTCTCACACTTGATTGATAGACTAGGTGGACTAAAATTTCTACGTTCAAAATAATTTTGCTCAGATTTTCAAAAATTATATCTTGGCTTCTAATATATATTGTTGCCCAATTCTTGGGAGAAGTCTAACAATAGACTTCAACAATCAGATTTTCATCCTTTTGCTTGCAAACTGTTTCATTTGCCCTGGAAACTTTGAAGCCCTTCTCCTTTAATTCTGAACCTTCATTAAGATAGATCTAGAATGGATATAGCTTCCTTCATTCTATTTGGTCTTCAATCAACTCTTAAATTTTCTTCATCTCAGTGAAATCCTCCTACAGTCTTTTTGGATTTCCTCCCATCCGTTGCCTCTGTCCCCTTCCTTATATAAATCCTATTAGAGAAATACTGGATCTCCTAGATTGCCCTCCATACCTCTCCCCTTTCTCTCTTTGCCTTTATTCTTCTACATTATCAACTATTTCCAAACTTTATCTCCCAGCACTCCTATTCTATTTTTACTTTACTGATCATACCTTTAATGCACAATTACTTCCTGCCATCTGCTTGATTCTTTTACATAGCAGCCATTTCTAATTCTATGAATTAGCTCTTCTCTGAAATACTCCAAATGTACAAATTAGAACTTTTTAAAATTCTTTCTTCACTTGAAAAAAATTAGTTTTTCCCCCTCTATTTATCCTTCTCCTTTTCTTTCATGCTTTTTATTTTACTCAAATATATGTGTATCCTTGATTTCCCACTTACATTTATGAATCAAATATTAAGTTTATAATATAGGCATCAAACACTGGCTGCCCTAGCATATTCATAGTTCTGCTATTCCAAGAGGCTTCTCCATGAACCTAAAGACTGGCTGCTTATGTATTCTTAGACATGAAAACCCTGAATAATTATGCTATGGACATTAATCATGGTAGCCCTAAAATTCAAAGGGTAATAATGCTGACACTTGCTTTGATGCCCTTGCACAATGGCTGCAAGTGGGAGTATAAACCAGCCAACCTCTGGAGGTGTAGCTAAAAATGGAGATAGCTACAGATGGGATGGAGTCAATAGGGTAATTTAAGTTACCTTTCTCATCCAGCGAGAAGATTTACTTGCCATAATTCTACCATTTTTCTTCTCTTTGCTGAAAATCTTCTTAATTCAGGAAGGAAGATAGTGGGTAGTAAAAAGACAAATTTAGATCGGAAATCTCAGTATCTGTGCTAGGCATTTCTGCCACTAACTAGCTATAAGCCTATAAGAGAGCCATACCCTCCTTGAATTGTAACATGGTGATAATTGAGGTCCTGTCCATCCTAAAATTCTATAATATTAGGAAAATAAGTGTTCATTAATGGTCTTTCTGTTCCTTGGTATGTACAACCCAATCAAACAGTAGGCCCATAGGAATCATGTATCAATGTATATGACACATTTATATACTTATTTTATTACACAGGCATTGTATTTAGTGCTAACACCTACCTTCCTCCTCTCCAGGATGCTGTGATTGGTCTCTACATAAATTTCTTATCCCACACAACCTACCGATGAGTTTTAAAGCACACAGAATCAGAGGAATACTTGAATTATAGTACTTTAATATAATTAATCAACAATATGAAATTAAAAGTTTCTTTTTAATGAAACCTCCATTTCCATATACAGTTTTATTTTTTCTTCCTAACTAAATATTATATCATCCAGCTCAGTAAACTCACCTTTAACACCTTACTGGTTCAGTGTCTATGATCTTAGAGATCTCTGCCCATGTTCATTATTTTGGCTACTGCCTAATGCTATTGTCACATATATCATCTTTGTTACCTTAGGTCCAGCCACTTCTCTTTTTCATAAAATTGCAAAGTGCCGTTCACATTCTTTTCAATCAAGAAAAGAGACTTAATCTTTATAATTGGCAAATATGCGCTTTACATATACAATTGGGGAAAAATTATCATTCTTCCAATTTTCCATACAGTTCTATATCTTATAATATCTATAATATCTATAATATCTATAATAATCTATATCTAGTTCTATATCTTATAATAACTAAGATTATTGAGTATATATTTCTTGGTTATTTAATAAGAACACTTTTATGCCATATGGTTTGCCTATCTTATAAAAAAAATTTGAGTCTTTGAATTAATCTGGGACATGAAAAGAGAAATGTAATCCATGTTTTACAGACTGGGAAGATGAGGCAAGAAGGTGCTAAAGGATGAGCTACAGTTGTATTCCAGCATGCCAGAAGCCAATCCCATTCATATTTGCTGCATCCTCTCACTACTAAAGTTTGCATTATATTTTTCATATTTTTTCTAATGTCAGCTCAACTTCAGTACCTATTTTCTATAAATCTTTTTATTCCTAATTTCTTTCATTCATTAAGCAAATATTAATCAGGTCCAACAAAAGTTAGATTCTGTGCTAGATACTAGGGCTACTATAGTATATCCCTGCTCTCGTGGAGCATGGGCCAGTAAAGACAAGACATTAATCGAATAATTTCAAAAACAAATGGATGTTATAACTGTGGCAAATGCTGCACCGTGGAAGCAACCAGTGTGATCAGATCCTGTACTTGGGAGATCTGACCTAGTCAGAGGGGTCAGAGAAGGCCATCCTGAAAAAGCGGTATTTGAGCTTTGGTTGAACAATAAAGCAAAGTTTACCAGAGAAAAGGAGAAAGAGAAAATAACACATGCAAAGACCTTTAACAACAGGAAGCATGACAAGTGGGGAGTGAGGAGCCCAGTGTGACTAGAATCTACAGAATCAGGGAGAACATAATTTTAGATGAGACATAAGAAGAAATGGAGGCCAGGATCTGCAGGGTTTTAAAGCTAAGGTTAGTGAGTTTTGTCTTTATCCAAAGAGCAAGGGGATTGTATAATTTAATTTATAGGAAATTTACAGAATAATCAGATCCATTGAGACAGAAGGCACATTAGTGGTTGTCGGGGCTGAGAGAAGAGTGAGAATGGAGTGTGACTGTTAATGGATTTAAAGTTTATTTTTAAGAAGATAGAAATAGTCTAAAATTAGATAGTGCTGATAATTGCACAACTCTATGAACTTACTAAAAACTGTTGAATTGCAACTTTAAAAAGGTGAATTTTATGGTAAATTATTTCTTGATAAAGTTATTATTAAAAATAAACAACAGAAAAGTATGAAAGATTTTACAAAGAGCATTCTCTTGATGGGATTAGAGTTTTGAAAGGATCATTCTGGCTTCAGTGTGAAAAAAATAGATTCAAGAGTGGAGAAAGGAGGCTATTCTAATAATCTAAGTGAGAGAAATTTAGAAAGGAAAACCAATAGGACTTAATGATAGATTGAGCACTGGAGACAAATAAAAAGGAGCTGTCCTTTTCTAGCTTGAACAAGGGAATGGATGTTGGTAACATTCACTGACATTGTGGTATTGGAGGATGATCAGTTTTGGGGGGCGGAGGGTGAGCAGAGGGAAAAAATGAATTCAGTCTTTAATTAGGTTGAGTCTGAGGTTCCCTGGAAAGATATTAAATAAAGATTAGGATATATAGGTGGTCTGAAACTCAAAGTAGAGTTCTCAGGAAAGAGAAAATTTTAGTCTTCTGTATACAAATTAAAATAATAGGCCTAGATACAGAGAACAGCCTGGGGAAAGAATATAAGGTGAGAAGAGGCCAGGACCAACCCTCAAGGAACTGGCCCCAAGTTGTTGGCCAGGTAGACAGTAAAAGTCTGCAGTAGAAAAATAAAAATTAACAGAAGCCAGAGAAATGGGAAAACCAGGAGAGTGTTCTGTCAAAGAGGACAAGGAAAGCATTTCAAAAACCTCTATGGCAGGTCTCATATTATAGTATTACATTGTTCCTTACCTCATTCTTCCACTAGATTATGAGTTTTTTTTGAAGGCAGGTATATTTTCTTCTTGCACTTTACTTAGTACTTGTGCCATATAAAACAATCAATATGTGTGGTTTGCAATTGAGTGTTTAAATTCATTAGTTGGTGAAAAAATTGTTACATCGGTAACCCAATTTTTTTAAAACATGCCTTTGGGACAAAGAAAAAGAGCTCATAATTCTATGTTAGAAAAACTTTAATGCAACAGATGAAAGGAAAAGTTGTCGTTTTTCCTAACTAAACAGAGAGATCTAACTCCATAGTACACTGCAAGTGCATAGCATAAACAGAGCTAAATGAAAATGAGTAGCAGTAGCAGTGGGCTAGCAGCAATTGTGGTAAAGGCAGAAATGCACAATAAAATCGATGCTTGCTTAAAATGAAAAAAAGGAGCCAGGATATTTTCAGAGTTAGATCTTTTAGGAAAAAGCCAAGTAAGCCAATGAACAGAAACAAAAATCAAGGAGCCTGAGGAAGAGAGGAATGTGCTACAATTTGGCCCCCACTCAGCCAGGATTCAGAAAGATGTGACCAATTCCTACTGAGCAGGACTGTGAAGCCTACCTGTATAAAAAGTATGTAAAAATCAGCACTATATTCATAATTACACATGTATACAAATACCAAGTTTAACTACTTACTCACTTCATAAGCTATTTACATTGTTCTTTCTCTTTTAAGATTTTATTTATTTATTTGACAGAGAGAGACACAGTGAGAGAGGGAACACAAGCAGGGGCAGTGGGAGAGGGAGAAGCAGACTCCCCATGGCGCAGGGAGCCCGATGCGGGGCTCGATCCCAGGACCCTGGGATCATGACCTGAGCCTAAGGCAGATGCTTAACCAACTGAGCCACCCAGACACCCCTACATTGTTCTTTTAATTTGGTTCTTTTGTTTCTATGTCCCAGGAGCTTGTTGAAAGCCTACTGACCATAGCCCTGATGTCCAAACAGGGACTTCCTTAGACTGGAGGCACCCAACTGCAAGAGGGCTTTTTCACAGCTGCCCTGAGAAAGTCTGGATATGGCAGAGTAACTGAGTCTTACCCAATGCCAGCTAATACTATTCTGAGAAGCATACTGAATGTCAGGGACTGTTGGAACAGTGTTCACTGCCGTACATTTGCAGAATACAAAGAATATTTTCTTTAGGTAGATACTACCCCACAAAAGTTTGCACTGATTTATACTTCTACTGATGTATATGAGAATGTTTGACACCTATTATAGTTGACTGAAAATTTCACCCTAACCAAACTTGCTTGAGCAGCCCTTGTCAGCTGGGGTTTTGCAAGCTAAAGAAAATCTATGATCTGCATTCAGAAAGTTCATCATGTCCTTTTTCCTCATTCTAACCCTTTCTCAAAAGTTTTACAAGTCACGCATCACAAAAAAGAAGTTAGAAATCTCCCGTAAGTCTAATCTTGTTATCTTCTCTTGCTCTCTTACCATTTCATATATTTCTTTGCTTTCTCTCTTTTGGCCTGGAGATCTGTAACATATACTTTCTCTTAGTAGCTTTATTAAGCCTTTTAGAAAAGCACTAACTTATCTTAAATTTCTTCTTACATGAAAATTAGTCAATAATGCTCCCATTCATATGCTTTCATCATGCTTTCCATTTGTAAGCACTTTGCAAAATGACATGCCCTAGACTTTACTGTCATCCTGCAGCAGTAAGACTTTTTTTAAATATAAAATCTTTGTATCTCATAATTTTCTTCCTTCACCCAAGCTGAGGATGCTTTGTTTCTAATGCTACTAGCCAGAGGCACAGATACTCAATAATTTCCATTTCCTTCTCTTGTCTTTGTCCAAATTTACTTAGATGGCCATTTCTTCTCTTATTTTTCTGAATGCAGAAAATAAAAGTAAAGGTACTGTCTTTTGGTTTACTTTTCATTTATGTGGAAAGCCTAGGAGCTTACGTTTTGGTTCAAATCAGTTCTCTTGGCTATCAGGACTATCATGGTGACTTGAAGATTGGTTTTGTCATGGCTGCCGATCAGTCTTTCCTTCACTGGCCAGGGACTCAACTACTAGCCAGACATGGGAACCATTAATTTCGGCTACTGTGGGTCAGAGCAGCTATTGGGCTGCTTCCCTCCACTGCCTCCGATGGAAGAGTCAACAGGAGAGGGGTTACAAATCACTATATCCACAACACAAAACAGGTCAATCAGCAAGTAGTGGGGGGAAGTTATTTACTCCACAGAAATCCAAATAAGTAAATCTAAGACTCTGAGAATCACTGCAATAAAGAATGATATTTCACTTTGTTTAACCTTGAATTTCCTGCTCTTCTTAATTTGAGAACATTCGTTGTGTTACACACCTGTGTAAAAACTATTAGCATTTGGTGAATCAAGGCTTATGAAACAGTCCTCTGGAAACCTTTAGATTAAGAACCAAGGCCAATTCTTATTCCTCTAAGGTTAATAGCATTTAGAACACTGGACAAATCTTTTTATGACAGGATTTTCTCATGTGGTTTTTCTCCTTGGACTTCTATAAGAAGTTTTATTTATTACATAAGTCTATATTTTAAAGTGCTCCCTGCAGAGGGAAACTGCCTCCACCCTACTCAAAATTTGAAAATCTAATGTCAGCAGATTGGTGTTCAAATCCCAGCTCTGCTATTTACCAGCTATCAGATAACTAATTGAATCCCTTTTAGCCTCAATTTTCTCCTCTGTAGAATTAAGAACAAGTCTCCCCTAATATTAGCACAGTCCAGGGCAAAAGGACAAATGACAGCCAATATACCAACACACTGTATGTCTAAATACCTGAAAGTTACCAAATAACCTAGGCCCTCTACCTAGCCTATTTTCCACTCAGCCTTCTCTTCCCCACTCCCAAGCCTTCTCCTATGGAATGTGCTCACCGCCAGAGGCCAGAGAGCCACCTTGCTCTCCCTGGGCCAGCCCCTGCCCCCTGCAAGCCTGGGAAGGAGTTCTGGTTTACTGGAGCTGGGCAGGCAGAAGGTTCCTGGGCCTCCTGGATGGTGATTGCAGTGCCAGAGGGATATCTTTCTGACTCATGATTTACAGACATCTCTACGCCCTAACAAAACTAGATCATCCAAGCACATGGTATGAGGTAGGGAGGAAGAGAGTGAAACTAACTAGAGATCTTGGTCAGCCCAGGCACCCACTTTGGTGATTTGGGACAGCCAGATGTAAACAAGAACACTGGTTCTTCTTCTAGTTTCCCAAGGCAAAAGACATGCATGCACATGCACACACACACACGCGCGCGCGTACACGCGCGTTCACACTCTCTCTCTCTCTCTCTCTCTCTCCCTCTCCTAGCTCAGATCCTCCAGCCTGGGGCAGTTATTTTTTTTTTTTTTTTAAGATTTTATTGATCTATTTGACAGAGAGAGACACAGTGAGAGAGGGAACACAAGCAGGGGGAGCGGGAAAGGGAGAAGCACGCTTCCTGCTGAGCAGGGAGCCCAATGCGGGGCTCGATCCCAGGACCCCAGGATCATGACCTGAGCTGAAGGCAGACACTCAATGACTGAGCCACCCAGGCACCCCCTGGGGCAGTTATTTTTGGCTAATACTTTTACTTTCCATAATTCTTGTATAGTCAAATTCATTCTAAACAGAAGAGAAAGAGAGAGAGAGAACGAGAGAGAGGAGAAAATCTTAGCTTGAAAAGTAAAAGTAAAAAATATCTAGGCTCAGAACACTGACTAGAGGCCCCTTTTACTCATGTCTAAGGACAGGAATGATTGAGATAATCGCACCTATCACATAGAGTTGTGTAGGAATTAAATATGATAATGCATGTATTTATACCATTATTAAAATCAGGAGTAACTTTTCCCTAAGTTTGATCTCTAATTCTTGTTAGGAGAAAAGAAGGCAATGAGGCTGTATTTTTAGATGATGAACGAACCTGGAAACCAGTCAAAGTGTTACTCCACTGCTCAATTATTTCAACATATTTGGACATTATAGTATTGCGTTGGACTCGGCTTAAAAGATTTTTTTCTCATATATTCAAGAAGAGCTAGGTAACTCTTTAAGCATTAAGGCCTGCCTTCAATTGATTGTCTGCTTTAATGGAGAGGGGGTACAGACCCCCTACAACTTCTCTTAGAAATGATAAGCAGAGATGGGATTCAATATAACTTGATGAGCTCATATAAAATATTTGTTTTTATTTTTTTAATTGAAGTATAATTGATACACAATGTTACATTAGTTTCAGGTGTACAACACAGTGATTTGACAAGTTAATACATTATGCTGTGCTCACCACAGGTGTAGCTACCATCTGTCACCATATAGTGCTATTACAATACCATTGACTATATTCCCTATGTGGTACCTTTTATTCTCATGACTTACTCATTCCATGACTGAAAGCCTGTATCTCCCACTCCCCAGCACCCATTTTGCCCATCTCCCCATCCTCCTCCCTCTGGCAACCAAGTTTGTTCTCTGTATTTATAGGTCTGATTCTACTTTTTGTTTGGTTATTCATTTTTTTGGTTTTTAGATTCCGCATGTGAGTGAAATCATATGGTACTTGTCATATAGAATATTTCTAAATAGCAGGTTCCTCCCTGATACTTCACATTAATTAGACATAGGTTGACTCAATTTCTGGATAAAGAGCTTTCATGAAACTTTACAAATATATATATACCCAGTTGCAACAATGATACAAGATTTATTTTTCTGCAAAGTAAACACTCAGATCTTGATGGGACTGTCTTTAGGTATCATTTGTTAATCTCATATAAAGGAAGAAAAACTACTGTATTGTGAGTGTTGCAGGGCTTCAAGCCTCTGAAATGAAAGCTGGTCAACAATATCCTGAGCAAATGAATAACACTTTACTAGCATATATAGGCTATATATTTCATGCCCGTATATATTTACCCTACCTATTCATATACTCACACATAGACTTCAATTCAAGCAGGCCATCAGCCCACTGAATAGCCCATACTCACTGCTACCACTAAGCTAACCTTTTATCCATGCAGGGCAACGTCCTCCCACCCCAAACATCCTTCAGAGAAACAGCCCTGAGAGTCTCCTCTGGATTCCTATCTTTACCACTCCTTTGGCCCAACATTTTTTAATGTCATATACACATATTTTGCCTTGCTACTGAGATGATAAATCACCTAAGTGGAGAACAGATATCAAATGACTTCATATCCGAGTGCGTAGCATATGCTAACGGCTTCATCTGACCCCAGGAGAGCTGGTTATTATGAGGCAGACCTCAAAGGTCCACATAATTAATTAGTGCCCAGCCTAATCGCTGTTTTAATTCCAGAAGTAAGGTTAGACAAAGTAGCAGGCTATTTGAGCTCTGCTTTGTTCAACATGCTGTCAGACACCTGACAAATACACAGATATGAACTAAGTAATGCAAACCCTCAACTAATTAAGGGGTTTAGTGTGTATGTGTTCCTATAATGAATAATTAACAGAAGCAATTGGAGAGGCTTACCCATGCTAACGTGGTGGAAGCTGTGGTTGGATTTGATTTCCCTTCTGTGTTTCCTTTGAAAGCATTCACACACCAGCCACCATCCTTTATGCTATGTTTATAGGTATGTCATGTCTGGAACCTCTGAGGTGGAAATTATGACAGTTGTTCTAGCACCAGTGACAGAAAGATAATTAAAAAATAATTAACAAGAATAATTAGCACAGGGCCAAGGGAGGAGAGCTGTTATTTTATTAGCTAGTTTGATGTGATTAAATGTATAGAGAACACATAGCTAGAAAAGCACCTTTATATGGCAATATGGAAGAAACTCCAATTTTTCATTTTTATTTTATTTTCCTGCTTTTCCTTTCTGCCGACAGCAAGAAGTAGTCTCTGTGATCCTCACTGCTTTTTGAAAAATGCCATCCTGCATCTCTCACAGCCTATCTCCATTTGACTGAAGATATAACTGCACAGCTCAAATGAAAACACAGAAGTGGAACATCAGGATCTGTCAGCATAATGCTTCTGGGGGTTGTGTATTAGGTGATTACTTTGGCACCAGCTCAGGAGAAAAGAAAGAAAAAGGCAAAGGCAGAAAGCATCAATAGGGTTTTTACTTGTTTTTGCTTATCAGGTTTTACTTTCCTGAGAGCAAGACTAACCTATGCTGGAACAGAGGCGTTAACACTCACTTTTCAGTAAGGTGTTCCCAGCACTGATCATCTTATAATTGGACAAGCCAGCATACAATTTTATCCAGTAATTTCCCTGTTACAGGGAAGCTGTACACACTCAAGAATGATCTCCTGCTGAGAGAAAAGCCCTTAGTTAAACAACTCAGCCATCCAGCAAAAGCACACGCTTTGTAGTCCGACAAACCAGGCTGAAACACTAGCCGCCCTCACATACTAGTACTGAGTGGACCCAGACACAATACTTTCTCTCTCTGAACTGACACCTGTCTGTAAAGTGGTGATAATAATACTCACCTCACCTGGTATTTGCATTATCATTTATTTGAATGCTACTCTTTGTATCACCATACCTGTTACTATTATTTGGTAATTTAACCTCTCTGAACCTGCTCCCTCACCTGCAAAATGTAGGTGATACTTCTGTGTTTAGTATGAGAATCAAATGAGGTCCTCAAGAAAAGTTACCTCCCCAGGCTCTATCATTTATCAACACCCACTGAGTGCAAAAGTAAGGAATGTTAGAAGGTAACTAAGTTTTTGACTTATTTTTATTGGGGGGAAAAACTAAAGATCTGATATGGCTACAGATATAGGCAACAGGACAATGGCTTTTGTATTCCAAGAATCTGAATATAGTATCCCTTGGTTATTTTTGTTTACTTGCCTTGTTTGTTTGTTATTATAAATCTATGCAGGAAACCAAGCTGTCTCCCAAGCACTAGATATTTGTTAAGGCATAAAAATATAATTAACACATCATCACACCATTTTGTTTCTCCCGGAACTTGATAGCACTGTGGAATGAGAAAACAGGGTAAATGAAGTGGGAGAAGACTTTAACTGTGATTGTAATGGTAGACAGGAAATAATTTGTGATGATTTGGATTCCTCAGATGAGTTTTTCAGATGCAATTTGCCTAGAGGACATTTGAGATGGAAAGTGGAGAACGGGTGGCCAATCACGTCAGAGGGTGTGAAAACGGCTGACCTGTCTGAAGTTATCACAGAGAGTTTATAGTAATTTGTGTTAATCGTATCAGGAAACTCACTCCCTAGTAGCTGTGGTTCCCGTGGCATCACTGGATTTTAACAGAACCCAGTCTAGGCTTTCAGAGTCTAGAAAACTTTACTAGGCTCATGAAATGTATCAGCAAGGTTCAGTCATTCATCTAAAAAAAAATGTTGAATACGTATCCTCTGCTGGTCATTGCCCTCCTGGACTTGTAGTCCAGTGGGAGAGGCAGGAAGAGGCTATTTCAAAATCAAGCTCAAATAAATAAGCATTAAGAAAATATATAGGGGTGCCTGGGTGACTCAGTCAGTTAAGCATCTGCCTTCAGCTCAGGTCATGATCCCAGGGTCCTGGGATGGAGTCCCGCATCCGGCTCCCTGCTCAGCGGGAAGCCAGCTTCTCCCCTCTGTCTCTGCTGCTCCCCCTGCTTGTGCTCTCTCTCTCAAATAAATAAATAAAATCTTTTAAAAAAATTTTAAAAAAGAAAATATATAGTATTTAGTATATAGATTGAAACTTCCATCACCATAGCCACCAATATGTCATAATAAACAGAAGAAATATTATCAGAGAGGGAAAGATCGAAAGTGCAAATGACTCTTTTCCCTCTAAGCAAGACATGTTTGCCCTTGGTGCTTTCATGCAGTTATCTTACTTTCTCTTATGAGTTTTTGGCACCTTGTTTTACAGCATGACCCATTAGCTCTGAAAAAGCCCTAGATATATCTCATTATTCTCACCCTGTTAGAACCAAGAATAAATCTCAAATTCTTCCATCTCCAAAGATACTAAGACTAAACATTCCGGCTCAGGTGATGCCAACCAAACTTTAATTACAGTGCCTGGAACATACTACTTAAATATTTATTGACTGAGTAAATGAACAATAAAAGCCCCTGAAATGGAAGAGAATGAAGGAAGTTTGTGGATGATAAGGAAGGAAGGTTTTCATAGGAACAAAAGGAGGAATACACATTTAGGCAGGCTGGCTGCCTCTGTAAACTGGGTGTTCCTCATAGTTCATTCCAATTCTGCCTGAGACTCTCCCTTTCAAAACATCCACAACTGTTAGATAAAAGAAAGCTAACAGTTGGAGGACATTAAAGCTGATTACCAATAGATTGCATTAACATGCAAAGCAATTAGGAACCACTGAAGGGTATTAACATGATGGGCTGATGCTTTGTGTACCGATCATAATTCTGAATCTGTGAAAGTTAACTCCATCTGCAGCCAGCCTTAGACACTGATTCAGGGCTTCAATACCCTTTTCCCCATGTCCTCTTCACATGACAAAACACCATGTCCAACTAAATGACTGCCTCCCACTTCCCAAGTCTACCATGGTTCGCTGAAAGCTAGAAGCAGTTTTCTATTGAAGTCACTGTAAATTGATGACTTCTCATCTCATGTGATCTTTAACACTGCCAAATAATCCTTCTATCTACATTTATCTCTAGCTCCCATATTCCTTAGCTGTAGTCCAAACATCTCCTTCAAGTACTGTCTGCCATTATTTCCTTCATCATTCTCAGATAACCATGTGGCTTCCTAGTTTACAAATAGTAAGGCCCATGAGAATTCCCTCAATTATAATTCTTCCTTGTCCTATCCATGCTAAATCCTTCAACTGGTATTCTACCACAGGTAAATCACTCCATCAATGATTCCTATCCTGTATTTTAGCCATTTCATGTTGAGGAGTTGTATATACGTACGTTCAAATCTCTCCTACTTGAAAAAATAAAAAGGCACAGCCATATAATCCCTTAATTATCTTCATACATATTATAAAAATTACTTTCCAGAAATATTATTCCAATTTAAAAATGGATTTTATTCACTATAAAACTGATAATGTTAACTGGCTAAAAATGAGTCAGTGGATCCTTATTAAATACAATATAAATTCCCTAATATAACATACTAGATTCCTCATTACCTGTCCCCCACTCAGTTTTCCTCCTCATCTCCTACCCATCTTTCTTACACACCCTATGAAATATTGAACTATTTCACCCAATATTTTGTATCACCACTCTGCATTTACAACGTGTTGTGCTCTTCCAGGAATATAGCTTATGTTATAAATCAGGGGCCTTGGGCAATTCTCCTCAGAAGGAAACCATGAGTAAGGCAGCAATTGGAGCCCTGGTTCATTCACTGGAGCTCTGGAAGAGCTTTCAAGTTATTCTATAGGCACTGGTAATTATTAAAGCTTTGTAAGCAGAGGTGAAATATTGGGTTTCAATGTAGATCACTGTATATGAGAATAGATTTAAAGAGGACAACAAGACTGAAAGGTAAAGCCAGCTAGAAGTCTATTCTTACTGACCAAGTGAGAACTGATGGGGGCCTGAAATACCTATAGCAGTTGAGATGTAGTCTGAAAGAGATCCATGGAATAATACCACAGAGGTCAGAATAAAACAAGGAGAATATATCATTACAGAAACCAAGACTATAGAATCCAGCATGAGGACTGATGATCCCAATGTCCAATGCCATAGAAAAGAACCAAAAATGTGCCCATTTGGGCTGATAAGTAAAGAGCCATTTTTAACCTAAACAACAGCAGCTATAAAACAGTAGGAGCAGAAACCAGAATGCAGAGTTGAGGAGTGACTGTCAGACAGGGAGTGAGTTGGTGAGTGTCTAATACTTTCCAAGAAGTTTGAACAGAAGGGAAGTGAAATAGACTAGACAGGTCTTGAGGCTCTATAACATCAAAGGGTTGGTAAGGGTGAGAAGGAGACTCGTTCATTCATAGGCTGGAGGAAACCTTGGGAAACCTTTTCTTAAAGGATCAGATAGTAGGTACTTTAGGCTTATAAGCCATGCGGTCTCTGCAGCAACTACTCAACCCTGCTGTTGTAGCACAAAGTAGCCAGAAACATGTGAACTAATGGGTGTCGTTCAGTTCCCATAAAATTTTAGTTACCAGAAAAAAAAAAAAAAGGTAGAAGCAGGCCTCTGGCCATAGTTTGCTGGCCCCTAAGTGACCTCAGACAGATGGAGGGGGGTGGGATCCAGGGCAAATGGATCTTAAACAAGAGAAAAAGGGAATAATGATATATACCTGTCAATAGAGGCTGGATTTGCAGTAAATAAAAACTTGAGCACTTAGTTAAAATATCAATTCAATCTTTTAAAATTATTAAGGGACATAAGCTTAAAATGAACCCAGCTCTTTCTAAAATGGCTCTTTAAAAGACTCTAAAAAATAAATATTTACTTAGTTCTATTGAAATAATTTGCTTATTTTTAAATTCTCAACCTTGATCCATCTAGTATCAACTCTTGGAAATTATGAAACAGTATTAATGCTAGCAGCAAGAACATCCCCCTTAACATAAACTTGGCAGAACACAAACTCATCACTGCCCACTCTAAAAGGAAGGTCTGATTTAAAAGGAAGGATCACATTATTCTCTTTCAACCCTAGATCTACAGATATCTTACTTGAAAAGCTGATTGTGCAATCTTGGCTTATTTCCATGACTAAAGCAATGTGATTAAGTTCCTATAGGGCTTTAGATAATCACCCAAGCTTTTTGATTCTTATAATCAGGTCAGAACTTCAATCAATGACGCTCTCCTGACACTACTGACTGCTTTAAGAACCTGGACAGGATAGCACCCAAAAACAAGAACTGCAGTCATGCTGAAGAAAAGCCTTTTCAGATAGTTTCCTTGGTACAGCTTAAACAATATGACAATGAGGTGCTGGCATGAAATGGATATTCACATACTATGTATAATGGGCAGGGACATATTTGTAGGGCAAAGTGGGGTAATTCTATGTTTTGTTGATTTTCTAATAATTGCAATGGTCTTTCATTGAGACAGATACACTAATCACCATCATAATTAAGTAGTGTAGAATACATAACTTTTCTGACCCTGCCAAAATTTGCCAGGTGAGTTTTTTTTTTTTTTTTCCAGCTTAAATTATGTGAATAGCATTATTAATTCCTCCTAAAAACATGTCTAGCAAGGTAACTTTCTTTCTCCTCTATAAAAACAAAGAAAACATGAAAACTGGTTGAATAACAGTGGCCTTTGCCTAACCACCCACCTCTCCACCCATCCACCCACCAACAAAAATGCCTTATGTGTGGTGGCGCCTGGGTGGCTCAGTCGTTAAACGTCTGCCTTCAGCTCAGGTCATGATCCCAGGGTCCTGGGATCGAGCCCCGCATCGGGCTCCCTGCTCCACAGGAGGCCTGCTTCTCCCTCTGCTGCTCCCCTGGCTTGTGCTCCCTCTCTCCCTGCCTCTCTCTCTGTCAAATAAATAAATAAAATCTTTAAAAAAAAAAAAAAAAAAGCCTTATGTGGGGCAGAAGCAGGGTGGTAGATATTTGGTGGCAAAGATCAGTGATGCAAGAGTTAAAAATATATATATATTCTAGTGCCTGTCAGGGGAGACATTGAAGACTTTAACTCCTCTCTAAGACTGCTCTGCTGAATGGCTCTGGGGAAAAGCTGTAGGCAGCCCTTCTCTGCTGTGGATGGAAGAAAAATAGAAATGGAAGAAAAATGTGTTAGGAAGCAAAGAGGTGAGGGGGTGAGAAGAACAGGCAAACAACAAATAAATCTCTTGGTAGTGTTTTGGATGGATAGATAGCACTTCATCCTGAAGCATTTCTCAAAACCCCACACATGTAGTTTCACAAAAAAAAAAAAAAAAAAATGTAAACCCTCAGGAATAGAAGAAAAGCAGAAAAAATAGCAAAGAGCCTAATGGTGAAAAAGGGAAGGGAGTACTCTGGACTAATTCTGATTGGTTAAAACATTACAGAAGGGACCATGAGCTCTTGAATTCCCACAAGGTCCAGGTAAAGGCTCATTTTTTATGGTCTCATCCTTCCCAGCATTCCATTTGCTTGGATGAAGTGTTGAGTCACAGCCCTGCTGGGAATAGAATCTGTCCCAGAAAACCACACAATAACAAATGTTACGACCAGTCCACTAAATCACGTGCTAGGAAAACCTTGACTTACTCTCAAGCTGTATTTCCTCAGTGCTCAGAATCTGAACCTGGCTCCAAGCATCCATTTGATGGTGAGTTATCTCCCTAAAATCCTCTGCAGAAGCAAGAAGCCCTAAAGCCCTGGAAGCATTTTAAAAGTTCTTGTTCCACTGGGATGAGATACCAAAATCACAGCTCAAGACGAAAACCTCCACTATGACCAAAATAACTTGTTCCCACCTACAAAACTTCATATGGCATCTCTGGATGCCACTCCATAATTTTTGTATAACTAATAGCTTGCATTTCTAAACCATTTATATTTTACCCAAGTGCTTTTACATACCGTCACTTTTATAAACACTTTCTCTTTGAAGAGTTGCTATACTTATGAGTGATCTATATTTTCCAGGCTATTCAAGCACATAACCGCAAAGCAAAATGTTTCTAATCCTCTCCCACTTGTTCTTTGAGAACTCAAATATCCTGTAAATTTCCTTGGAAAATATTCTAGGAATCAGCACAGGATTTTTTTTAATATATGAAAACCAAGAATTAATTAATTCTCTTGGCCACCACTATTTTTCTGTCCTCTGGCTTAGGTCTCTATTGCAGTGCTTGTAGCCAACATCAAAAGTAGTAACGATGCTGCCTCAGTTCTCCAAAGGCATGACCACCATCATCATTGCCAGCTATGACCACCAAGCCTGCAGATGTCGGCCATAAACCTGCATCGACACTTGTAAGCATCAAAAAATGATGCCGAAGTCCATGCCGAAGTCCACTAACTCTGCCACTGTTATTACCCACGCCACTGCCCCAGGGCTAGAGATGCCCCTATTAAATGGCATCAGGGCAGTAACTATTTCAGCTAATACTGCCACTGATGCTCGGATTACTATTACCACCCTACTGAGGTCCAATGTTGATTTTATCATGGCTCCTGTAACAGCACCAAGGAAAAGTTTCTTTTTAACCCTCGTCAGTCTTTTATTATATCCTTCTTAGGATAGAAATAGGGCAAGTCTCCTCAGTGGTAGACTAACAGATGGCTGCCACACCCACCTAGTAGCTCCAACAAAAATTCTAGAACACATGTTTGAGAAGACTTTCCCTCACCCCCACATCCAAAACATCATTAAAGTTACTACTTCCAAATCATTTCCAGAATCCAACTACTTCCCTCCATTTTTATCCCAACTACTTTCATTCAAGTCATGATTATCTTTAGTCTAAACTTTGAAATAACCCCTGAATTGGTCTCCCTGCTTCCATTCTTGCCTTCCAACAATCCATTCCTCAGACGTCAGCTAGGGAGAGAATTTTATAATCATATCACATGCCCTTGCTTAGAGCACCCTAATGTTTCCCTGCCCTACTCTAGCTTATGAAGTTCTTTGTGATGTGCTCTGGCTAACCCCTCCAACTTCACACCATTTTTTACTTCACCAATGTGTCTTAAGCCACTTTGGCCTTCTCTCTATTCCCCCAAATACCAAATTCATTCCATCCTGACAGTCTTTGCACCAGTTGTTTCTTTCTGCTTGAAATGTTCCCTCAATATTAGTGTGGCTTCCGTTTCCACAAAGAACTGTTCCCTGACCAGCCAATACAAAGAAGCTTCCCAGTCACTGTCTTTGCACTGTATTTTAATCCACTGAAAAACATTTACCACTCCATTTTCTTGTTTATCCAGTTGTTTATTTAATTGATGCTTATATAAATTGAAGTCACATAAATATATTGATATGAAATAAAATCTTCAGCCACAAAGTCTGTAGGATCATATAAACAATCTGCTTCAGAGAAAAATAGCACTCTGATTCCCCAGAAAGTACTAGTCAGTAATTGATTGAAGAAAGTAGAGAATATTCAAAGTGAAAATGTATTAAGCCTTAAGTATGTAATCCAGAATATACAGTTCAATCTTATGAATAGTCCCATATGGCATGTCTACATTAATGAGTTTGAAGGAAAAAAAAAATGGTGATTTGGTTCATTTGACAATGACCATTAGTTCATGAGTCCATGAAGAAGAGTATATTTTTTATAAACATTTAGACATTCTTGTTTTTAAGTTTTATTATATACCCCAGTGGAGCAGAGAGTTGATATCAGCATCTATGTAAAAGTGAAGAATGAATTGTTAAAGATACTCAACCCACCCTTGTCATAGACCCTGGCTTGCTTGTTGATGCCATTTGTAATAATATAGACCTCACAAAGCTCACTTGGAAAGGGACTCTCCAAATTCCCAAATACTCACATCTGGAGGAACTCAGAGTTCTCCAGCAAAGTTCCCTTATTAACCCCAACACTTCTGAGGGTTGGCCAGGGAAGCATTAAATTCTTAGTGCCAGAATTAATGCCCGATCATTGCATGGGTATTATCCTTCCTGATTTATGATGCCATGTGGGACAGTAAATGAAACTGTTCTTTCCCCTTGGGCCAGTTGAAAACTCCTAATTCTTTCTTTCTCCTGATACATCTTACTGGGATGGGGAAGAAGTGAAAGGAAAGCAAAAGTGGGGAAAAAAAAAAAAGGCATCTGACAGTGTAAATCCCAGGTATTTGATATAAATCCCAGGTATTCTCTTTCTTCCCCAAACCAGCCTACATAACCACTATGGAGAAAAGTCAGAATCACACATAAAACAAAAATCCTAACAAAGGAAAACTGGCTCACATACTCTGACAAATTAGAATAAAGCCATGAGGATCATCTCCTCCACACAAATAAGAAAATCTGAAAGAAATTATAGCTAACATTTAAAAAACATCCTCACAGAACTTTTTTTCTTAAGATTTATTTATTTATTTATTTATTTATTTATTTATTTTAGAGAGAGAGAAAGAGCAGGGGGAAGGGCAGAGGGAGAGGGAGAGGATCTCAAGCATGCTCCACACCCAGTGCAGAGCTGCCCAGAGCAGAGCTGGACATAGGGCTTGATCCCATGACCCCAAAATCATGACCTGTGCCCAAATCAAGAGTTGGTCACTTAACCAACTGAGCTAGGGCGTCCCACACTCTCATAAACTTTAATAAAAGTTTACAACAATCCTTTGTCATGTATAACATGAATCCCCACCAGCTCTGTGGAATTGAACCTAAGTTTCCTAAGATGTTAAATAGCATAGGACTATTTATACTTACAGTTGACGTAAAATGTGAACAGTTCAATATATAATGATTTAAGATTAGAATGCAGATGGATTTGATAGGCCAGAAAATTTTACTTTTCTGATCAGAATATTTAACTTCCTTTTAAACCAGGTTTTACTTATTCTTCCAGTTCAGAGACCCAACATGATTGTGTCTTATTTAGAACAGCGGCACAAAGAAGGTTCTATAACCCTACTTTACCATTCCTGTAGTTATTTTACATCTGAGCAATGACCTCTTTATAAACACCTATATAGACATCTATATATATTAGACCTTAAAAGCTATAAGATCCTATTTACTTGGTTGACTCAGTCTCAAATCTCAAAAGAAAATGACCCAAGAACAGTAACATGCTTAGTTAGCACTTCTTGCTTCTGGCAACAAAAATGGCAACCTTATTTATATGATTTTTATATAAAACACTAATACTGTCCCTCATGGGTAAAATAAAAGACATTTTTATGTCTAATACCTTTTTTAGAATAAAATGAGTGGAAAAAAGAAAACCAATTCTTCAGACTAATTTGCTGAATAGCTTTTAGCTGTCTAGGAGAAGGAGCCCTGGAGGCCAACCCCTTCACCTGGCATGTTCAGAATCTCATTGAGAATTACTGTGCCTGTGAATCAGAATCTGGCTGCTGAGCATGTCCCAGTCTGCAGGCTGCGGAGCTCTAAGGAGATCAGCCACAAAGGCATTAATTAGGAAGAAGTTCTGGAGGACAGTTAAGCCTTTGCCATGTTGTTAATAAGCATTTTCATACAGAGTGACTGGAGAGCATTCAACAGCGACTGCAAGCCCCAGTAAGTTGTCAAACAGGAAGCCCACATGGGTGAATTCACCCTGTTTACCTTGCTTGATATAAAGCCAGAGGAGGGCCAGGCAACAGCCATAAATTCAAATAAGCTTCTAAAGCCTTCTCAATTGATCACTACATAAAAAGACACAGAGCAATTGTATAATCACCTCACACACAGGTAACTAAATATATTGCTCTTTCCAAATTCACTGATGTTAAAACACAGAGCTTTTTCTCCCCAGCTAATGGTTGAGAGAAGCTTTATATTGCTTTCTTATGAACTTAATACCCAGCAAATAAATGGCAGTCCTGGAAGCAGCTCCCTGGGTCAGACAGTAACATATATACAATGAAATCTGCTTGTGGTGAAATGCCTATTACAAGTGAGGTGGAATTAACACCTTGGTTGCACTTCTGTCTCTTGCATGTGTATTAAATTTTTTCTGTGAAGGTCAAAGGAAACAAGATTTTCTTCTCAATTGTTCATCTTCTTATGTCATATTAAAATACATAAACCTGACTTGCAAGATGACATAAACTGGGGCAATGAGTGAATGACACATGGACTATTTGTAAATTCACAAACTGTTAATGAACTCCTGAATCAACACACAAAAAAGAGGTGGTGTGGCCATGGGGAACAGAAATCACCATCGCACCTGAATGGGGAAGTGAGCAGATGCTACGTACCAATAATAGTCTCCTAGTGTAAGTATTCTATGTGATAATCTGGGTCAATAGAAAATTGAAGTCAGAATTTAAATGCTGGATTTTATCCTTGACTCCACAGTCCAAGCAACGGTATAACTACAGTTCTGTAACTTCTGCAACTACAACTTCTATAACTTCTATAATTATAAGAACAACACTATTATTCTTTCACTGAAGTAGTTTAAAAGGAGAAAAAAATGATTCCAACCTCAATGACATTTCCAAATGCTTACATTTCCTCCTATGACTGTCAACAGAGATCAGTAATCTCATAAGCTTTTACAGGTCTCTTTGTTTCAAATTCTCCATCTTTTCAGTGAGTGTGGCTTCATAATACTAGCAATTCTGTCTTGACTATATGATTCATGTTGAATGGAATGTAAGGTACAGGATTTAGGTCCTTCTATCTCAACATATTTTAAGGAAATAGCAATTTATTTGATTTCTAAGATTTTCAGCCACTCGCTAAAGAACTCTGGATATATTGACATAAAAGTCATAAAAACTGAAACTTTTAATGATCTAATAATTCTTCCATAGTAGACTAAGACTTCAAAGACTATCCTTCCCCTGCTGCCCTGAAAGTCATATAAGTAGATTCAATTTGATGTTTATCGACATTAGATACATGTTCAATACTCTTTCCCAGAAGTAGAAGCACAGTGTGTTACAAGCAAGTACTGTTAGAATTAGAGGCTGAGATTGGGTTGCAGGGGGTGGTAAGAACCAAAACACTGGATGAAATGAGGCTTGCTACTCAAACTGTGGTCCCAGAACCAGGAGCATTAAGCAGCTCCTGAGAAATGCAGAATCTCAGGCTCTGCTCCAGGCCTACTGACTCAAAATTTGCATTTTAAAAATCTACATATTTAACAGTAATTGCTTTATGTCAATTATATCTCAATTTTCTAATTAGCAAGAAAAAAATGAAAAAAAAAAAATACAAAACAAAACAGTATCTTGAGGTGACTTGTGGACATAAGTTTTGAGAAGCCCTGGACTAGAGCTGGGAGAGGCCGATGCTGTGAATTCAGAATTCCATAGTGAATGAGGGAGGGAAAGAAGCCAAAGTCAAGGGTGAGGAAACCAAATGCAAAAACAAACCAAAGACCAAGAGGCATGAGTAAGGTTATAAACAGGAGCTTAGGATAAGGGTCTAAAATAAGATGAGGACCAAAAAGAAGGTTGAGATGGAGTTAGGCATAAATTTCAGGTGGACACAATCAGGTGAATAACTCAACCTGTACCTTAAATTTTAAAATCAGTAGAACTGACTTATAATGAATGAAGACTGTAACCTCTTACCAGCTATATCCCAGAATCCCTGAACAGAAACAGGTTGATTAGTTGGTTTTTCACAGAACCTTCACAACTCCCTGCTGGTTTAACACAATAGTAAAACTATATATATTTTGTGTTAACAAAGTGAGATTGTGCAAGAAAGAATATTTTTAACCATGGGTTTTCTGTCAATAAAAGACTCTTGAGCTGGCAAGTTCATAGGCAATTTAATCTAGTGAGCAGCACAAGAAATACCAGATGTTAGAACTTCAAGGGTAGTCATTGACTTAAATCTTCACAATCCTATGAGTAAATCTTACTCTCCCCAATTTTACCCATTTTACAGCTAAAGAAGCTAAGGCTCTAAAAAAAAGAATAATGGGGCACCTGGGTGGCTCAGATGGTTAAGCGTCTGCCTTCAGCTCAGGTCATGATCCCAGCATCCTGGGATAGAGCCCCGCATCGGGCTCCCTGCTCAGCGGGGAGCCTGCTTCTCCCTCTCCCTCTGCCTCTCTCCCTACTCATGTGCTCTCTCGCTCTCTCTCTCTGTATCTCTGTGTCTCAAATGAATAAATAAATAAAAAATATCTTTAAAAAAATAAAAAAATAAAAAAATAAAAAATAAATTAAAAAAAGAATAATTTTTTCAATCTGATAGAACTAGGACATTGTCCAAAATTTGTGTTCCTAGCCACTATACTGCACTTAAAAAAAGGGGGGTCAAGCTAAAAATAGCCCCCACTTGTCAACTTAGCATCTCCTGTGTGTCACACAATGCAGGAAAAGTAATCATTTCTGGACTTACCAGAAAGCTCATAATACTGGACAACATACCTGTAACATCATCAAGAACTTTAGCAAATTTCTAAATTTCATCTTCAGAGCTTTATATGTCTTGAGGATCAAATGAGATGCTAAAAGCTTTTTGAAATAGAAAACCTGTATGTATGTGCATATGCATTGTATAAAATGGTATCATTGATAACATAAGATCGAGATCTAAAACTCTGTTTACCATGCTTTGCAGAGCATCTGTCCATAGAACTGCTTATCACAGTGCCTGACACACAGTAGAACAGCAGGCTCTCAATAACCCTTTATTGAGTCATTATGACTATGATTATCATTGTTAATATGGAAAGCTGAACTCAGAAACTTATACCAAAGAGATTTATTTTCATGTTGGCTGTGATTTTTTTTCTTAAACCAAGATGTTAACACTTGGTTTAGAAAATATCAAAAGATTTTGTTACTTTGTCACATCAAAAGTAAAGGTGATAACACATGAAAACTGTAGGCTCCCCAGAAAAATTAATACCAAATTCAAGAAAGAGCAGGCAGCCAAATCTGTCCATATTTGGGGAGTAATGTATGGTTGAAATTCTCCCCCAAGGAGAAATTAGATATGGCTTGTAAGCTATTACAGGAAATTGCTGTGTAGCTTCTCCAATTACAGATTATCAATCATTCAGAAAGCCAGAAATGACACTACATTTTCACTAATATCATATCAAATGATGCAAATTCTATCTTAGAATTCTGTTTTACTTTGATTCTCTAGTCCTTGTCAAAAAAGTGAATATTCCACCTCCCCAATTGATAGAATAAATCTATCCCCAATACTTAGAAATATTATCTCCATTAACCATTATTTGCATACTATTACATTCTCATGGTCTACAACCCTGAGTACAAAGTCAAATTGCAAGAAAACACACTGATATCACACAGTTTGAGAAAATCATTTCTGTTAAATCCAAAAGTTAGAAGAAAGTTAGTTCAGTTTTCTGAACAACACAGGAAACTCTTATGTTCTGAATGACCACCATGAATCATCTATTCTAAGTATCATAATCAAAAAAAGGAAATTCAATTATGTTCATTATATTCTACTAAATCAGTCAAGTGGATGCGAATGTTTTTTTTTATTTCTATCAACATAAAAAAGATTATAAACTTGAGCACCAATTAATCAGAAAATTCAGTGAACCCCAAGCCCCTATTCTAAGAATTTTATTAAGTTTTTATGCAAATCCAGAAACATCACAAAAAGAAGAAAATTAAATAAAGCAGCTCAATAACTTTGTAACAATTATACTATATTATCTAGTAAAGGTTTTGTAACTAAACCATCAAAATCTATTTCAAGAATTTAGCTTTTAATGGCCAAGATCAGAAAGTTTTTTGACCTTTCTAATGTTAATCTGCATATTTTGAAGAACATAGAGTCACTACCACCTTACTTTAATGTATTAAAGGAAGAACGCCGAGATATTTTTAGATAAAATTGCATATGTTTACGAATGGTCTAATGTGACTGGCTTCTAAAATTGATTAGGATAGAATTCTTCATACAATCTTTAGCTCACAATATCATTTCTTCAAGATGTTTTTGTTACCCCATATTTCAACCGTTTTTCTGCAAAAGTTATGGTAAGATTTCAAAACTTAAGTGAGGAAAACCCATTTTCTTTACTAATTAAAATGAAACACACTAGGCCCTTGACTTTGTATCAGATAGTTCCTGAAACTTTTTACAATCCTCAAATTTTGAAATATCACCATAGACAATCAAAACTCTGCATAGAAAACAGTATATCTGAGTGTTGGTTGGTCAGCTGGGCTGAATTACTGGCTAACAGGTGACTTTATGCAATCACCACACCCAGTCTCATATGTCAAGTTCATGCGTCAGCAAAATCACAAATTATTTTCTGGTTCATGAAGTTTCTGAACTATGAAATTATCTTTAATTATGCAGGAATGGAACCAAAAATTTTAATGTGCAAATGTCAAAGTTATAGTATACATGGGATGCTTTCCAAGTAAATACCTGTAATAATAATAATAAATAATAATAAATGTAAATTCAAGGACTCTCTCCAAAGCCATTATGTAGGTAATTCAAGCAAACTCTTCAGCTGAAGACAAGTAAAGAAGCTGGAAAAAATACATATTGGTGAGCCTACCTCACAACTGTGTAGGATTCTAAAGGGCTACAACCTAGGAATAAAGATGAACTGGAAATGAAAATGGATCTCACAGCCATTGCAGCCCAGCTCTGAATCTTGCAAGTCCCTGAAATTATATTAAGGCGATCAGAGAGCAAGTGGCCTAACTTCCAAAGTGACAGATCTCCAGGCAGAAATAAATGTAAGTTCTCTGAAACAGAAGATGATACCACTCTAAGTAATGAATGATTTCTTCATACAATATTACAAACACAATTTCAGGATCAAAATAAAAAATTATCTTGTACACATGTGGACAACAGGATATGAGTGGAAAGCAACAGCAATAAAAGACAGGTCTACAGATTATGGTTATCCTCCACAGGCTTTAAAATAAATAAAATAAAAAAATAAAACAAAATGAGTGTTCTTGCTCTACAGTAAGAGATGAAAAACAAGACTAGAAATTGCAACAAAGAGTTGAAAATCATAAAAATTAACCAAGTGGACATTCTAGGCAGTAAATAACACAATAAATTGCCAAAATTAAGAACTCAGTGGATCAGTGTATCATGAGATTAGACACAGCTGAAGAAAGAATCAGTGAACTGAAATAAAATTCAAAATGATACACAAAGAGACAAGATAGAAACACACACACACACACAAAGGATAAAAGCCATAAAAGACAGTGAAAGAATTTACTATGCATGCAACTGAAATTTAAGAGAAAAACACATGAAAGAATGGTCAGAGTGATATTTAAAGAGATAATATCTGAGAAGAGACATTATTGATGAAGACCTTAAATCACAGAATTAAGATAGAAATGAATTTTAAAATAAGGTAGCTAGACTATCTCTAAACATTTGGAAAGTAAGAATTATACTTGTACTTATAAATGAGTCTATAAAGTCAAATGTAAAACACAATAAAATTAGAAAATATTTTAAGTGACCAATAATGAAAATATGGTATATAAAAACTTGTGCTAAAGATAAAGAAATACTTTGAAAGTAATTTATAACATTACATGCATAAACTAGGAAAGAATAAAGGGTGAAATAAATGATCTAAACTTATATTTCAAAAAGTCAGATAAAGAACAAAAACTTAAAACCAACAATAGAACAAAACACTAATGATAAAAATTGGTCATTAACATAGAACGATGAATAAAATGGATAAACAACTAGTGAAACCAATGCAGAAAAATAGAGAATACCCAAATAAACATCAATAGAATTGGAAAGGGAATAGCACTACACTTTTTAGAGCATTAACATGAAAAGATATTATGTATGTCACTATGTCAGACTATTTAGATAGACAATTCAATTTTTTTAAATACTAAATTTACCAATATGACACTTAAAAATAGAGAATCTGAATGCACCTATAACTATAAAAGAAATTGAGTATTCAATCAAACATCATCCAATAACAAAAGCCAAAACCCCACATAACATTGCCAGTGAAACCAACCAAACATTTAAGGAAAAGTAATTTCAATATTATACAAATATTTCTAGATTATAAGAAAAATAAAAGCCACTCACAAGCCCAATTTTTGAGGCAAACATCAATGATAACAGACCCCAAAAAGGCATGAATATGAGAGAGTATATCTGCAACAAAATATAAACAAATATGAATGTATTACAGGGATACAAAGGTTTTTTAGCATTTCAAAACCAATCTGTCTCATGCTTTTAACAGAATGATAAAGTTAATATGGTCATCTCAAGGAATGCCAAAATAGATTCTGATGTTAAAAATATTAATACTGAATTTCGATATCCATTTTTCATAACTGCATGCATGGAATAACAGATAGGAACTCTGTTAATATTATAAGGGATATTTTTTAAAAAAAAGAACAGATATCATACTTAATATAAAATACTGAATTCTTCTATTTTGAGATCAATAAAGAAATAAGGGTGCATACTATAATCACTTACATTTAACGCTGTACTAGAACTCCTAGCCAGAACAGTAGGGTAAAAAAACAAATGTTAAAATTACAAAGACAGAAGTAAAACTATCATTATTTACAGAAAATCCAAATATCTATGAATAAATTATTAAAATTGATATGAGTTAGCAAATCAATTTCATTTGCTCTTTCATTATTAATAAAAATCAAATATTAAAGATAAAAATTTCAATAACATCAAAAATATTAAATGCCTAGGAAATAAATATAACAACAGGTATGTAAGACTTCTATGCAGAAAACTATAAAACATTATAGAGAGAAATTAAAGAAAATCTAAATAAATGGAGGTATACATCATGTTTATGGATTGGGAAATGACTGTTCTTCCCAAATTGATCTATAGATCAATGCAATATCTATCAAAATCTCAAAAGATTGCTTTTTTTATATGTTAATCTTAGCATGCTGAATTTAAACTTTAAATAGAAATGTCAGTATAATCAAGACACTTCTAAAGAAAAACAGTAAGGGAGGACCTGGTATACTGGCTATCAAAATTAATAATAAATTTCAGTTAATTAAGATAGGATGGTACTGGTCAAGGAGAGACAATTTGACCAATGTCATAGAATAAGGAGCCAGTAACACACACTTATCTATTTATAGTTGATTTATAATTAAGTAGCTCTATAAATTATGGAGACAGATTTGGGCAGTACTGGACCAATTGGATATCTATATCAAAAAAAAAAAAAAAAGTGACACCCTCTCCCTAAACTACACATTTGACACAAAAATCAATTGTGAGTATATTATAAATCTAAATTTAAATGCTAGAACAATAAAACTTGTAAATCTAATATAGAAGAATATATTCATGATCTCAGGATAGAGAAAGACACAAAAAGCACCAACCATAAAAAAATATTGATAAATTTGAACATTTGTTCATCAAAAGATGTATTAAATGGAAGAACAGGCAAGTCATAGAGTAGAACATATCTGCAATTCATTAAGCAACAAACGGTTCCTATCCAGAAAGATTAAAAACTCCTAAATCGATAAGAAAAAGACATCCAAGAGAAAATGGGCAAAAGATTTTAACAGGCACTTCAGGAATAAGCTTATGAACTGCTGCTTGACTTCAATGAGAACTAGGGAAGTACAAATTAAAACCCCAGTGAGATAATTCTACACATCTGCTAGAATGGCTAAAATTAAAATACCAACTATACTACATTTGCCAAATATATCTACTCTATACACTTCTCCTGGGAGTGTAATTTGAAACTACTGTCTTAGTTTTCTTTGCTGCATAACAAATTACCCCAAACTTAGCATCTTGAAGCAACACATTATTGCCTCACAATTTCTGTGGGTCAGATCCTCTCACATTTTCTGTAGGTCTAACCTAGTTTTGCTGACTCCTCTGCTCAAAGCTTCAGAAGTCTATGATCAAGGTGTCAGCCAGGCTGCATTCTCATCAGGAGTCTTAACTGGGGAAGAATCTTCCAAATCATTCATGTTGTTGGCAGAATTCATTTTGTTATAGACTGGGGTCACCATTTTCTTGCTGGCTGTCCACTAAGGACTACTCTCAGTTCGTGGAGGCTTCCTAGAGTTCCTTGTCACATGGTCTCCCCTATAGGCCTTCTCAAAAACATGGCAGCATACTTTTGCAAAGCCAGTAAGGGAGTCTCTTGCTCCAGTCTGTTTAAATAGGGTCTTATATAACATAATCTAATCATGAAAGTGACACCCTATCACCTTTGCTATTTAGCATAATCTAGTCAAGGGAATGACATTTGCCATATTCCATTGGTTAAAAGCAAACCATAGGTTCTGCTCACACTGGAGGGAAAATGATTACACAAAGGCATGGACACCAAGAAGTGTAATACATTGGGAGTAACCATAAAGCCTATCCACCCAACCATTTTGGAAAACATGTTGATTGTATCCACAAAAGCTGAACCCATAACCTTTGACCCAGCATTTCTATTCCTGGATATGTAATGAACAGAAATACACACAAAAAGCATGTGCAAGGGTATTCAAAAGTAAGAAACAACCCAAAGGTCCATCAAGTAGAATAGACAGATTGGTACATTCACATAAATGCTATACAGCAATGAAAATGAACAAAACAACAAAGATTAATCTCACAAGATTTTCATATTGAGATAAGCCATACACAAGAGAAAATATACTATATGGTTCCATTTTTTTGAAGTTAAAAAAAATTAAACAATCATATTTAGGGATGCAAGCTTGGGTGGTAAAACAATAGAAGGAAGAAAGAAGATTAGTATAAAAGTCAGAAAAATGGCTACCATCAGGGAGGTTAGTGATTAAGAGTGGGTCTCAGGAGACTCCTGGAGTATTTTCTATTTATTGTAGTTTGACCTATTTGGTGTTTGTGTAGGTGTTTTCTTTGTTATAGAGCAGTGAGCTATACCTTGGTGCAATATTCTATAAATATGTATGCTACATTTCATAAGTTTAAAAAAGCTTGCAAGCACCATGCTATAGTGAAAGTATTTTTTAATTCCCAAAACCTGAACATAGCTCCATTAGAATAATATTTTTCTGTTTTGATCACTACAGTACTCTCTTCACCCAGAACAATGTTTGTCATAATAAATACTACTGAATAAGTGAATGAATCAAAGAATACATTAATCCAATATGTGCATTCTAGCCAGGTCTACCATTTTGCCACTCTGAGCAAGTTTTCCCTCTTTCATCCTTTTTCATCCTCATTTGTAAAATGAGACAAGTATCTGTTCTACAAATTTTACCATACTGTTGATAACTGTTTAAATGAGACAATTAAATCTTACATGACAGCTTTTTAATATAAAAAAAATTATTTTGGCAGGATTAACAAAGCAACCCCTCAGTTAATCAGAATAGTCAAAGAATGAAGAAAATCTTCCTTTTTTAATACTGTACTTTATAACTAAGTAATATTGTAACATAGATTAGACATTTTAGAAGAACATGCTGAACAGAACTTTTTTTATGATCAAGAATGGCAAAGTGCCTTTGGTTGTTATATTAATTTTCTATCGCTGAATAGCAAACTACCACAAACCTGCAGCATAAAACAACACAAATGTATCAGCTCACAGTCCTATGGGTCAGAAGTCTGGAATAGCATGGCTGGGTTCTCTGTTTTGAGCTTATGAGGTTAAAATCAAGGTGTGAGTCTCAGGCTGTTTTTGTCTGGAAGTTTTGTGGGAAAATCTATTGTTCATTCTCACTGTTAGCAGAACTTAATTCCTCGCCTCTGTAGGACCCATTTCCTTGTTGGCTATTAGTGGGAGCCACTCTCAGCTCCTAGAGGCTGCCCACATTTCTTGCCATATGGCCCCCTCCATCTTCAAATCAGTAAGGAGGCACCAAATTCCTCTCATGCTTTGAATCTCTGAATTCCTTTTCCTGCCACTAGCCAAGAAAAAACTCTCTTTTCTTAAATGGCTCATGCAATTAGGTCAGGCCACTGGAAAAATCTCCTTATCTTAAGATCAGCTGTCCATGTAATATAACATAAGCATGGAGCAAAATCCATCACATTCACCATGCCAGGGATTATGTAAGGCATGAACACCAGGGGAGTGGGAAATCTTAGAAGCTTGACTACCACAGGTGTTCTCAAAAATTATTGGGTCATATGAAAACCATAGAAAACTCTGAGCAGTCTCTAAGATGTTTAATACTACTTTTAAAAAGCAAAGCATTGGTACCAACTTAGTTTCTTGTCTTTTTGGTAGCTTGTAGTAGTGTAACATTCCTTTTCAGTATTCTGGAAAGTACACTCAAGAACGCTAAAATTCTGTGTTTTTTGCAGCATTAATTTCTCCTAGAAAAGTAAAATTAGGTTTTCTTATTCTTTATTACATAACATTTGCACCATCACTTTTCATTTCATTTTGCATCAGCCAGGAGAATCTTCAAGACCTGCCCATATCTGGGTCTCTTTAAATACACTGAATATAACTCATCTTTAAGTACAGATATTTTTTATTACAGCAATCAGTAGCATGTTGCCCTATCTTTTCTTCATTTTCTGAAGGACATTTGTTATTAGTGATAGGTCCTTGGGAACCAAGTGTTCCCACCGGGCTTGTCTGTCCATAGAAATCTGAATAGTAGCCTAATTCCCCACACAGCCATATTCAAGGTAATTCACCTGATAGTTACTGAGTGTTTCTCCATACACTGGCATGGGGCTCAGCACTGGAGATTCAAAGATGAATAAAACTAGTTTCTGTGTTAAAAGTATTTATATATCTCCAACCTTAGAATGTATCATCAATGTTCTTTTTATTTTTATTTTTTTAATTTCTTTTCCTTAGTGGTCAAACTATTTGCTTCCCTCTCAAATCTACTTGTGTCTCACTGAATGTGCTATCTTCTACTTTATTCCCCTGTAGGGTAAATTTGGTTTTTAAGCAAATGATCAACTTACCAATTTCTCCCAATCAGCATTGCATGCAGTCCTGCAGCACAGGTCAATAAACACCACCATTATTTTCCAAAATATTAATAAGTAACTAATTTTTTAATGTGTGGTGATATGCCTTAGCTTATCTCTTTTAGGTCTTGGTTCACCACAAAATGCACTGAATTCTTGAAATTAGATCAGAAAGCATCTAAAAAGAGAGGGGGAACCTCCGTAATCACGGTAATTTTTACAAAGAAATATTAAATCGGAGCCCTCTTTGAAAAACAGATTATAAGATGAGGATTATTTCATATCTATTGTGTGTTTATGTTTTTGTATGATTTTTAAAAAGGCAACTTAACATTCTCTCCATGTCCATCAGAAGAGGGCCAAGGGGTCCATGTCTAGATAAACAGTACATTAAAGATTCAACTAAAAACTAAGAATGACACGGCACAGGAAGTAAACTGGAATCCATTTAACAGTGGATCATCACCACAACTGGAATCACAATTGCAGATACAGCTAACCTTAACTTAGTCCACTCAATGAATCAGGGCAGTAAGCGGTGGTTTTGCCACTTGGTAAGTCAAGAAAAACAAAGACTGGTAGGAGAGGTTTTTTTTTTTTTCCCCAGAGAGCAGCTTGCCTAAGGTGTTCACACATCCACCCACTGAAATTTAATCATTAATGTAGCACATTGCCGGAGAGAGGAAAGGCAGCGAAGCGGCATAGGTTAGTTACATCTCAGGAGAAAAACCAACATCACAAAGTCCTGTCAGAATAAGAGATAGGAACCCAAGGACAACATGGATTTTGTTTTGCACAAAAGAAATGTTTCCATTGACCAGCTTACACTTATTTATTCGTTTTCTCATCTTCTCCACAAGCACCACCACCAAGAGGACTGATGCAGTAAATTTTTAAAATAAAGGATGATTAAAATGGCGAAGTCTGACATAATTGCTAGAAGGAAGATAAGGATTGATTTTGCAAGGCTGTTCTAAAATTTTGGTTTTTTAAATGTATAGGAAAATAATGTTACTGGCAAGATGAGTACAAAGGCCTGCAGGACACAATTTGAAGAAGGATCAAGCACTAGTGAAAGTGCTAGACCATCGAAAGCAGAGCCACAAATGGAAACACCTACGAGGCCACTCAGGTAACATAAGGAATGAAGCTGGTCTAACATAAAACATAGGGAGTTGTGCCACATCAGAAAGCACCTGCTCTGCTTGGATATGCAGCACTACTCTATTACATCAAGTCATTGTTATGCGGGAAGTGAGGAAAGTGGTGCCAGGTCTTCTAATTTTTCAAGAGAATCTGAAGATCTGGATTCTTATGTTAATGCTCTCAATTTTTATCAAACTGGAAAAAAAGAACAAAAATTACATATCAGCCATTTTGAGCTCAAAAGTTGTTATATGTGACCTCTGTTCTAGAAAGAAAAAAAATTACATGACATAAGGAAGGGTTTGCTCTGAAATTCAGCTTATATTAACAAAAATATGACAAAGCTCTGGAAACACCATTATTTTTCATCATTAGCTCTGGGATATGATTCAATTTAGCTTACCCTTTTGGTTAATGTTGAAGAAAAAATACACAAAATTGCCCTGAGAGGGCATTGTTTGTCAACAGAGAGGACCTAAAGATCACCAGGACCTGGGGTCAACTTGGATATTGGTCTCAATGCCCAAGCCACTGGAGCAAAACCAGGCATTATAAATTAGAAATTCCTTAGAAAAGGCCATTGTTTAACTTCCTAATCTTGGTGCACATAGCCTTAAGAGGGGGAGGAATGTGATTTTAATCTCTTTTTCCTATGTAAATAGCACTCAAATATATCAGCATACTTGAAGGGTATATGTTCACGTTACTTCCAGTCCCTTTATGACCTGAAATGTCAACACACAGTCAATAGTTCATTTCCTGTTGATCTTTTAAAACTAATTTTTTTTAATGAAACCAATTTTTTTTTAAATTGAAATATGGTCAACATACACAAAGATTCATTTTTTAAACTCTCCTGCTCCCTATTAATACAAACACTGCTTTGGGCTCTGCATACACCTCCCAGTCATTTGGATGACTTTCCTGATAACCCACTCACCTTGCATCAGCATGACCTGATTGTTTCTCAGTCTTCAAAATGGATTCAGGCTGGGACTAAGTTCTCCTTAACAGAGGTCCTCCCTTATCCTCCAGAGTTCCCTTTCTTCAGTCCATCACAGAGCACTTTACTTGACATCCTCTCAACACAACTGATTTGCAGTGAACTTTGCCTCAGTATTTAAGTGACTTTAGCCTTTGTCCATGAAGCCAAGTAATCCCAGTGTCACAGATAAAACTTGCTAAGTAGTTTAATTTGACCTCAATAGTTGACCTGAATTTCAAATCCTTATGGACGAGACTCTTCCAGCACTAGTTAAATTTGATCTAGACTTTGTCATTTTGGAAAATTTTTTAAGTTCATATTGTTTTATAATGTCTTGTTAAATGAGGCACTAACCATTTTCCATTTTTTTGTAAAATCTCTCCTTTTCTAATAGTATGGAATCCAAAAGAAGATTTCAAATGCTGCTTTTTACTGTGTTCTGAGTAAAGATTTGTAAGATATGAAATATTAAAAGGTGTAGTCAGAACAAAGAAAGTACAGCAGATAAAGAAAAATGCTCTTCACTGAAGCTCACCAAACACTTAGTTGTACATATTTCCTTCTCACAAAAATCAAATTTGCAGATGTCCCTCAATATCAAGAACTATATCTAGCTCAGCAGATTGCAATGCATTACTGACTTCCTTCTTTAAGGGTTGTGAGTGAAGTCAGGTAAATTCTCTCAAATTTTCAGTTCCAGAAACTCCTCTTTGGTGAGTGTGAAGAGTAATAGCAGATATATACATAATATAAATGGCAAAGTGGGTGAGAATTATTCACTACAAATCTATCATCATTTTTGAATAGTACAAAATGTAAGGATTACATATACTATACAGAAATATAGTTATACATATGGATGGTATATGTGAGTATGGGGGATTGAAGGGGAGGAATATTACAGGAATGTATGAGAAAAAGAGAGACTCCAAGGAGAACACTTTTAGGAGAGGAAGAGAAAAGTGGGCATAAAAATAAATAAAAATTAAAATGTGAACTTCTTTTCAAAAAGAATCTTGCAGGTTTGAGATAGCCAGGATTCTGTGGAATACTGGATGTGCAAGATGATGGCTTTGAGACAGAGAAAGAATGAGTCCAGCACCAACTCCCAGAAGGAAGGAAGAGGAGGATCTCATCATATGGAACCAGACTGGGACTGCAGGATCAAGAAGGTATCATGAGGAGAAATTCTTTCATTTATAACAAGCCTAACACTGCTCACTCATTAAAGAGTTCACTAATATAGTTGCTTGGGAAGGGGGGAAATGGGAGTTTTCCTTATCCCTACAACATTCTTAAGCTAATTTTTAAATATAATGTTTTTGTGGGTTATATTTTTAATTAGTCTATGCCTAGAGCATCTGTTGAAGTCTATAGGGTCCTTGTTTCTTCCAAACAAATTGAAAATTTAGATAAGGAAGGAATGTAGATAAAATAAATATCATACTTAGTACCCAAAAAAACTGAGTTAGAGGCCATAGCTTATTGTGAGAACCGTAACAACCCTGCTAACTAAACCCAAGATTTTATCACCTTGTTACAGGCAACACTAAACAGCAGAAGCTCTCCTCACTCTGCTTCCTGAGCCAGCCCACCCCCAACAGGAAAAAAAGGGGGGGAGGGGACAGAATAGAGATAAACATAGTGAGTGCATTTTTCCCAAATTCTCCAATCACATAAGTGACTCTTATTTGCCAGGAGCAGAGTGAGTAAAGAGGTGAAGAGATGCTGGGAGCATTAATCAAGCTCTCATATCATGGGCTTATATGAGAGATAATGGTGTAGGGAAGCTGCATTCCCACCTAACGGTCTTTGCAAGAACATGTTTGAAAAATAACTCCTATTCATTTTATTGTAATAGACATTTTCACATATCACAAATAATAGAATAACAGAATTTTGGCAAGATTCTTTATCCAGGCCTTTAGTCTGGTAACTAGAAGAAAAGAAATTGTACCTAGAAAGAAAACATGAGTTATAAGCTAGATACAAGATCTTAAGGAAATTACTCTTTGGACGTACTAAATATTACCAGTTTCTTAATTCCCACTAATTCTCCTTAATATTATTAACTCTAGAATTTCTCTCAAGGAGAATCACCATTTTACTAGGTCATAACACCAACTAATGCCCATCAGATCTGGTAAACAAAAAATACTGATAGGAGTACTCTGCCCTGACTTTTCCATAGTAAAGACAGTAAGTTGTGATTTTTAAGAACATAAGGAGTCAACTTTGAGCAGAAGAACGGCATTGATTAGCCACAAAGTGTCTTTTTATTCAAACGTCTAATCTGTCACCTCTTTGCCCCATGGCCTTGGATACAACTGGGTCATTTTACTTATCTCTAAAATGTAGGAATTGGACAAAGCAATTTCTGAGGGCTCTTTCAGATCTAAAGTTTCATACTGTTAGTCATCATCATTTCTATGTTATTAATATTCTCAAATATATATGAACCAAATTGAAACCATTTTGAAATATCTTCATATTTGATTCTCTATCAATATTTTCCCAGACTCCTGTACTCAATCCTATACAAGATCATTTATATAGCCTGTACTACATATACACACTAGATCCTGTATGAAAACAGCAACACAGATGATCAATTTTGGGGTAATCATCTCCTAATGGTTTTTCCCAATAGTAAGTACTTAACCTTTTTTCAACACATACTTACAAAAAACTATACTTTTCCTTAACAATAGTCCTATTTACACAGCAAGGAATGTCAATGTTGAAAATGTGCACCAAAATAAATATAAGCCTTCGCCATGCCATCGTACAAGAAATTACTCGTGAGTGATCAATAGAAATGTGTTGCCAACACATAGGCTGATTGTTAAAACTGAATAAGCATTTAGAGAGAACTAGGTATTGAATAAATATGAACAAGAATATTAAATTATCCTTGTTACACTGCAAGAAGGCTTGACTAGAAGGATTTACCTTCTCCAAATATTTGGAGAGCGTAAGCTGATTAAAATGAAAATAAAGTGCAAAGCTAAATAAACAGCAAAACAAGAAAGTACATAATACAGAATATTAGAAGTTTGGGAACCACAGCATTTGGAAATTTCCATGAGTTTTATTAGCATTTCTACTAGCAATATTCAGAAAACACAGACACAGACTTCTCAAATAATGCACTACTGAACTAGAAATAGCTTCTCTTTTCTATTTCTGTAAAAGAAGTCACCTATTTTCAGATGTTCTCATTGCAAAACTTCAGGGGACTGACTCCCAGAACACTCAACTTTCTCGCCACCAAGATTTCCCCAACTGGGGCTATTATCAATGAATATATTGTGCTCAGTCGTTCTGAGCACTATAATAATCAGACAAATGGAACTGTTCTGTTTTGATTTTCTTTTTCTCACATCATATGAACTTCAAGCAAATATTTGAACTTCCCATCTATAAAATTAAGATTTTTGTACTGAGACAGTATTTTACATTCACTTGATAAAAACACACAGGGCTTATGACTTTGGAATTATTGCAGGATAAGAAAAAAAATCTTGTTAATTAGGTTGGGCCCTGATGTCCACAAATTATTCTGGGTCTTAATGTAGGTGGATAGATTGTCCTTACAACTATAGCACATCCTATTGGTATCTCACTTGGTTAGGCTACTACTGGTCACCGATTTCAGACATCTTCACATAGAGATACTGGTAAGTATGAGAAGAGCTGATCAAGTATTCGCTGCCTGGAAAATCAATTGACTCTATCTGCAGTGCTGAGTAAGCCCATTTAATCTCCCTCCCTCAACACTATGCTCAGCACCAGAAATTGAATGGAGAAGCTTACTAATGAGCACCCAGTCCTTTCAGGTGATTGAAGACAGGGTGGTGACTGAAGGAGTTTTACCTGGTGCAACTTTGAAAACAATACTGATGATCAGTATTCTGATCTGATCACCAAGGAAGACTTGGGTGACCCTTTCCCTTATGACACAAAAATTCTTCTCTCTGCTCCTAACACTACTCAGAGTGCAGACTCTAGAGTAAGTGAAATGACATATATACAAAGAACAGTTACTTTAATCAGCTAATTAGTAAACTTTGGCAATTAATATTATACGTAATCGTGTAAATGTCCAAAAATGTAATAAGTTTTTCATAGTTCAACAGGCCCTTAATGAAGACCAGATAAACTAGAGATCTTGCATTGGAGTATTAATTGAATTTAAATTAGGAAAAAGCAAAGTTAGCCTCTTAATTGCTTTGGCCAATTCATAGAAAATGCTGCTGAAGTCATCCTAAATTTATTATAATGAAACAGGACTGGACGAGCCAGCATGCTTGTCATCCCTGTAAGCAGAATTAGTATACTACACCCCTATCACAATACAGTAAAGGAGCTACAGTCATGGCACACTCTCTGGAAGAACAAATTATTTTCCAAAATTTCCATTCTTCATTTAAAGGCTGTATTCCAAACTTGTGATAAGAACAGCTTAGTGGATTTTATAAAACTAACACTGAAATAGAATAAATGATTCAATTCTTCTTTGGGCTACTTTTCAATATGAAAATGTGCCTTTCGGGGCGCCTGGGTGGCTCAGTCGTTAAGCGTCTGCCTTCGGCTCAGGTCATGGTCCCAGGGTCCTGGGATCAAGCCCCGCATCGGGCTCCCTGCTCAGCGGGAAGCCTGCTTCTCCCTCTCCCACTCCCCCTGCTTGTGTTCCCTCTCTCACTGTGTCTCTGTCAAATAAATAAATAAAATCTTTAAAAACAAAACAAAAAGAAAGGAAAATGTGCCTTTCTGTAACTCAGTCTTAACCTCAAGATACTAGCAAATTAAATAAAATAGTATGTTTAACCCTTTGGTCAATTTGGATAAATTAGATATAACTTATACACTAAATATAACATGAAATCCCCATATACATATAGGATACTATCGATTATTCTTGGCTGGATTATATGTGATAAGAAACCAGCTCAAACTCTCAATGGCTCACACAACAAAAGCTTTGTCTTATTGTGCTTTTCTCTCATTCATGCCACATGCCCATTATGGTTGTGCTCAATGTTATCTTCTCAACAGTATTCAGGCTGACAGAGTATCTAGGATCCTATATCTAGGATGTTTTACATCTCATCATGAAGCATATTCTGGCTCAACATTCCCCCTCAAAAGTGACAAACACCACTTTTGTTCACATTTTCTTGGTCAAACAAAACAAGTCATATTGCCAAGTCTTATATCAATAAGATTCTCATATAGAATTCTTCCACAGGGAGATAGATACATGACAAGAAGGTCACAGCAAGGAGGCAAAAAAAAATTTAAACCATATCATAATATATAACAGTCTACTCTTTTATTTGCAAGTATTTAACATCCCTTTTCCATATATAAAATACAATAATTCCCATCCTATCTGCACAAGGAAGCAATCCAAAAGTCCCATCATCCCCTCAAGGCATAAAGCTTGCACTCCTTGAGAGTTTCAATACCAGATTCATATGTGGTTCCTCTTGATGCAAAGAACTAGAACTGAAAACAGCCTTCCGTCCCCCTCATTATAAAAAGCACACACCCATTCAGAAACAGGAAGAATGGCAGATATAAGCAGCTGTAGTAATTCTAAAATCCTGCTGGCAGGCATTGTAAGGACTCTACCCTGAAGGAAAGTATTATGAACTGGGTGTTTGTGTCCCTTCAAAATTCATGCTCTGAAGCCCTAATCCCCCAGTGTGGCTGTATTTGGAGATGGGGCCTCCAAGGAAGTATTTAAGGTTAAATGGGAGAGTAAATTTGGAGCCTATATCCATTAGGATTAGTGTCCTCATAACAAGAGAAACCAGAGGGCTAGTGCTCGTTTTCTCTGCCTCACCTACAAAGAAAGACCATGTGAGTACACAGTGAAGTCACCTGTCTGCAAGCTAGGAAGGGTCTTCATGGCAAACTGATCATGCTGGCACCCTGACCTCAGACTTCCAGCCTCCAGAACTGTGAGAAAATAAATTTCTATTGTTTAAGCCATCTGGTCTGTAGTATTTTGTTGGGGCAGCCCTAGACCAATACAATAGGTAATGTTTCTTTTTTTTTTTTTTTAAAGATTTTATTTAATTATTTGTCAGAGAGAGAGCGAGCGAGCACAAGCAGGGGAAGAGGCAGGCAGAGGAAGAAGCAGGCTCCCCGCTGAGCAGGGAGCCTGATGTGGGACTCGATCCAGGATCCCGGGATCACGACCCGAGCTGAAGGCAGACACTTAACTGACTGAGCCACCCAGGCACCCCAACAGGTAATGTTTCTTGATTGAGCCCTGTTTCTGCCTGGAGGAATAGCTTTCTATTCCACTGTTATCAATGGCCCTTGGCTCAACTCTCTGGCAGGTCTTTTTCCATTATCTCCCTTGACCTTTTTAGAAGGGAATTAGAGCAAATGAACTTTCTGGAATCAGAAAATTTCACATCCTGTTTTCTGCCCATAAAGGATTGAAAACCTAAGGGTCGGTCACAGTAAGTTCTAAAAATTGAATCTCTGTTAGCTAAGGACAGTGGAATTTAGGGTCACACTAATCTATAAAAAAAAAAATAGTTTCTTGTCTATTTGACACAAATCAGCACCATGTGCCAAGAACCATAATAATAATTCTTTTTAGAACAAGCCTCCATTCCAGACTAAGCTTATCAGGCTTCTATGGAAGAGCCATGATCTTAATTTCTTCTCCCTGGGAAATTTTATCTAGTTGAAAGAATTTAGTGGGTATTACTTTAGTCAACTTGAAGATTTTAACAATGGGATTTATGACCACACCCTTGCTTTTGTTTAAGCTGTTTTGTCTATTTGAATTAGCCTGTGTTGTTAATTAAAGGCCTCCTATTGCATGAGACCTTGGCAGTTTTATCTTTTAACAGCTGAACCTGTTTAATACTATGTGTGGGCTACTCTTGGCTGTGTTTAGCAACTATTACAAAAAAGAGATGAGCTCAGAGAAAATATTAGCAAGAAGAAATGAAAAGGAATAGAGTCAAAGAAAAGAAATCAACAGTTTCTGCTTATAACAAAGCATATCAGTTCTGCTCACATTTTATTGATTAAAGCAAAACATATGCTCACTCTTATATCAGTGGAAAAGGGAAGTATAAATCCTTCCATAGAGACAGAGACAATTCTTAACAATAATTCAGTCTATCACAAAGCTTTATAATATCTATACAAAATTTTCATTATGCACATATATCAATCTTGTGAAAAGGGTAGAAAAAAAGTAGATGGTATTACTAGCTTCATTCTCCAGAGTATGAAATGAAAGTTCAGGGAAATGTCAATCATAACCAAAGATCACAGAGCTAATAAGACAGAAGTCAACCTGGAACCCCATATTCCTGACTTTTACTGCAACATTCTTTCTACTACTCTCAGCTAGTATTCATGAAATAAAAAGGATAGACAATAAGGATACATGAACACAAATGCCCCAGGTGACAGGGAACACTGAGGGTAGGAACAGTGATTGGGTACCAAAGAGCTCTGGGTGCCAGGTCCAGCTCTCTTATTTACTAGCTGTGTGAACTTCAGCAAGTCACTTAACCTCACCGAGATTCCATTTCTTTATTGGTAAAATAGAAATAGTTTTATTTAAAAGTATTTAATGTAGACTCTCTAATACTAATTTAATACATATATTTGATAGTGTATTAAAAATTGGATCCAGAATGTAAAAAGGAAGAATGGAAAGCAAGATAAAAGTGCAGAACAAGCATATTTGCCTGGATTTGCCCCCCTCAGTTACATCCCTATTTCTCTTTCCAGAAAATGATCCTTTTTTAAAGATGTACACATAAACTATGCACTTGAATAATTTATGCAATTAATATGAAGCATCAAAAGCAGCCATTTAAAATTCTTAGCGTTGGGGTGCCTGGGTGGCTCAGTCAGTTAAGCATCTGCCTTCTGCTCAGGTCATGATCCCAGGGTCCTGGGATCAAGACCCATGTCGGGCTCTCTGCTCAGCGGGAAGCCTGCTTCTCCCTCTCTCTTTCTGCCTGCCACTCCCCCTGCTTGTGCTCTCTCTCTCTCTGTCAAATAAATAAATAAAATCTTTAAAGAAATAAAAATAAATAAACTTCTTAGCCTTTTACATAAGCAGCAAAAACACAGGACTTAGGTAATAACAAAGATTTTTAAAAGGCAATATTAGATGTATATTTGGTTTCTTATCAAATATATATTTGGTAATAAATACACTGTTTTGTAATGTGGGACAGGAATGATACTGTTATCCTCGTTTTCCAGATAAAGTAAACTTTGTTCCAATTAAATTGCTTATATTTTAAGATCTTGGACTTAGAAATCATTGTGTGTAAAAACTCAAAAATTCTTATTCTAGGTAATCATATTCTCATGGTCTTAGATATAGACGATATGAAAAAATTTACTCACAGTTCCATTTCTCATCAATTCTTCCCATGCACATACATATCATAATATCAATCTCACATAAAGCAGAGCAAGTGCCTCTTTTTACTACCCCAATGCCTACTATTAAATCATTGAAATGTTAATAATACACAAGGCTTTAAATCTCAAGCACATTACTTTTACTAGATTCATAAAGTTCAATGTGATTTCTTAAATATAGCATGCAAACAAAATATTCTATTATTACTATGATAACCAAGTTTGAACACTCAGAGAAATAATGTGTCTAGTGGAAATTTTAACAGCTATCAAATGACAATGACTATGGACTTTGGACATTCGTGTCTCATCCAACTGAAATTGATACAACAAGAAATCATATACACTGCCATATAAAGGGAATTGTTTAGGGGAAAAAAAAAAAAACCTATGTAACAGGCAGATCCTAAATACGAGCCATTTTCAAAGCTGTAAAAATCACCACCCTTAAGATGGAAAGAAATAGGATCCACTTAGTGAGTTGTGTCAGGATCAGCATCAAAGTCATCAGATGACAGAGGACTTTCCCTCTCAATTAATCCCGCAAAGGGAAATGCACTCCTACAAAAGGAGAGGAATCCACACAAATTATGGTAAGAATAAGTAACTCTAGTTACAATATTACAGAAGAACATTGGCAGACAGAGAGTGTTCCTAAAGTGGAGCCGTGTGAGAGAAAAATGATAACATTTAACATCTGCACCAAATAATGAGGAAAATGGGTATATTCGGAGGGGGGGGGGTTCCTTCCTTTTTTGGATTTTTTTAACTACTTGGATTTTCAATTTTTAAAAAGTAAAATTTTATTTAACCTTTCAACTAGTTGAAATGTAATAATTAAATTGCTTTTTATCTATTATTCCTGCAAACATTAGTAAGACTCCAGAACTGGTGAATGTGTAAGGAAATAGAGTTCTTACACTCAGAATATAAATTGCAAGAGCTGTCTGGATGGCACTGTTTCAATCCACCCCAATAATCTAAATATATGTCATCACAACAATTCCACATTTTGGATCTATCCTACAGAAATAAAAACAAAAACAAAGATGCAAAGATACATGGCATTGTGAAGTTAATTGGGGGCACTGTTTCATCAGTAAATTTGAAACAACCTAAAAGTTGTCCAATAAAGAGTTTTTAAAATAAATTAGAGTATATCTATACAGCAGAATGCTATGCAATCATAAGAAAGGATCAGGTAATTGCTAGGTATTGGCTTATCATATATTGAATGCAGATTAAAAGTTCAGTATAATACAGAGGGTCTCCTGGGTTGCTCAGTTGGTTAATTGATCAACTCTTGATTTGGGCTCAGGTCATGATCTCAGGGTCAAAATCCAGCCCATCTCAGGCTCCACGCTCAGCAGGGAGTCTGCTTGGGATTCTCCCTCTTCCTCTGCCCTTCCGTACCCCATCCCCACCCTCACCCCCCACGCATACTTGCCCTCAGGCTCTCTCTCTCTAAAATAAATAAATCTTTAAAAAAATGCAGTATAATGTAGAAAATGTACACATTTAAATGTGCACTGCAGAAGACTGGAAAGATAAATACTTTACTAGCAACACTTTATCTCTAGAGTGGGATTACTGGGCCCCTAAGAATCTCTCAACTTATGCAGATCTGAATATTGTACTAAAACAACCAAAAGAAGGGCAAAGTAAGATGCACACACATGCTGTGGGGCATTTGCTTTGGGTACTTTCATGGTATAATGACCTTGTTGGCAGGGAAATAACATTTAACTTCAAGACTGCCCCACATATGTTATACTAACACCCGCTGGTTAGCTTTTGGGGCAATGAGAAGGAAATTATCCAAAACTGTATTATACTGTATATTAACAAATATATCCCCCATGTATCTGGCAGCACTATCTCTCATATACATTTCTTTCCTGAATGTGGGAAGGACACTCAGCCAGTCTTGGAAATACTCGTTAATACACAAGCAAGTAAAAGGATAAAACAGGCAAACACACATTGTGCCTGGCTAATTAAAAGTACTTTTTAAATTTTAGTTCACAACTGATACTAACAACTCCTTTCTGTGTCTCTGTCTTTCAATCTCTTTGTCTCTCTCTCTCTCTCTCTGACACAAACAATAATCTTACTGCTCGAATTGCTTTTCAGCTAAACCATGGGTTATCTTTATTCTTAAAAGTTAAAAATGACACCATATACATTCTTTCCTTCAACCAGCTCTAAATAAAAGGGAGGGAAAATGAACAAATTTCAAACACACACATGATAAGATCAGGCAAAAGAAGAGCAACAGACATAATACAGAGTTGTAATAGATCTTCATTTTTGCCAAAGATGTTTTTTCAGGGTGTCTCTATTTCCCACTTCTATTAACTTAATAAATGTCTTAACTATGTCATCCGCATAATGATACTGGGAGAAAGGTTCTGGCAGACCTACTCTGAGATGTTAATAGAGTGTCTCAGAAAATAAATATTATTTTGGTTTATCTCATTAATCTTGGCCAGTCCTTCCTTCCCCCTTCAGCCAGCTAGCCCTTCAGAAAGGCAAGTACTTTATCCATGTGACAGAGTTATAGGAAAATTGCCACTCAGACTTAGAAAATGAGTCTTTTCCATTTTCTGACAACCATTTATCTCCCTGCCATCAGGCAATATCTAAAATTTTTTATGTGGGCTTTATCTTAAAGATGAATTCCTGTTGAATCTCAGGGGCTGTCAATATATTTTTAACCTTTGAAGGAAATGCTATCTTTCCAAAACAGCCACATTTTATTTTCCAAGGGTAATACTACCACTTAAAACAATTATCCAAAAACTTTGGCAAACTACCATATTCTGTTTTTTATAACATGACCTCATTCCTAAGTAATTCACAAAAATGTGTTTCAAATGAATTAAACATCACTGAAAATCTAACACTCAATAAAACAGACAAAAAAATTACAAAATTATTAAATTTAGCTTTAAATAATCACAAATAACAAAATCACAATTTTTAATTTCAAATTTTTACCTTCAAGTCCTACCTTTCAAACTTTCACTTTTATACCTTTTTTCATAAAGAAATATACCAAAATATATGCAATGTATATAAACCTTTCCTACATTCCAATTTTTCAGATTATCATGGTTTTCTCCTCCTCAGTTCCTGTATGCTCTTTAGTATAATTTGTCCAAGACTTCTTAGTTCTTTCCCTGACCTGCACCCACATTTATTTGTAAACGACATTTTTGCTATTCCAGTGGATTTTTATCCCTAAATTGGTGATTCTTTTTGTTCAGCTTTTATTTTAATGAAACTCCATAAATTGCTTATTTGTCACTATAGCCTATTTTATTTCCCCAATACTAGCTGTATCCAAAAATCCTTTTGCTGTATGTGACATGTCTAAGCCTTGACTGACTAGGTCTCCCCTTCACTTGGAAGATTTTGTATCAATCAGTCCCCCAATTCATATTGACTTGAACAACAGTTCATTATACAAAGAATTTCATATGAGATCCACTGTGACAAGCTTTTCTTTCTTCCTACAGCATCTGTGCTGCATGTCTCATGGATCTTCCAGGTCTACTCTCTTCCTTCCATCCTGCTCTATGCAATAAGATGCTGATCTTTATCAACAGGCTCCCTTGCCCTTTGGCTTCTAGTTGGAGGTCACCCAAAGAGGAGCATCAGCAGGAGCTTGGAGAACAGGAGGGAGGTAAAGTTGATATGATTATTCTCCTTGCTCCATCTTCTGATCTCTGTGTATTGGCTGACCCCCTGCCAGGGAATATTTTCCATAAGGCTATCCTTTTCCAAATACCCCTTGGCCCCTTCAGATCTAGGGATGGAAACAGCTCTTCGCTTTGCTAACCCTGGGATGCTAAATTGCCTCTTGTTAGTATCACTAAGCACCATGTACAGTTTAGTAAGTGATCCCCTTATTAAATTTCCCTCAATCTAACCAAAGAGAATGTGCTTCTAAATGCTTTAACTTCTGGGGCGCCTGGGTGGCTCAGTCATTAAGCATCTGCCTTCGGCTCAGGTCATGATCCCAGTGTGCTGGGATCGAGTCCCACATCGGGCTCCCTGCTCAGCGGGAAGCCTGCTTCTCCCTCGCCCACTCCCCCTGCTTGTGTTCCTGCTCTATTTCTGTCTCTGTCAAATAAATAAATTAAAAAAAAAAAAAAAAAAATCTTAAAAATAAATAAATAAATGCTTTAACTTCTTATAGACCTTTGGAAATACTCTGAATTTCAAATTCATAAACTTTTTCTTTGTGAGTGGAGGTCATTTAATTCAAGCTATTGGTCTTTTTAAACTTTGTGTATTTGCTTACAATTTTCTGTTTCAAAATCTGTGCACAATTAGTGTAGAAAATCTGAAAATGACAAAGAAAAAATTTATAAAGCCAACACAAGGAGGTAGCACAGTAAACATTCAGACAAATTTCCTCTCTCTATGAAATCTTATAAAGGTACATATCCTACACTTTTGTTCAACACCATATCATAAGCAATTCCTCACATCATGTAAGACTCTTTTTTTAAAAAAAAAGATTTTATTTATTTATTTGACAGAGAGAGAGACAGCGAGAACAGAAACACAAGCAGGGGGAGTAGGAGAGGGAGAAGCAGGCTTCCCACTGGCAGGGAGCCTGATGTGGGACTCGATACACCCAGGCACCCATGTAAGACTTGTTATAAAAATATTTAGTGGTTGGAGCACCTGAGTGGCTTAGTCGGTTAAACATCTGCCTTCGGCTCACGTCATGATCCCAGGGTCCTGGGATCGAGCCCCACGTCGGGATTCCTGCTCAGTGGGGAGCCTCCTTCTCACTCTCCCTCTGTCTGCCACTCTCTTTCTCTGTCAAATAAATAAATAAAATCTAAAAAAAATTAGTGGCCGCATAATGTTTTTTCACTAAATATAATTTATTGAACTATTTCTCTCATGCTAGATACCTAAATTGTTTCTAATTTTTACCATTTTTAATAACACTTCTATAAACATCATTGTGTGTGAAACTGTCTATATTGCCCACTATTTCTTTTGGATTGATTCCTAGCAATGGCATTAATGAGTCAATAGTTATAAATATTTTAGTCTTTTGATACATATTATTAAATTGCCTTCTAGAAAGTTTCCACACCCATAAGTATAAATGCATGACTCACTGACCTACTTAGCATTCAGTGTTATCAGTCATCAAATCTTTAATATTATCTCATAGCCCAAAATCGTTTCTAATCATTCTTTTAATTTGCATTTCTTTGCATCGTTCTAATGATGTTAAAAATTTTATTTTCTCTTTTATCAATTCTCAGTTCATGCACCGTTGTAATCTTACTGTCCATCTAAGTTATATAAGCTCTCTATTCTGAAGAGGTAAATTTTGTTTTTATTATATTTCTTGCAAATATTTCTCCCAAGGTGATGCTTGCCTTTATGTTTACATGGTTTTGTTTTGAAGAACCAAGGCTGTTTGAACTTGTTTTTCAAGTCAATTGTATTTTTTTTTAATTTCTTCCAGTGCTTTTAAGGTAATAGGTCTTTCCAAATCCAGGCACAAGATAAATATTAATCTCTTCCAGTGTTTGATGACTTGATTTTTTTTTTTATGTTTAGCTCTATCTGGTATTTATTTTGGTAGATGATAAGGTAAGGCTCTAAACCAATTTTTTCTTTTCCTTTCTTTTCTTGTTTTTTTCTTTTCCTTTTTTTGTTAATAACAAACAACTGTCCCAACATCATTGATTTTTGATATTTTGTTATTTATATCACCTTCTATTTATTGAGAATAGCTACCAATATTTCCCTTCATCTCACTTTCTCATGTCTTGTAACAATATTCTGCTAATTTATTTATCTCCTTTAATACATTTTACTATCGAGTAATGCTAAAGAGAGCTAGTGTTTTCTTTTTGTTTTATCTTCAATTGAATTGAACATTTATTTATTTATTGCTTCGTAAGACCAGAAAGTATGATTTGTACTAAGAGATATAAAAAAAAATAAATAAATTTGACATGATCTCAAGTAGTTTACAAAATAGTTGGGGAGAAAAGACATGAATACAAATAACTATAGTACAAGTAGAAAGAAGGTGGTATCATAAAGTTATTAGGTTCCATGAAAGAACCAAGGGAAAAAATGATAAGCTAGAATCAACAGGAAATCCTTTACTTGAAGATAGCATTTGATCTAGGCCTGGAAAAAGAACTAGGATTTCAGCAGGCAAAAAGTGGAAAAGAAGAGCATGTCCATCAGAGGAACCAAGATAAGTAAAACCATTAAACTGAGAGAATGGAAGATTCATTTGGGAAAGATTAAATAATTCAGTATAAGCATGCATGGTGCTCAAGGGAAGAGCCAGAGGGAACCATAGCAGTTTGAAGCAGGGGGCTAGCAGGATCAGTGCTATGTATCAGGTAAATTACCACATCAGACCGCTAATGCACCCATATCTATCCTTTAATACATTACCTACTATGTTCCAACAACAATTTATCTCCAGAAGAACTTTCCCTTTTCACTAGTTTTTAAACATGAGAAAACAGAATTTGCTAGTACCCCCAACCAAAACTAACACCACCAGTAATCATCATTACATTTTGCCTCAGTAATGGTATCTCCAAACAGTACATATCAAGTCTGACTTTCCCCCTTTCCCTGTGGCCTTAAAAGGCTTGCTTTAATTCATTTGGGCAAGTGTCATTCATTGAGCTTTTTTTTTTTTTTTTCATTTTTTAAAATTCTGTACCCTTGAAATGATTCCAGCAACATCTGCTTTCCTCTGAATCTGCTTTTCAACAGAAGGCATTTCTGTATGCCACCCTTTGATGACAGTGGTTAGCTAAACTTCACAGGCAGATGTTTATCTGAGCCCTACATGAAGCAAGCCATTGACTGTGGGTTGGTACCTCGGAATTTGTACTGATCAATATAGGCTACACTCTGTTAAAATAACAAATAAAGCACCAAATATCATCAACTAGTTTATTTCTCACTCAGGCATAGCATGGCAGAAGTTTGGCTGCCCTCCTCCAACGTGTAGCTATTCCAAATGCAACATTTGGCCTCTAAGCTCACTGCAGCAGGAGAGAGAGCTGAGGGTCAAGAAAAATGTTTTAAGGTCTGGGCCTGAAAGTGGCTCGTATCATTTCTGTCTTCATCTCACTGGCCAAAACTCACTGGTATCACCCAACCTAACTGCCAGGTGTCCCCAGAAAAAGGGAATGGTGTGATGAAACACAGTACGTATCTGCCCCAGATAGTTAATCCCATCCAGACTCTCACTTTAGTTCAATTTAATACTTAAATTTTCTAATCTAAAACCACACCAGAATGTTCCTTTCACTAGGACATTTAATAGAGAACAAAGATTCCTACATCCTGAATCATACATTTTCCTAGTGGGAATGAACAGAACTTGTACAACTGTTCCATTAAGTGGTCTAAATCCCTTTTTCTTCTAATGCAGTCATTAAAATAACACCACTTCTGTGAATTGTGTAAGACTGATGAATCACAGGCCTGTACCCCTTAAATAAATATGTTAATAAAAAATAAAATTAAATTTAAAAAAAAGATGCCATTTACCAGATGTCCAATAAATAAATAAATAACACCACTTCTTTGCAAGCTAACATTCACATCAAACTCCAGAAATTTGAACTCTGAAGAATATGTTCCCTGAGTTCATCATAACTGATCCTAATCAGGCTTTCCTTACACATTTTTCTGTCTTCCTGGTGAGTTACCGTTATGCAATGTAAAACATAATTTCTGGACAACTACTTTCAGTCAAATTTTAGGTCATCTATTCTACTTTCATGGGCTTTCTATCTTTTCTTCCCTTTTCCATTTCATGTGTTCTCAACCATTTTATTATGTGGAATAAAAAAATATCACATAACAATCTCTGCTTTCTTTCCTTTCCTTGGCCTTCTTCTCATTGTCTCCTCTCCTTTCCTTCTCCATCTGTTCTTATTCTCTAGCTTTTTCCTTCCATTCCTATTCTTCAAAATTCTTGTGTACAGCTGACTTACCGAAGTTATGGAAGAGAGGCCTTCTGATGCTCCCACTGTTCCTGTTTATATTTATACATTTTCTCTTTGCCAAAGCCTTCCTGCCTCAGACACATATATTCTTTGTCATTCATCACCCCCACTTCTTGAATTCCTACCACATCTCAGTCTACTCCTTGCTCAGATCCCAAAGCTGTTTTGAAAACAGTGCCATAACCAGTAAAACTAACAAACATCCCTGATGAGCTTGTTGGGCAGAAATTAGCCCCTTTTTCCAGATAATAAAATGGAAATACACAGCAGGTAAACAACCTCCAAAATTAGATCTTCTATATCCTAGAGCAGGAGCCAGTTTTCTACAACCTGCAAGTTAAAAAAATAGTTCTATGTTTTTAAAGGATTGTTTAAAAAAAAAAAAAGGAGAACAATGCAACAGAGACCATTATGTGGCCCACCAACTTGAAAATATTTACTATTTAACTCATAATGAAAAAAGGTTGCTGACCCCTATTCTAGACTATAGTTTTATTTTTTAGATTTAGATCATCATAAAGGTGCTTATAAGTTTGGGTCCTCTAGGAAAAAGATACCAAGAGAGAATTCAAGGGCAAGAGATTTATTGAGAAAATAGGGAGCAAGAGGAGACAGGAAAAGCCATCAGATGAAGATACAAATCTTATAAAAGGAAAGGAAGGAGGGAGATTTCCTTAGGAAGAGCTTCAGACGACAGTGCAGCTTTGACAAAGTCTTGACCAGCCCTTCGGGGCGTTCCAGTGCAAAGACAATCATAGAGGAGCCCAACAGAAATCACCAGGCCCTGTCAGCCCACCATACTCAGGCATCACCTGGAAGCAGCTCATGGGGAGCATGGCCTCAACGTGAATGCAGCAGCAGATCCCCAAAACATGGCAGATGGAGACTATCAGTTCTCTACACTCCTTTAAGTCCATTCCATCTCTCTGCTGCCTCTCCTACTCAACTACTTTCATATGCCAGAATTCAAATTTCTTCATCACTAGCCGTTGATTTAAGTTTTCATACAAATGCATTAGAGACTCTAATGAATAAGTACGAAAAAAAAAAAGTAAACCGGTGCAGACCTCTACAGCATTTGTTTAGATTTTGCACACAACAGAATATTGTTGTTTCCCCATAAAAAGAAGAGAGCCCTTAAATATAAACAACTTGTACTGTCGTGGACTATTTTTGCTCTTCATATTTAAAGATGAAGTTTCCAACAAGATTACTCTCAGCCAGAGGCATTCCCATGACTGATGCATGAGCTGCAATCACTCAGGGTATATAACAACCTTCTCCAGGGCCTGTCAATACTCTGTAGCCTACAGGACACTGAATTGGGTCCCTCACTTCTGACTCCACATGTCATCACACTGGTTGATGGCATCACTTGCTCAGTTTCTCTTGTCTGCTGCAATTAGTCTTGAACCACCACCTGAATACACACACACACACACACACACACACACACGTTGCTGTGTATTTCCTCATTATGCCATAAATACCCTTATGCATTCCCACCTGGTTGTACCTGGAACCTTCGCCTTGCCTGCACCACCTTTCCTCCTCCCTAGAAGCCCTGCCCATCTTTCAAGTTCTCATTCAGGCTCTGGTCCTTCTGTGCACCTTCCCTGTCTACTCCAGTGCTCAGATAGTTCTCTACCTCTGAGCTCCTACAACATTTTAACACTTCACTGTTCCCTTTCACTTCACATGTATGGGTCTTTCCTCTTCAGGTAGCATTTCACTTCCTTCTGATGAGAGACTGTTCTTTGGACTACCTCTGTACCTCTCATAGCACCTAGCTGGCTCTCTTCCATAGTTACCTATATGGAATACCCTGCCTTCAAACCTCCTCCCCTTCTTTCAAGGCTCATTTCAAATTCCAGGCCCTTCAATATTCTTTCCAAGTCCACCTTAAGACTGCTTGTATCTTACTCTGCACTACCATAACACTTTGCTTGTACTTTTAATGTATCATTCTTTCTGCTTTGAAACATAATCAGTTGCTGATATATTTTTCTTCTTTACCCTCAGTAGGTTAAAGGATCTTAGAAGACATATTCATCTTTGTATTCTTCATTGTACTTTGTGCTCTTCATAAGCTTTACCCTGGGTTTTGTTTTGAATGAAAGAATGAATGATGAAAAGAAAGGCAATAGTTGAAACTTCGCCTAAAAAAGGAAAGTGACATGAGAGAAACTGGGGCCAGTAATGGGAAGAAGTCTTATCTAAAAGCCTCAACTCTACCACTGATCAGCTGTGGGGACTGGGAAAGCCAAGTAATTTTTCTAAGTCTGACTTTCACTATTTGTAAAAATCTGTGGGTAGAATAAACATTAATAAATAACATAATGTTTAGGAACACAAACTCTGCAATATTTGAATCTTAACTTTGCCAATTACCACTTGGGCAAATCCTCAAACTATAACAGGTTTTCTTCTCACTTATAAAATGATCATAGTACAAAATGATAGCCTACTTATAGTGTTTTGCTGAGAATTTAATGAATTAAATAATGTATACAATGATCAAGTATAACCATGGACTTTTTTTTTAAGAACTGTCTAGGAAGAACTTTTGGAGGAATTTGTGTCTTAGACAAAGACTGATATCATGAACAAGAAGAATGTAGCATTTTATATAAAGTGACCTTGAGCTGTTAGCATCCTGAGACTACTGATCTCTAGCTCCTTCCAATTACTTTGGTTGGCATCAGCATTAAGCAATAAATCCCAGAATTATATTCCCATGCTTTCTCAAATGGCCCATTTGCCAATGTTGATGCTTAGAAGGAAACCACAGATGTCAGGGACCCACAACTGGGGGTAGGTAGATGCTCACTCTGTTACTTGCATGCCCTCCCAACCTCCTTACCACAACCTTCCACACCGCCCGTGCAGGGTTTGGTGCACCGGGAGAATGGTAGAAAGAGTAACAACATAGACTACTTACTATCCTAGGAAAGGATAGCAAAGCTTAACCAGAAAATCAAGACCATCGATAATGTATTCATCCAGTTTCCCAAACTAGGTCATCCCCCAAAATTTCACATGATAAACATGGCAAATTAACTTCATTCGAGAATAACTGAAAGTACCATAAAATTCTTCAAGTAAATGTGGGTGCTAATTACATACTTTGAAAAAAGATAAAACAGAAAATTTCCCACTTGCATAGGACCATTTTAAAACTATACCCTCTTCCTCTGTCAAGCCTCCTCTCTCCTATTTCCTCACCTCCAATTCCTAGGTAAACATATGACTTCATCCACTAATAGGGCACTTTGGTAGAAAAGTTTAAAAATCAGAGGATTTTGTTTCCTTCACATCACAAAGACAAATACCCTTAGATGAATGTGTTGGTGCAGAATTAAAAGTTTCTCACTTCCCACACAGTATTTTAATGAGCAACAGCTCAAAAGCCTTCCTCTACCCTGTAGTTCTTCAGTTCTACATCTGTCACTACCTTTGTGTTACTACATTTGTAAATTTCCCCCTTTTGAAAGTCACAATCTGTCCTTCACCAAACACACCAGCCAACAGCTTCCCTGATGAAAATATATGTTTTCCTATTTTGGTTTCCTGATTAGACATGGGAGAATGTAATACCATTTGCCTGTTTCCTCCCTCACTGAGGATGGAAAATTGCTAGTTTCCTCTATATAACAGAAGGCATTAGTGGGGAGCTGGCCACCCTCCTTCTATCCTGCTGCTGGGCTGTAATCTTTACCAAGAGTGTCTCCCTTTTCCTTAATGATTTCATAGGATTTGGCTTCCAGAGAAATCATCCCATCAAACTACAGTCCATTTTGTAAGCATGGAGTCTTTTTGGATTTTTCTACAAATATAGCACTAAACACAGTCTTTGTTTTTTACTAAATATTTAGATTATATGAATTTGGTGATATTTGGGGTGAAAGTGCATGAACTAAATCATTATTATTAATAAGCAAGTATATATTTAAAATTTCCATAGATCTTCATATGATTTTCATCCTACCATTGAAAGCTATTGTTTCTATGTTCCTCAACACACACTCAGTTAAGCAAGGAGGTATTTCTTCCTCATTAAAAATAGAATAGATAAAGCCAGTGAGATGAAGTGATTTAGACAGGAGCAAGTCAGCACTTGATTGAGAGAACTCCATATATAAGGAGTTTGGCATGAGTTAGGATTGAACCAATAAGGAAAACAGGTTTTGCTGATTGGCTCTCAGTAGATTTTAGAGTGACAATGAATAAAGTAAAGCTAGAGTAAGAGATGGCATTAGAAGACAGAGGCCAGGTCAGGCAATAGGTGTGGACAGACAGACAAACTCCTACAGTGCCTACTTCATAAGGTCATGATGATTAAACAACACAATGCATATAAAGCCCTTCACACAGTGCTAAGTGTGATTTCTAAACATGAGACAAGACTATAGATGAAAATGAGGATTGGACAGACAAATCAAATATTAGTCTAGAGCTAGCTCTAGACACATATAGGAAACTAGCATTTTTATATATAGTAAAATACACAGACCTGTGTACAAAAAAAAAAATAGTTTTGATAAATGTATACAGCTGTGTAACCACCTCCCAAATCAGGAATCTAAAGCATTTCTGTCACCTCATAAAATTCACATGGGCTCCCTTGCCGTCAAAATCCCACCTCCATAACCAACCACTGTTCTGATTTCTATCGTTGCATCTTAGTTTTGCTATTACTTGAATTTCATATGAATGGAATTATGCCATATGTACCTTTTCATGTCATATTGGCTTTTCCACTTAACATGTTCTTGAGATATTGTTGCATGTATAATAGTTTATTATTTTTTATGGCTGAGTAATATTCCATTATACATGATGGCTTGTTTATTCATACTCAAATGGACACTTGGGTTGTTTCTAATAGGCTATTATAAATAAGGCTGCTCTAAATATTCTTATGCAATTCTTCTTGTGGACATATAATTTCATTTCTAGGATTGGAATTGCTGGGTCATATGTTTAACAGACGTTTTACAAAGTGGTTGTACCATTTCACATTCCCTCCTGCAACATAAGGGTGTTCAAGTTGCCTTTATACCCTTGCCAACATTTTCAATTATCAGTCTTTTTTTCTTATTATAAACATTCTAGTGGGCATGAAATGACATGTCATACTAGATTAATTTGTATCTCTGTCACCTAATGTTGTTACGTATCTTTCCATTTAAGTCCTGTTCCAATCTGAATCAACTGTTATGTGGATTGTGAGGTAGAAATCAGGAATGAGGTTTCCTTTGTTTTTATACACATATCCGGTTATTCTAGCTCCACTGGTAGAAAGACTTTCCCTTCCCCATTGAACTTTATTGGTACTTTTGTCAAAAATCACTTGACCATATAAATATGGACCTCTTTCTAGACTCTGTTCTGTTACAATGATCTACTTATCCATCTTTATTCCAATACCACGTTTCTTCACTAATTACAATAGTTTACAGTAAGAGTTAATATTAGGAATTTTGAGCTTTGCAACTTTGTTCTTTTTCATAATTGTTTTGATTATTGTCCATTCTTTTCAAGTTCATGTACATTTTTATATCAGCTATCCATTTATGTTGATGACATTTTGATAGAGGTTACACTGAATCTATTTGTCTTCCAATCCAGGAGTATGGTAAACCTTTTCATTTATTTGGAGTGTCTTTAATTTCACTCAGCAAAATTTTATAATTTTCAGTACAGAGAGTCCTTGCATTTATTTTGTTACACTTATTCCTAGAATGTTTTATGTTTATTGATTCTATATTAAATGAAATTTTTTAAATTTAATTTTAAAATTGTTTGCAGTTAGTATGTAGAAATAAAATTCATTGTTTTTTGACCTTATATCCTTAGAACTTACTAAATTCCTTTAAAAATTAGAGTATGTTTTTCTGTTATTGATTTTTTGGGTTTTTGCTTGTTTGGGTGTTTTTGGTAGGACACTTGAGGCAAAGTAATCCCATAAATATGGACTTCTCTCAAAGTACCTACATTTTATGGCTAAGGCTTACCCAGTTTCTGCCTGCTTATGGTCGTTCTCCATGCCTTTAAATAATTGTGTGTGTGTGAATGTTTTCATTTTGTTCAAAATATATAATTGTTATTTGTAGGAGAATTATTCTGACAATTTACTTCCTCATTGTTGACCAGCAATTTCCTTTTAATATTGTTCATTTTATGACAGTGAATTGGTGAAACAACTACATAGTACTACATTCTCTTGTATCTAACATATAATAACCTTTATACTCTCATAAGAACTTGGAGTGGGTGAGATCAAGGAGCACTGGTGAAGAACATATTGTGACTTTCAAAATAAGATTTACAAATGTAGTAACATGAGTGGGGTAGTTTGTTCTGCAGGCTTGTTTTTCAAACAAGAATATTTGAACAGTAACGTGCTCAAATACCTTTTCCTGCCAAGTCAACATAATCAAACAAATAGATTAAGAAGGCGACAGAGCACTCAGAAGTATTATAAGGTAAACTGAATAACATTCCCACGCATGAAGAGTGTTAAACAAATGAAAATCATCTCTCAGGGAAATAGTGCCAGTCCCCAACATCAATTTAGTCCCCTCTGCCTGAAAATAAGGTGATTTCTTTCTCTTAAGGTATTCAAATTCTTGCTTGCACTGCTACCTTTGGTAATATTTTCTTCTTGTCAGAGGTGGGACTGAGGTGGCAATGGTTACAGAAGAGATAAGAAATCCAGGGGTTTGGACTTAAAAGCAAGGTTCCAAGTTAATTACTCTTGGAAAGGGTTTGGAGGAATTTGAGTCATAGGTACAACCACCATCAGTGAGCCATCATCCCATGGTGCAAGTAGGATAGAAGGCAGGACCAAGGGGACAAAATATCTACTCTGTTCAAGATTAAGAGACAGTTTCAAACACAAATAGCTAATGAAATTTTTTTGGCAGCAGCAAGGGGCCCAAATAAGAGTGTTATCATGGGGGGAATGTGAGATCTAAAATAGAGATGATATCATGCAGGACACATATCACAAAGGCATTTTCAATAGCGAACATAATCTTCTTTCAGACCTCCTGCTTTTGAATGCCAGACCCATCATCTTGTAGTCATAGGATCTGAGGAATGTTGCTTCCTCTACCTGTGTTCCACTGTGACATCTGGGAACAAGGATGTTGTGACCGAGGACCAGACTTCAGTGTCCAGAGGTCCTCCCAATTCACTGATCCATGCCTGAGTCTCCTCACAATGTAGCCTTTTCAGTTCCACTCTGGCCATTTCAAACTCTCCTTTCTCTACTCCTATGTCCTGTTGTCTCAATCTCTCTGACTTTAGATCTAGTCTCTCCAAAATTAAACTCCTTTTTCTAACTCCTTTGAAAATCTACCTTAAATTAACTTTCAAGCAAGCCTATACACTTCACTCCAAAGGCTGCTCTTAGAAAACCATTGGTCCACATGAAACTTCCTCTCTTCCCGCAGATGTTTCACATCTATTTATGTAAGTAACCAGATACTACTGCTCTAAGCACTTTACCAGCACTATATCTAAGCGTTCCATATTCCTACTTTGCTAAAGGCAATATCCCAAAAGTGGTACTAAAAACACAAATAAAGGGAAATAAACACAAAAGTGTCTTCTGAAACCTCACAAAACCTGTTCAGAAGAGCAGGCACTTTTAATTAGAAATGCTGCAAGACTGCAGGGGCAGCAAAATGTGATTCCTTAAAACATAATAGGATGTGCTGATTCACAGGTTGGAGATATAAAACCTGGAATTGCCTATATCTGCAGCAGCAATTCCGGTCCTTCCAACTCTGTTTCTGAAAAATCAGCCTTCATGGGAACTTTCATACCTAAGCTTGGACTCTTCCAGAAGCAAAATGGGCATATTTTTTCAGGGTGTGAGATGACTTATTTGTGTGATTCTCATTTAGTGCCAAAGAATAGAAGTGTGCCCTATCCCTGAAAGCTCTTCCTGTCCTTCTAGGATTGTGGAGATTTGTGTAGATTGTACCTTTGCTTAAAATCCTTCAGGCCTATAACAAATAATTTGAAATGTTTAAAATGCCATCATGAGAAACATTCAGTTTGGTTTATTCTGCCCAGGAGAAAATGAAAGGGAAGTGACTATTATCAAATAAAATCAAGGAAAGTGCCTTGTCTCACATGCCTTGGTTTACATTGTTTGAGGATCCTATGCCTTGCATGAGGTGTTTCTGGGAAATGCTTTCCAGCAGATACAGAGTCACCACCTGCCTGATGTCAGGCACAGAACCCACAAATGCAGCTCTCACAAGACGAGTCATCCTCAGCTAGTACTCACATCAACAGGCATCTTAATTTTTAATTTTATATGTCCAGTATTCATCTGAGCCACCACACGAAAAATGCAAAGGACCACTCTGCACCTCTGACTTAAAACACTATAAACAGTAAAATGCATTATTTGAATGTTTCCAATAAAAAGGAAAACAATTTCCTATGAGGCAAAGATTTCCTCTTGCCTCTGAGATGTGCCTATATGGATCCCAATAGAAGTGGTGGATGTTACAACATAGTTTAATTTTAGTAGTTCCTAACAAAGGTTTAGGAGTATTCCTGGATACAATCAAAAGAACAAGTAAAAAGTCTTATCCTAAATGACTCCTCTTCCTCTGCTTTAATACATCCATTCTGATGGCTAATGTTTGTGTCAATTTGTCTGGACAAAGTATGGCCCAGAGAGCTGGCTACACATTATTTCTGGGTATGTTTATAGGGGTGTTCCCTGAAGAGACTACCATTTGAATTCATGAACTAAGTACATTAGATGGCCCTCTCCAGTGCGGCTGGGCATCACCCAAACCACTGAAGACTTGACTAGAACAAAAAGGCAGAGGAAGGTTGAATTCTTTCTCTGCCTGAATGCTGAGCTAGGATATCCCCTTTCTCCTTTCCTTCGTGCTTCTGGTTCTCACACTCTCAGAACCAGACTGAGTCTCCATCTTGTAGACAGAAGATTAGGGGACTTCTCAGTTTTTATAATTGCATGAGCCAATATGTTATAATTAATAATAAAATATATACTACTGCTTCTATTTCCCTGGAGACCCCTGAATAATAAAATTAATAACTTCACAAAATTCTCACACTTCAGTATGGTAAAAAACAATAAATCAAATTTTTAAAAATTGCTTATTGACTGTCCACTAAGTAAAAAAACACTAGGATAAGCACCGTGGGATATAAAATAAAGAAGATAAATATTTTTTTCTCTTAAGAGGTTATTGACAGGGCGCCTGGGTGGCTCAGTTGGTTAAGCGACTGCCTTCGGCTCAGGTCATGATCCTGGAGTCTCCGGATCGAGTCCCGCATCGGGCTCCCTGTCTTTGATTCATATTGAATTCATTCCCCTATTTCCTGCAATTTCTAGTCTTTGAATCAAATTCATGGGATTTTAATAGGTATTTCTGGTCTTAATAGGATCAGTATTTCCTATTTCAAACTCCCAAATTAAACAGAGCCTTTGGGATATGTCCATTGATGTGAAAAAAATATGACCTCTGAAATCAGAGGGCCCTGGGTTCTCATCCCAGCTCTCAAGCTATCCTTCTGACAATGTGACCAGGGGCCTGTTACCTACCTTCTCTGAGTCATTGTTTTTTCTGTATGCAATTTCCCTAGCACACAATTCATTTTAACAATTCTGAATAGAAAACATTGCTTATCTTTGTTGAGGATCTGACATTGCCTCAGGGTGACCATTCTAAAGATCTGTGATTACCAAATTCAAAAGCATTTTAGTGCTTGAAAGGGACAGGGCCAACCTCTTTATTTGACACAGGAAAACACTGAGATACAGAGGAAGTAACCTGCCCATGGCCACACTGTTAGATGGCAGCTGACCTTGGATCAGGTCTTGACACTGAGTCTAGTCTTTTTTTTAGCAGTATGGTAGACATGTCTGTGAGAACTATAAAAAAGTAGACTGACTCTATAATATCTGCAAATTAAGGATTTGCCTAGTCTTAATACCCTCTATTAAAAGATGGTTCCTAGATCTCTGAATTTAGGTAGAAAAACAGGTACTAAGCAGTAGTCCATGAGCCTCATTTTCTTCCAATATCAGAAGAGAAGGATTTTTAACTTCCTAAGTTTGTTTTTTCATCACTTAGCTATTCTTTTAAAAGAGAGAAACAAACTAAAATATGGATAATTGGAAGTTCCAGTTAACTGGTTCCTACTTAATCTAGGTTTTATTATTTCTAAACCATTTCATTACAAACTGTTATTGGTATAATTGCTTTAGAGTTGTTCCATATGGTGCCCTTCTGTTCTCTAAGCTGAGCTGAGCCCAAAATGAAGAACCCTTTGAATTCTATCTGAGAGCTATACTCAGTTCTTAGAACTAAGATGGCATTGTAGGCTATGTTTCTGAGCTAGTGTCTTTTCCCATATTTTTATTTTTAAAAATCCAATTTGAGCTCTTTGCCTCATGCCCTCATCTCAGACACCATTAAAAAAAGTGAGTAAAAGAAAACCTTTTCCCATAGAAAATCTCACACATAATGATGCCAACAGGCCTTTCCTTTTACTGGTTGCCTGGCTGACTAGTACATTGGAAATAAGTGAAGATGGGAAAATAACAAGGAACTAGTTTCTGCTGAGGGGAACAAATTCTACAGTTATGAAGTTATAAGGAAAAGCACAATGAAACATAATTTTAGTATCACAGAAGAAAGCAATTCTCAGCAGTAAAGCAGTAACAAAGAACTGAAAATCTTAGGAAACACTCAAAATAGACAGTAATAGCACAAAGGCATTACAATCTTTTAAATTGCAAGGTGAATTGAATGATGGAGGGACTGTCTGGAGAACTCCTGAGATTAGTTCTCAGATATGTTTTATTTTCTTTTCCTTTTTTCCCCCTGAGCAATGATCTCATCTGTTTAGGCCTTCTAGCTTCTATGTCAACAGCAACAGGGAAAGACATTTAAGATATTCAGTAATTAAGACTCCTTGTTCTACTGTGAAGGATAATCACTTGTTACCTTAAGACGGGAACTTCTGACTTAAAATATTTACATAGCAGGCTCTCTGCTGTGAAGTTAGACTTTAAAAGTCGAAATGATGACAGGAACTAGCTAGATCTTTTAAATGAAGCAAATATTTTTCAAATTTCAGCAGAAGAGCAAGAAAAATCTTTAATTAATTAATAGAATGGAACAAGTGGCAATTCTGTCTGACTTTCTATATTCCACATCACTTGTTCTGTATAAAACAATGACAATAGTGTTGTTTATGTGATTTTCAAAGAACTAAAGAGAAAGGGAAAGCAACTTGAATTCTTCCTATATGCAGAAAAAGTCAATAGCAATGATATAACAGTAATCGAGACTTCTGGTTAGATAGTATTGGTGTTTCAGGTACCAAAAATGCTCTCTGATACCACATTAACCAAAGGTACTTTAATGACATCTTACAAGTTGAGAAAGTGTCAAGGATCATCTTTCTTTTACCAATGAGAAAATGGAGCAGAGACAGTTCTGTGATTTAGCAAAGATCAAATGTCAGTAAGCAAACAATCTCAGAAAATCAGAGCCTTTCAAGTCTCAATTGACAGTCCCGGCCCACAGGGTCAATTCTCTAAGTATTATGTGAGAAAATCATCTGAGACCATTAAGGCTCAAGGTCTATGGGCTCTCGGTTTAGTTCCATCCATTTTTTTTTTTTCCTGTTATGAGACCTTTTGTTCTCCCATGCAAAATTAGAATATTTGTCTTAGAGCATCATCTGAAAGTCCTAATTAAAAGTTGGTTATTAGGAGCAGGGGGAAAAAAAACCCAAATGTGTATGATTCAGTTATGCCTCATGTTAGTTTTACAATTGATTTCTTACTCCACTATTAGTACACACTCATATGCTTTAGGCAAACATAAGGACGGCATTTTAAAGTAAGCTTATGAAAGGAATTGCATACCTCCTGGAAAGCAATCCACATGCATTAACTCTTTCCTCTTTTGCAGATTCTGTGCTCTGAAATCCCATTCAAAGGAATCATTTGTGCTTTTGATATCAATGGTAAGACAGGCTCAAGCCTTTATAAACGAAGAAAACAGCTATGAGGATTTTGCTGTATAGTATTGTAGCTATTACAGATTTTCAATTAACCTTTGTGCCTGCTTGGCAAACACCACAATGGTCAGACTCCAGTGCCACAGACTATGTCACAGGGCACAAGCTACTTCTAAAGATTTAACTAAGTCTTAAAGGCAGTGTCTGCAAAGAAAAGATATAGAAATCATCCTAATTATTTACTTGTATAGAAATATTGATCAAAACAGGAAAAGTTCTCTGTTTCTCCCAAATAAATACCTATTATGCTCTGTGCAATATTAAATATCATTAATTTATCCAAGCATAATATCATCATTAAATTTTAACCCAAGTGTAAGTAGGATATTGGGCTTAGGCGTACAAATACATGAAAGAGATATAATCCAGTCCTTTCCAGAGGTCAAAGGAATGACAACACTTCTTTTGATTGTCTGTTTTTGTAGAATGGTAACACTTCTATATGCACTGAAAGACACACATTTGTACAATACACAAATAAATGACACTAGGAAAGACTGTCCTTATTTTCAGAGCTAGTTATCTGTGTTCTGGATGTATTTATCACTAAAGTTGTGCATAAGAAGGAGAGCAATTGTTCTGTCCTTCTGTAAAAGGCTAGCTCTTAAATTTACTTTTCTCCAATGTCAAAAAAGTTCAGAATGAAGTACAGAGGAAACCCAAAGGACTGCAAGGTAGGGACTGCCTTTGATATTTACTAGTTTTGCCTTATCAGTCAAACCAGTGAGGGGCATTTCATTCTCTGGAAGTCATCTTCTCAAGTATCTTAGAATCCATTTGATTACCTTTAAGGCTTCTGAAGCATCCATTTGAGCCACTGTGCCCAAGGGCTCTCTTATACAGATAAAGTGTTCCTCCTTAAGATACTAGAAGATGGCATGCCTTCTAATCCTCATTTATATCCTAAATAACCTATCTTATTTCAAATAATGTTCATTTCAGATACTAAATCAATAGATTTGGTAATAATCTCCTAACATGAGCTATTTATATATAGAATTCAAGCATTCCTAAACAGGAAGTTACTACAAGGGAACAAGAATGAGAAACATTATCTGTTTTAACTAAATCAAGTTCATTACAGAAGCAGAAAATCCATCAAGAATGGGATATCCTTTTTGAAATATGTTTAGAAAGCTTCATGACTGAAACAGTTCAAGAGCTGCAAAAATTTCTGGAAATCGTAGAATGAGACAATTCCAAAATATGGAAGATTTGGGGTATTCATCTTTTGGACTTGAATTGTAAGAGGCACTTTACTAATCCAAAGAAAACTGTACCAGTGACTCATGGAGAAGGCAAGCAGGAGACCAAAGGATGGATCTGCCAAAGCAGATGCTGAACCAGACCTAAGGATATCATAAGACAATCTGCTCATGAAACCTTGTATCTTCCTGAGAAACCAGAGGCATGGGGAGTGGTAGAGGAAAGAAAAAGGGTTCTATTAATATTTTTTCCATTTTTCCTCCCTTCCCATTCTAAAGAATGGCCTCCTTTCAAGTAAAGTAGATATCACCAGAACATAAATGTGTTAGGGTGTGGGATTGTTGAGTAGGTGTGTATTTAGAGAAGCTTCTGGTTTTCCTCTTACCTATCTGATTCCTCCTACTACTTCTCCTTTGCACATCTCAAAATTTAAAAATGCCACAGTATTTATTCTTTGGTCCTCCTTTCTTCTCTATCCTTACTCACTCCCTTGGTGACCTGATTCAGTCCCATCATCTATATGACATTGACTCGCAAATTTATATCTCTAATCCCAACTTCACTACCGGCCTACTGCACTATTCTCTTTGGCCATTTCATATTTAACTTGCCTAAAATTAAATCACTGATCTTCATACACACACCCACCTACCTCCAAAAATATACACTTTCACCTATAGCCTTCCTTATCTCTGATAATAGCAATTCCTTCCTATTGTTCCAGCCAATAGCCTTGGAGTCATCCTTGACTCCCACCCCCTTTCTGCAACATTCATCCAATCTTTCTACAAACTCTGTTGTGTCCACATTCAAAATATATCTAGTACCTGACCCTTTTCCACCACCTCCATTGCTTTCACACTGTCCAAGGCACTGTCATCTTGTTCTCTCTCATCTTTCAAATCTTTGTCCCATACTAGGAGACTCAATGTCTCTTCACAAAGGCTCAAAAAAACCTGAACTGTCTTGTGGTTCCACAGATTTTCCTCTTTCCTTTACCTTTAGTTTTGGAAAAGAAACATGTATCTAGTCTTTAAGTTGGTGGAAACAGATTCTTCTTTTTTTTTTAAGATTTTATTTATTCATTTATTTATTTTAGAGAGAGAGCACAAGTGAGGGGAAGGGGCAGAGAGAAAGGGAGAGAGAGACTCTCAAACACACTCCTCACTGAGCATGGAGCCTGATGTGGGGCTTGATCTCATGACTCTGAGATCATGACCTGAGCCGAAATCAAGAGTAGGACGCTTAACCAGCTAAGCCACCCAAGCACCCCGGTGGAAAAAGATTCTTATGAATAAAATGCATATTTTTCCAAATCTGTTGTCTACCAAAGTCCTATATGCTCTTTACATTTGATACTCAATAGCCTAGATTTTCAAAACCCCAAAATCCTTGTCTCTGCTTTGGTGCTACAACTCTGTCCTATAACAGTGGATGCTTCACAAATTCTACCTAAACAGAGGGAGAACAAGTAGAAAAATAATTGCTGGGAATGAAAAAAACATGCAATAGATGCCTCTCCCCATATATATACGTAGGCAGATTGAAGGGCAGGTCGGTATAGCTGATGTTGCTGGAAGGACTCCTCCTTGGCCAGGAAGAGATTTGGCTATTTTAGAAATTCAAAGTACCCAACAGCCTCAAAATTAGCCTTTCATATTTTTCCCTTTCTTCCTTTACCATTTCTCCCGAATCTAGGATTTCCTTTACTAGGGAAATTTAAGACATCATATAGTTCTCTTTCACACTAAAGTTTTCATTGAAATCCTTACTAACCTCTGAATCCCCTTTATCTCTAAACACTAAAAGCCTCAAAGGATAACACCCATTGCTTCTAGATAACTTTGGGCCAGGGTTTACAATTAGTCTACAGTGCAGAGATGGCTGACCATGAGGATACCTGGAAATTCTGAACAGACTTAACTTGTAACAAGTGTGAATAATCGTGGGTCAACAAACTCAGGTGTTCAAGAAAAACAATTTGCTGTTTTATAGCTGAATTTAATTTCTATTTTGAGTACCCAATGTGCTAGGTGATAGTCAATTCGGTTCTCCCCAACCTTCTTTCCCCCAGATTCCATTTTATATTCTGGTCAAAGGATAAAAAGAAACTACCAGGAGAAACAACATCAACAAAGTTGGACAACATGTCTATGGAGAGATAAACTTCCCAGGTCACCGAGAGAACAGGGTTGGGGCTGTGTCTAGGGCTGACTGGGCCTTGAAAACAAGGACAGGGACTTGCTGATGCCTCAGTTGATTAAGAACTAGAAAAGTCTCATGTTTGTAGACATTTCTTTAAATGGAATTACCAACAGTGTTCATATAATTCTTCAGTGTTACAAGCCCCAATAAAAAGAGCAGTGTCTGACAAAAACCCACCTTCGTTTTCACTCTGGCAAGATCTTAGCTGTGAAGAAAGTTCACCAGCTACAGTTGCCCCATACAGAACAAGGGGCAAGAGAAAAACTATGCAAAGATACGTGACTTCTGTTTCTGTTCCATATAATGACCTTGCTCTTGTTTTGTTCTTGGCTAAACAAACTGGGAATTTTAGCAGGTGTATGTACGTTCTCTTCTTGCCTAGTCCACATCTTACCTGTAATGCTACAATATCAAAATACCTCATCTGGTATCTTGCATAAGTCACCTCTAACATGAAACCTAGAAGATGCAGTTTGGTTCTTTGCAAGATCGACTATAAATGATAGAGAGAGAGAGAGAGAGAGAGAGAGAGAGAGATAGATGATAGATAGACAGTGTTGATTATTGGGTTGCCTACCAGCTATAGATATTTCCCTTGATCTGACACTGTAGTGCAGCAGGCTGATGGGCAGCAAGGGTTAACAAGACTCTGAACCTCTGGGGTGAAAGGCAAACCCTTTTTATCTATTACATTGTTGCTGGTGCCTCACCTCTTCCTAGACCTCTGAACTCTGGGGTTCTGACCCAGGCCTTGCTCCTAACCCAGATTTTGTTCTGTTGTTGTTGATTAGGAGCTCTGACTCTGAATAGCCTGGAAATAGCAAATCTAAAACAAGTGACCGCACCTATGCTCCTGTCAAAATTAGCCTAGAACTTTAAGTCTTGAGGACAAGATGACTATAAAAATTGCTTTGTGTGTTTAATTTTATATAAATTATTAGTTTGCCAAGTCATTATCAGTAACATGAGCCTAACCTCCCTTGTATATATTAAATAAGATTTCATTTCTTGTATGTAACACTGGTTTAGAGCCCTGTTGTCCAATGGAGTTGCCTCCAACCATGTGCAGCCATTGAACACTTAAAATAGATATTTGATTTTATGTAATTTTAATTGATTTAGACTTAAATTTTACAAATGATATTCATTTCAGTTATCAGAAAATTTCAAGTATTTTTGAAACAACTTAAATATGAATCTATTTTTTTCTGTTGTATATTTTATGAAATCTAAATGCAGATAAAATATTTCCAATATTAGTATGCCAATTAAGGTATGCTGTAAGTGTATAATACATACTGGGTTGTGAAGACTTAGTACAAAGAAGGAGAATGTAAAATATCTTGCTTATGTTTTGAACTGACAATATTTTGGATATATTGGGTAAAATAAAATATAGCATAAAAGTTAGTTTTACCTGTTTTTTTATTTTTTTTTAATGTGACAATTAAACAACTGAAAATTACCTATCTAGCTTGAAATATATTTCTATTGGACAGTGCTGTTCATTAAATTGCCTTGGTACACTATAAAGTTATATTATTTTGTGTGGGAGTTTAATCTGAGTCTCCCACTGCAAAAAATAAAACCTCTGTGTTCTTTTTTTCCTACAGAAAATACTATAGGAAAACCTCTCTTTCTAAGAGAAACAACATAGGCTCAGTTATGCAAAGCACAACATGAAGAATTACTTAGGCTCCTCACTCTTCTTCAACATTTGCATCCAATAATGCATTCCCAACATTATTTCTGCAGCTTCTACCATCACTGGAGCTCTTTCTGTTGAAAATCCTCCTGAATGAAATAAAGAGAGCAGATGAAAAATGAATGATTAGGATGTTATTTCCTTCTTCTTTTGTTAGTTGCAAAATGTACCATATGGACATATCACAATGCGCCTTGCAGTAATTTGAATCTCTGATAAAGTTTAGTGGGTTGTTTTTTTTAAAAAATGACATAAAGTACTCATGATGAATGAACTTTGAGCATTAAGTGATGAATGATTTTTTGAATAACCATCTTTCCAGAAGATATATCAAGTTTCTAGTAACATAAGCATCTAAGTTTTGCTTAAGTGACTCATACTTTCGGTTTTTGAACAAATCTAATGCTTCTATAAAATCTTAACAGTGAAGTAAAACCTACACATTCCAGTGTTTACATATGGACATATTTGAGGATTTTTAAATTAAGATCTTAATCAACTCTTTCAGAGTTTCTTGAGTGAGGAAACTAAATCAACTTTGCTTTGGTTTTTAAAAATACTTTATTACAGATTTGAGTAAATGATATCATTGCTTACGAATATTGCTAAGATAATACTATTATAACCTTGTGGAATACACTACTTGGCCAAATATATATTAAATCAAAGATTTACTGGGCACCTTAATTTTACTAACCAAATAAAAAAATGAGTTAAAAAGACAAAAGTAACTGCCCTGACTCTTCAGGTATTACAACATAGTCCCAGAGGTCAGAAATACACACAGAGAACATTGATATATTAGAGTTGGTAGGTTTTGAATAGACAAAGTGTAATAAAAAAGAAAAGTAATGGAAGGGATCAGCATAATCAAAGACACAGACAATAAAGAAAATCTTCAACCAATGAAAAGAACAATGCAAATATGTTCCAAATAGGGCCAGTATAATTACTATAGTTCAGCTTCAAATATGGTTTTACTTCTATTTCTGGTAATATGGTGGGCTAAATACCTAGAACAACTTGTTGAAAATAATAATCCAGTATGTAATAAATATTTTTAAGTGTTCTTAAAAAACAATAAACTGGAAAGAATAAAAAATTCTCAAGTGAAAAAAATCTAATCGAAAACGACAACCCAAAGAAGGAGAACACTTTCACCCCCTGAGATCATCTGCCTAACTAGGTAAATGAAAGCTTCAATTTTCATAGACTCATGAGGTTTTACAGGTTGTAACTCCAAAGAGATAAACCTTCAGTTTAACAGGCAACCAAAAATAGTCTGGACTCTGTCCACAAGTCCAGAGGTTTGCAAGGAAACTTGTGTATCTCAAAACCTAATGCTGAACAAAGAGGAACAATCATCAGTGAGAATTCAGAACCACAAGCCAACCCTCACCAATATCCAGAGGACAAATGTACACTGCTTCAGTATTTGGAAAAGCTTCAAGTCAAAGATTAAAATTCGATATCTGGAAAGAATTTCCCCTAGCTGTCAGACAGAGACAAATGGAAATACTCTCAAAACAAAATAAAACAAAACAAACAAACAAAAAACCCCACCACCTCCTCGTTTCAAAGAAAATCATCTCATAAACAAAAACAAAAACCAAAAGGAAAAGAAACACCACGATTGAGAACCAGCAGGAAAAAAAAAAGAATTTAAAAGGATTTCTGATAATGAATTCAGACACAAACTATGAAATAAGTATATTTAATATGTTTAAAGAAACTTTTAAAGCCAGAGAAATATATGTGAGTTGGACAAAGCATATTTGAAACAAACCAAGTGTAATTCATAGATGTGAAATTTAAAAACCAGTGGATAAATTTAACAACACATAAATGAGAGAATTTACAAACTGAAAAATAGATATAAAGAAATTATCCAGATTATAGGCAGCATAAAAGGACAAAGATAAAAAATAAGAAAGAAGATTAGGAGACATAAACAATTAAAGTGAAAAAGCATTACTACATCTATTTGGAGTTCAAAAATGAAACACAGGTAGATGAGGTAATATTTAAAGAAATGTCAGTTGAAAATTATCCAGAACCACTGAAGAACTCTAATCCAAAAATTTAAAAATCCCAACAAAACCATACCTAGTAAACCTGCTGAAGACCAAAGCAAGAAAATGGGTATTAAAAGCAGACAGAGAGAAAAGACCAATTGCCTTCAAAGGAGCAACAATTTAGACTAACAGTTGACTTCTCATCAGTAACTACGGAAGCCTTAAATTAGACTGATGTATTTAATATGCTGAGAGAAAATTACAGAATTATGTACCTAGCAAAAATAGCCATCAAGAACAAAGACAAAATAGGATATTTTTATAAAAACAGAATCCAAAAGTATTTACGCTCGGCTCTTCTTCACTAAAATTTGGTAGGATGAATTTAAGGAGAAAGCAAGTGATCCCAGAAGGATGGCCCAAGCTCAAAGAAGAGATGATGAACATAGAAATCAATGAGCACAGTAAAAAAAAAAAAAAAATCTATTTGAAACTATAACATAATGTGTTATAGAATAAATAAGATGATTAAAATATAAAGCCACCAAAAAGCAAAAATTTATTAGGAGAGGGGAGAACAGAGTTAACATGTCTAAGACCTTTCATATGGTCCAAGAGAGCAAAAGAGGTATTAATTAAATTGAGATTTTGGTAAGTTAAGCATACATACTACCATTACAAAAAAAAAAAAAAATGGAATGTATAGTTTCTAAACTGGTAGGTGGAAAAACAAAGAAAAGTTAATCTAAGAAAAAAAGAAACATAACAGAAGTGACAGGAAGTTCAAAATAAAATGGTACAGTATATTATTGTATCAAGAGTTACATTAAATGTAAAAGGACTAAATGTTCTATTTAGAAGACAGATCATTTCAGAATGGATTTTTAAAAAATGAAAGCCAAATGTTGTTTAAGAAAGACACACTGGAGACTTCCACTTTCAGGAATATGTTGAAGACTTACTATTCCCTACTCCCACTAAGTACAACTACATAGTTGGGACATTATATATAAAACAAACATAAGATGACCCTGAAAGATGGAGGGAGGAAGGCACATCAAGCAGGGAATCTTGAGACCCAAGGAACAAGACAGTAGGGTGTCCTCTGGTTTTCTTTTTCCTTTGTGAATCTCAGACTTGCTGAAGAAGCTGGCAAGCTGGGAATACCAATAGAGTCCAAGAAAAAGCCCCAACAAAAACCTGCTTTCTTTAGCCAAAGGACCAAAAATGGGATCTAGTAAGAAAGAAAATTTTTAGATGACAGCTCAACTCTGAGCAACGACCACAGAAAAAACTGGAGCCCCACCCAGGGCAGCAAAGGCAGAGTGGAAAGCCTAGACTTGCACCCTCACCACACTGTATATAATGAGGTGCTCTGACCTCCCCACTTTGCAGAGGTGGTGTCAGAGAAGACCAAAGAGGGGGCTGTGACTTCATCCTTCTGCGTAGGAAGGAGCTCCCACTCTGCAATATCAACAAAGATCACATGAAAAGCCTGGATACTTCTATCCCTGTCTTGGGGTAACAAGGCTCTGCGGAGGTGTCAGAGAAGTCCTAGCAGTAAGACAAGATTTTCATCACTGCCCATCCACCTGATGTGGGGAGCAGTAATGAGTCACTCCTACCCTTCCCAGCCAGGAAGGTATCTGTGTAGACCTTAACAGGAGCTAGAACTCTCACCCCTGACCCAAAATTAACAAGCGAGGCCCACCTTCCACCTCCACTTCCCCTGTCAGAGAGGTGTCAGAAAAGACCTGCTAAAACAGGAGGTTTAAATAATGTACAGAATCTCATAATGTAAAACCCAAAATGTATACATTTCAATTAAAAATCATTCACCATACCAAAAGTCAGGAAGATCTTAAACTGAATGAGAGATACATCTAAAACATAAAAACATAGAAAAACTAAATGTAAAAATACAAGAGGAAAAAAGATAGGTCAAATAAGAATTAACCAAAAGAGAGATGGTTTGGCTATATAAACTACAAATACAAATGAACTTTAAGACAAGAGCTTTGTGCCAGATAAAATGGGTCATTTCATCTAAAAATTTCAATTGATCAGGAAGACAAAATTTTAATATTACCTAATTATACAGCTTCAAATTACCTAATAATACAGCCTCAAAACTTACACTGTCAGAACTATCAGGAGAAATGAAAAATAGAGGCCTATTTGTTAGCACAGCCGGCCTCTCTCACTGAAATCCCTGCACAACCAATTGAATTCAGCAAGCAGCCTTGTTTAATTCAGGAGAAAATGAGTTATCAAGTATTGAAGAAGCTTTTTTCCGAAAAAGAAATATGGTTTATTGTCACATCAGCCCCTTGTGCACCTCTTCTACTCCTCTGGTTCTCTGAGGAGGTGTTTTGAGGTGTCAAATTGACTGCAGCCTTTCTCCTGCGGAGGCCGGGCTGGGTGAATTGGGAATGAAAAGGAGCACCACAGAAAGCCAGCTGTGCCTGATGCTCACTGCAGATTCCATGGCTATAGAGTATGAGGCTTAGTGAAACTCAAAAAAAAAAAAAAAAAAAAAGGCATTAGACATTTCCATGAATATGAATAACATCTGTTAAGATTATGGCTTTTCCTACAGAAAACACAACAGTAATGATTAAGGAATGCTCCCATTAGAATACCCCATGAGTCAGTCACTCACAAGCAAATAAACCTTGAACACCCAAAGGTATCTAAAGGATAATCCCTTATTACTGGTTCTTGCCATTATGCTTTCCTAGGGTTGCCTAAACTCTCCTGTGAGCACTAATAAAAATATCCTAGGGGGAATCATAACTTTTCCTTTCCCTGGGAGTCGCTCAAATGACAGCATTAGAGAAACGAAGGAAAGGTTCCCCTTACCAACCACTAGTCACTACGGGAAGTACAGGAGTAAGCCCACAGTTTCTCATCACCTGATCTTAAACAGTCTCAGAGGCAAAAGCTGAATGGAACAATCCTTTAACGACACAGTAGTGTGTTAACAGAGACAGTATCTCTAGGCAGGACATCAGAAAATCCCGCAGATTTTTCTCTCTGCTCCCACTGCTCTTCTTGTGAAAGTAGCTCTCATCCGACAGTGTGAGGGCAAAGGATGCACGGCCTGGCAGGCTGCAGCTCTCAAACACACCACCGACAGGGGGCGCCCAAAGAAAAGTCAGGACCCTAAATAAGACTGTCAGGGCTAAAATCCCCTCTCAAGATCAGTCTTCCATAATCTACCTTTGGCTAATCACCTGGACTGTACATCATAAAGGAAATTCATGAGATACCAGATAATAAGTGAAGAAAAGAGGGGAATCTACCCTTGCTGGCATGATTCCAATGACAAGCAAAGTTGAAACCAAGCCTGGTAGACACGTTTCTCTCTCCCAGCATTATTACCAGGAAACCACAGGAGAAACAAATGTATTGTTAAAGGGTTTTCTTTTAAGTCTAAAAGTATCGATCACATGGATTGTACCTAGTCTTCTTTACAGAAAGACCTTTTATCCCAGGCTATAATCTAAAAGAACTAAAACTTCACTGCCTGCACTGCTGGAAGCTTTTCCATTGAACCACGTGCTTCAAAAAAACCTCTACATTTTGGTTTTCATCTTCTCAGCAGAGCAAATTATCCCATCAGCCTGTGGAGAAGTGGGAGGTTATTGTTCATGAAACTATGAAAGAGCATAACCCAACAATGCAAATGAGAAGCTTGAAGTCTGCTTCGCCAGTTAAAGCTTATCCTAGAAAATACTCATTCTCAGAGAAAAGAGTAGAAAAAATACACTGCAGCCTTTATATAGAAAGTTCCGAGAAGCATATTAGCACTGTATCTAAGGGAAGCAAGAAATAGCTATTCAACTCACTATCTCCCTCCATCATTCCAAGGCCACTTTTTAAAGACATTTTGTTTTTATGAGACAAAATGAATGTTTTCTACCTGTCTGACCTAGAAAGGTATGTTAGTCTATACTTCTATAGCTTCTGCCTAGAATGTATTGACTGAAGGCTGTAAAAAATCGCTGAAGGACATAAGCTATCCAGTACGCAGGCAAACTCACATTTCCTACTCCCGTGTGCTCTCAAATAGTCACCAGTAGCATCTAATTTAGGTAGCAGAGGCCTTCTGTTGGGAAGCTGATGTGCCATCTAGAAGCAAAGTGCCAGGAGGAAAGGAGAGGAAAATTCATTCTGGTTTCCTGGGTACCTCTGGGTATTCCATGAATTCTCCCTGTTTTTCAGAGACAGTGAACAATTTATTTAGACCATCCACATCCTGGGGTACATCTTACCTGGTCTATTTCATGCTTTCTGGAGAATAGTAAATGCAAGCCTCAAGATACAAGTACATGAATTCAGGAAGAGTCTTCACCTTTTTGAAACCAAGTGTAATGAGAAAAGTTTTGTATGTTTTGACCAATTAAGGAACAGCCAGAAACCAGAAGGCCACTTGGAATTCCTCAATTGTTGCAGGACAGAGGAGAAAGTCATATAAGGCACACAAGACTTATAGCAGGCCCAGAAATAATGGATTCTTAGAACCCTTTCCAGGCCCACCTTAAGTTAGGTGTCTCTGAGGTCTTTCCTTACCTCCCAGACAGCTTCCTCTTCTGCAATGCTGTTTATCATTTCTAAAGTCCAGGAATGTAATTACGTATTTAGATGTCTATTCCTGCCCCTCCCCCTGATAGGCAGTTTACTCACAAAAGGCAACCCTTGACTTTTTTGTGCATATATCCCCAGCTTTGAGCACAGGTTCTGGTACTCAATAATCAAATGAATTAGGAGTGTTTCTTTTTTTTTTTTTTTTTAAGATTTTATTTATTTATTTGACAGAGAGAGACAACAAGAGAGGGAACACAAGCAGGGGGAGTGGGAGAGGAAGAAGCAGGCTTCCCACTGAGCAGTGAGCCCGATACGGGGCTTGATCCCTGGACCCTGGGATCATGACCTGAGCCAAAGGCAGACGCTTAATGACTGAGCCACCCAGGTGCCCCTAAAACATCTATTTTTGCTCCCAGATCACTTGAGAGGGCTGATGAATAGTCATGATGAATAGTCATGATAAATAATCTTTAGATCCATTCTAAACACAGTTACCAACCTCAGGGGGCCTTTGGTGATACCCAGCTGTTCTATCACCTTTCCCACTCCCTGTCCCATCTCCAGCTCCCTTGCAGCAGTTTCAAACTTTTAATCTTCTCCTAATCCTCCTAAAATCAATTCCATAATCTGATTGCCAACAGATGTCATAATATTCTACTAAAAAATAACCACCATCATGGACAAATTTCTTCCATGTCTTTAGTCTTTACCTCCTTACCTTCTTATTTAACTCTATACTCTCCCTTTTTTCTTTTTCCTTTTCTCAGAGGAAAATGTCACATCCTTTCCAATGTGAACCACCTATGAATGGATTCCCTTCCTTTCAGCATCCTCTGAGATTTCTCTCCATCAGTTAGCTACCTCATTCTTGTACTTTCATTTTCTCTGTCTTCACTGAGAGCTTTGAAGACAACAGACCTTCCTGGATATACCATCACTTTCAAGCTACATAACCAGAGACATGCTAACCTCAGTTTCCTCATCTGCAAAATGGGAATAATAATCCTTGCCTCACAAGAGTTTGGGGGAGGATTAAATGAGATATTGTACATAAAGCAGTGAGTCCAATGCTTGGTACATATATGCTCATTCAATAAATATACAACCTTTTCCTTTCTTTCTTCCCCACCCAAAATAAAATCACTTCTAAGGACTCTGCTTCCCAGTCTTGATTACAACATCTTTCTTTTTTCCCCTTCCTTCCAAACCCTAAATTCTGTGCCCAGAGTTCCTCTCCTCTCATTCACTCCTCAGCCCACTACAATCTGGCTTCTCCCCCATCGCTCAACTGAAACATCCCTTACATGAAACCCAGACTCCTAAATGCTTGGAGTTTCACAGATTTAAATTTTTTCTGAAAAAGCCAAAGAATTAATCATGGAACAAAAGATGGGATGAATGCATGAAAGGATGATATTCTCCCTAGTTGATCTTATCTACTTTCATGGATTTAACTTTTGCCCATATTTGATGATTTCCAAACATACCACCTGAACTCTCTCTCCTAAACTCAACCACTTACATATTCAGGAGTTTTCTAATACTTTCTACCTGGATATATCATGAGGCACAACAAAGATTTAGTCAAGAATCTACCCAACTGCCCAAGTTGGAAACTCCAGCACAGCCCATCCCCATGAAGCCTCCTTTTTCTTACCCCACAGAGATAATCAGTCACTGTCTAGTCAATTCTATATTCAAACTATCTCTCAATATTAATCAAATTTCTGGAGAAGAAGGTTTTCTAAATGTTAACTATATGTTCTAAGACTCAACCTCCTAAAAGTATAATCACACTAACTTAAATAATCCACATTCCTTTTTTCTTTGCAACATATATGTGTGGGCTCTCCAGTATCCCCAACCTGCCAAGGGAGAGCCTTAAATGCACTCAGAAACCATCTGCAGTTTTTGTTCTCCCCTGCATTAGCTTCTCTCAATATATGTATCAATCAATAGTGATAATTATAAAACACCTGAAGGTAGCATCATGAGCAGGCCTCATGCCTAGAATGTTCTCCTCCAAGTTTTCCAAAGACACACACTTGGAGACATCAGGCAGTGTCATATTTTATGTACAAATGAAAAAATGGCCTTCTACCTGACTCAGGTTGCATACTGTCTCCTGGCCTGGAAGCAAAATTACTGGTACCCAGCTGTATCTTAGAGCATCTTCCAGAAATCCACCCCATCATCTTTCTTACCCTTCATTCCCTAGAACTACTACCCGGTCCAAAAAATCAAGGAGAAAACCAGTGGTGTTCAATTCTCTCTGCTGGACTAGTCAGTCAGCTGGCACCTCTGACAAAGACCATCTTCTCATTCTTTGTCTAACCAATTCCTCAAGTGACAATGAATATCAGCTCTAATAAATACATGCTCCATAAATGATGTGGCTCCACCCACAAGTTTCACAAACAGCCAAGCTCAGAATCCTAGTTTAGGTTACCTAGGATACTCTACTATGTTTACTTGAGGCATGGATACATGGAAAAGAAGAAATAGAAAATGAAAAAAAATTCTAAAAATCATTAGCTCCTTGGCATTAAAAAAAAAGAATTAAAGGAAATTGTGTGCATGTATGTGTGTGTGTGTGTGTGTTCCATATATATGGAACACTATTGCAAAGGGGTAATACCTTAAAATTATAATAAATTCAAATAGATAAGAAAAACACTAAAAACCCAGTGCACAAGTGGGCAAAGAATGTGAACAAATTATTTAAAAAGATGAAATCCAAATATCTAAACAAGATGTAGGAAAATATCCAGACTATTAATGAAAAAATTATAATTTAAAACAACAGTAATATAATTTTTTATCAGGTTACTAAAATTTTTTAAATGAAAGCATCCAATGATCTTAGATGAAATAATCTCCCCATATACTGCTTCTAGGAGTACAACCATCCCAGAAAGGGATAAATAGTAGTATGTATCAAGAGTCTTTTAAGTATTCATTTCCTTCTTACCCAGTAATTGCTCTTCTGTGAAAATATCCCAAGAAGATAATCAGAAATGTAGACATTTATTCAAGCAAAGGGGTATTTATTTCAGTATGTTTTTCATAACCAAAAAAAAAAAAAAAAATGAATGTCCACCATTAAGGAAGTGATTAAATATGTTATGGTACATCTCCTGATGGAATATTAAGATATATTATGGAATATCAAGTTTCTGAAGTTTTGAATGATATGAGAAAGTAAATATAATGTAATGTTTCCTTTAAAAGTAGAATTTAACATCTTTTATATAATATGAACTCAACTGAAAAAAATGTTTTTTCTGATTTTTTCACTCCTCTGCTTATTAACTCTTATAAATCTGTAAGGCTCATAGGTTTAAACCCAACTCTTTAAACATGAGTTTATAATCTAACCCTGTCCTCTTTTTTAACTTTATCTCCCACAGTTTCCTACCCATAACTCCCTATAATCTAGATTTGCTGCACTGCACGTGATTTCACAGATATGACAATGTCACATCTTGGTTCTTAGACCCCCATGACTTTGGCCTCATCTATTAATTGATTTGAGAAATCCATATTAGGTACCCACCACACGCCATGTAGTAGGAATTTTCCATTTAAAAATAAATTACACATTTTAATACATACATACATACATACATAAGGGGCGCCTGGGTGGCTCAGTCAGTTAAGTGTCCAACTCTTGATTTCAGCTCAGGTCATGATCTCAGGGTTGTGAGATCAAGCCCCTGTCAGGCTCCACGATGGGCGTGGAGCCTATTTAAGATTCTCATTCTCTCTCTCTCTCCCCCTCTCTAAAAAAATAATAAAAATAAAAATAAATCACACCTTTCAACTTCCAAAATCTCAATTCAGTAAAGTCCATCAGACATATGTAAAATAGTAGGTTCTAAAATACGTATAGGTGCTGTTATAAAATCTTACACAGAGTACAAACAGGGCAGAAAAGTGGAAGGGGTCAATTTTACTAAAGGCTTGGGAAATATTTCAAAGCAGAGGCACCCCAGATTCTTAAAAACATGAGCAGGTGTTCCAGTATCCTGCCCCCCCTCACCTCCTCTAGCTGCCTGATGAAATTCTATTCGTTCTTCAAGGACCAATATTTCCAGACCTCAGGAAACCATTCACCTGTTACTCTTTGATCAGTGAATTGTTCAAAGCATGTCACTGTTTGTGCCTCTTTGCCTTTGCAATGAGATTCGACAGATGTCTGCTCTCCTACTGGCCCACGCCATCCTGGATTGGCACACTCAGCATAACCTTTGTGCTACTGGTCTTTATGCAAGGATTCCTATTATTTATAAAAGGCTTTATAACTTTCCAGAGGCTTTTTCTCACATTATTGTACTTGAACTGCATTGAGCAATTTAGGCATATGAGATTATTTCCATTCTACAGATAGGTAAATCAACACAAGTGGTGAAATGGCCTGCCCTAGGTTCCACCGTGAGACAGGGAACTTCAGTGCATGGGAGAGAAAGAGCACAGAGCACAGGTGGCCAACTCTTGGAGGTATGTTCTCCAAGGGCACTGCCCTTTCCAACAGCACATGTAGTCTATTGTTGCTTTGCTACCTTTCTTCAGGCAATGCTTCAGTTTCTAAATTCTCTTTTATTCACTATTACTGCAGTACAGACTTCTGTAGAGGATGTAAATGTGGGAAAGCGCCACACTTATGTAACAAAAACCACAACAACAGAAAAAATTAAGATGACTCCAAACCTCCTAGTGTCCCAGCTGAGGTCAGTATTAGCCATAATCCTCTGGTGACTGCTCTTTGCCACCTTGCCTTCTCTAGGCTGCTGTTGATGTTTGGGATAATCACTAATTTATTATCATAGCACCCTTTAGCTATAATGACCTTTCCAATACGATTTTGTCCCCATCAATATTTATTGCATTTTACTGCAGCTATTTTCCATTAGGAAACACAAACAGAAATCAATATTAAGATCATTTTCTAGGAGTACTATGTCCTCCACACTGTCACTCCTTAATAAGTGATTTTTAGTAAGCCCAATATAATCTGCTGTTTCCTAAGACCTCAGTGATAAACTCAGTCCCTGGAAAATGCTTAAATTTTAAAAGTAAGCCAGTGCACTTCTCAGGGCTGTGTTTATAGTGTGAAACTTCACTTCATGCATCTCAACCATGCTTACCGAACTTGCTAAAAAAAGATACTCTCACCTCTCCCTTTCTGAATCAGGCAGACCCATTTAATTATTTCCCCATGAATTATTTCCTTCATGAGAATGAGGCTAAAAGCTGTCTGGGACTAAAACAAAGCACATCTTTTTCCCCAGCACCTGTGTTTCAGGACATTTTACACCTTGAAAGCTACCAAATTGTGTCAAATCTGAATATGTCACCAGGTTCCCAATTCGGAAGTGACACAAGGGCACCTGTGCTGAAAGCTTTGGCCCAGACACCTGCAGAAGATGCAGAACGGCTCCTGGGAAGTGAGCCTATGCACAGCACATGGCAGGGCTGAGCACAGAGCATTTGATAACACACCAGGTGAGCCTCTGCAGCTGTTACAACATTAATATCAATAAGATGGGGTCTGCAGAGTATTTCATGAAGCTGTGGGAAAAAATGAGATGGAGGCACCAGTTGTCAAAGCTTATTAACATGCAGGATCTTTCAGATGCATGGCTAAATAGCCATCAGTAGGGTTGTAAATTCCTCACAGGGTTGCTGCTTCCAGGGATTTCCCCGATTTAGTGTGTGGCTTCTCTTCTTTTGTGTCTCTGTCTTTCCACCCTCTTTCCTACCCCCTCCCCACCACCATTTTCTTTTTTTTCAGTTTCAGGCAACTACTGAAATCTCCACATTGTGGAAAGGCTTCTCCACCAACAAACAAGGAACATCTCTGCTCTGAATTTTCGCTTGCCTATGGGAGGTAAGACTCAGAACCTGGAGGCTTGGGAAGAAGACAGGTGGAGCATGAGTGGGAGAATACCACTCAGCAGGCGCACATATGGAGACAGGTTTTTCCTCTGCACAAATTTACCATCACCTGGCACCCATGCATTCCCCCTAGGAACCCAGCTGGCTACACAGTGTTAGTAATGGGGCAGATTGGAGCTACCCATGCTGACCTGCCACACCCAGCCCCCTTTCTTCTGGGGCTGGCGTCCATCCCAGTCTAGAACAGACAGCACCAGGCTATTGGAAGTGGGCTTCTAGGCTGGGGGAAACCTCCAGCTGACCTCACTGACCACCGAAGCCCAGTGGGACACACTACACAAGTTCAACCAACGGAGCCTAAAACAAGTACTGATGGATGTTCCCTGACTCCTTCCCTGGGCACCCAAACAGACCCCTCCTGCAATAGTCACATGAATGGCATTAAATTCCCAGCTGCTGCCCTCCGCCAGCCTGTTACAGGATCAATATTTAGTTATACTGCATGAAACCATCCTATTCCTCTGACAGGAAATTAGTACATTTTGATTTTTTTTCCCTGTATTTAAATCTGTGCAACAGAATCAGAGCAAGCTTTAGGAATAATGATTCATTACCTCCCTAAGTGCATGTCCTGGATGCAAAGCCATTCCCAAAGCCCCTAAAAAGCAATTTGGGGTAGGAAAAATGAAAAGATGGTCTAGAGAAATGACTATGTTGTTACTATGCAGCCTGACTTCCTGACTAAAATAGAAGCCGTGCCCGATGCAGTGCTGGCAGGTGAGCTAGATGCTCCATGTCCTTTGCATTTGGGAACCTGAATTTAAACAGACTTTGTAGTCATAAGTAAAAGCTATTTCCCAAACACAATTGATGTACATCACAAGCTCCTTGCCCTCCCGAGGTCATTGTGGCTCCATGTTTATTGATGAGTATGCTTCATCCTAATCAGTATTCAAATCAGAGTGTTTGGCTTATTTTAAACGCAATTTTATATATACTATGGTTTTAGAAGTTGTTTTAAAAATGAAACCTTTACTAACAGCACAAAAATAACAAGCATGCAGTAACAGAAGGTTTTGCAAAGACTATAGAAAAAAAGGGGGGAAATGCCAGTGATTACTCAGGAAAAATCTCTGAAAAACATTCTGTGCAGAAACAATTTCTGCTGATGTGTAATGTCTTGCAAGTTTTCTATGAGGCATCGTGTCTCTTTAAAGAAACATTTGTCAGGAAGGGTGAGCTCGAAATGTGTCATCTTAATTATTACATGAATAACCTTCAGATTCAAAATGATTTTTTGATTCACCCACTGAGTGAAATACTTGAAAGCTAACCCAACTTTTTTTTTTAACATTACCCAGATTTTCTGCTCCTGTGACTTCCAATCCAAATAGCCTAGCAACAGTAGGACAGAGATAACTCTAACAGTTAAACTCTATTCTCCGAACCATGAAAAAAATCAATAAAAAATTGTTGCTGGTGTGATGAGAGTGAGGATAAAGGTTGTCACCTGCACCAGTGTCACATACGAGCAGGTTAAGTCTCTTGCAGGTATCTGTGATCGTGGAAGAATTCTAATGCCCTTCAAGTCCTCTCTAAAAACTGAGCAATCTACAGAGGGAAACATCTGGAGAAACACTGAAGCTGCTGCTTCTGCTGGTTTCTCTGACTGCTGTAACCCTAACTTTCCAAGTTGATCTTAACATCCGTGAAACAAAGACTGGGAAGCAATGTGAATTACATTGGTTCATTTGACTTATATGAATTACTTTAATGGGACTGGAAGACACCAGCCATGCGAAAACATCCACCTTTAGGACTCTGTAGAGCCTCTCAGCAGATAAGCGGACTAGCTTCAGGTGGGGGATCAGCACTACTGTGAACAGGTCTAACTGGTAAACTATAAAGATGCTCTGTAGCTGCTGGGAGGTGTCAGAGAGTAGGTCTATAAGTGCCTGGGGAATCCTCATGGAAAGGCGGGTCAAGTATAAGGAAAAGGAATTCAGCTGCAAACTAGATTCCACCACAACATCCTAGAAAGCAGAAATTGAGTCTCTAACCCAGCTTCTAAAGCTTCCATAAAACAAAAACCCAAGTGGCAGAGAAGAATGCAAATGGCAACCCACCATAGTATAGAGAGGTGTAGAGACTGGACTGTGAAAGAGCCCTATGTTCTATTCAAAACAAGATCCAAATAGCTTTGAACTGTGCTGGTTGTTTCAAAATCAATACAAATAAATAATATACCCTGGAATGAATCTTTATTGGTTGTAAGATAAAATCATTTGAAAATTGTTTTTCATAGAATAAACTTTGGGTATTTATTCTGTGTGCACTGAGGGTACCCAATTGCGGATCTGAGAAGCAGTATTTTAACCTATCAGGACTCAGCCTTTAAGAAAAAAAAAATGTGAGATAGATGGCACATCAATGGTTTAATCTTGTCTTTAATAACATGTTTTTAAAAAAGAAAAGAAGATTCCCACCATAATGTAGAAAAAGTCTGCTCAAGTGACTCACGGATCAGTGTTCCCTGAATGTCATACTGAGACAAAAGGGGGCTAAGTAAGTCATGATCAGTCTTAGAACACACAGTGCACCTTCAATTTAGAATTTAAAGTATTTATAAAGATAAAACTACTAGCCTAATATGGGCCTATAAAATATGATTAACTGTCTTTGGGGGATTTTAAGGGATCGGGACCTACAAAGAAGGCAAAATATGGTAAATTTGATATTTGCAAAATTGTATCTAAAGAGTATGGGATAATTTGGAATCAGTCAATATCACCAATGATCTCCATACATTCTTCCTCCCCCAAACCACCCTAAATAAACAAAAAGTCTAGCTAGAAAGTGTAGGATTCTCTGAAGTCCTTACCCTCACTTCCAGCTAGATGGCTGTTCTAAACTTTCCTCCATAGAAGTTCTGCAACCAGCACAAGATTTTAGGTGGTAGTAACCACAGGCAAGCTGTATTTCATTATGCTAGAGGCATCTGTTGTCATGTCAGTTATCTGCTGTCATGGCTCTTTGGTATGTATGCACATCTGAATTGACATTTAAGTTTATTCCTTTTTTTTTTTTTTTACTATTAAAACACCACTCCATTGAGTTTACCTTTGTTTAATTATCTCTTTAATGTGAAAAATTTTAATGTGATTGAACTGTTACATGTAAAGCCATGAACATTTTACATTTTGAAACCATCTGGAAGACCTATTCGCATTTACTCTCTCACTAATGGTCCGTAAGTCTGAACATTTTCTCGCACCCTTATTTCCACCCTTATTTTTTATGCTCTTGACTTTTTTTCATAAATACATTGGCCATTTTTATGTCTATTTTTTTTAAAGATTTCATTTATTTATTTTAGAGAGAGAGAACATGAGTGGGCCGAGGAGCAGGCCCTGAGCTGGGAGTGGACTTACCCCAAGTGCATGTGCACCTGCAGCAGGCACCCCGGCAGCAAGCCCTGCCTTCCTGGATCCACAGCACAATGAAGTACAGGGCGGAGTCAAGGAGCCAAATCAAAAATGACCGTTTTCTGAGTGTATAGATGTTACCCCAAGTTTCATGACTCCACACAACCATAACATGTAAGAAATTCAATTCTAAATTAGAAGCTTTGTGAAATCTGTCTTTGAGTAAACAGCTCATAAAGTACAAAGTAAATGAGATCCTTGCTAGACAGTGACAAGGCATGCACTAATAGAGAGGGAAGACCAAAAAGTCTTTCAGATACCTACGCAATTACTTCTCTTGGGCTGATAAACTCTCAACTTGCCTAAATTTCTCTGTTGCCCTAATTTGTTGATTTGCTCATTCATTCATTGTATATTCATTAATATTTGTTTAAGGGTTATATATATATACATGTTTGTTTCACACACACGTTTACCTAACAAAATAGTATTAAAACGTATCTATATGATACTACTGATATTTCACATTTATATGATTCATTTTCATGAAGAGGAATTGGTGAGTTAATAGATTTAAAGAAAAAAGGAAGGGAACAATGAATCAGGGCAGGAACATAGAAGGCAAGTGAAGAAATGAGAAAGAAAATCAGTATTTATTTAGCCACCATGTCCCAAGAATTGCAAGAAGCAATGACATGGGTTCAAGCCCTCACTTTGCAGTTTAATAGCCAGATGACTGGAGACTGGCTCAACGCCTCTCTATAGCTTAGTGCCTTTAGCTACAAAGGAGAAATAAGAAAAATGCCTACTTTTCAAAAGCGTGGCAAAGATTAAATAGGACAATGCATATAAGAGGTGTTTTGCAAACCATGACACAATAAACAAATGTTAATTATGGGTTTTATCATCTGTAGTTCCTTTCTTTCCTATTAGTGTGAAATTAAAGGACATGAATCATTGTCATAATCTCCTTTTTATACACTGGACGTTTGAATGTGGTTGACTGACTGATTTAACCAGTGAAGAGAGAATATCAGAACTAGTTCAATCTGAGAAAAAAAATAACATTAACTAAAGAGCCTGGGTCAGCTTTGCATATGGACAAATACTGCTGTACTCCTGAAGGACTACAAAACTGAAGGACTACAAAACAAGAAGTAGTTTAAATAACTACTTCTGTTTCCTGGTTCCTGCCTAAAATTTTGTTATATATTTGTCTCCTCATGTAAAATCTCTAAGACCTCTAAAATGAAAGTATCTTTGGAAGAGCATCTTCTCCATCATTTCAATCATTTGCCAAGTCAGATTAATGAAGGATCAGCAAGATAATCTTGGTGGATGTGAGACACAAGGACACTTGCTCTCTTAGGATGAAAAGGAGAGACTACTCACTGGGAAGACTGGTAACCAAAAGAACAAGCTGTTTACATCACTACTTTGCTTGCAGTTAGTTTCTAGCCCAACTTTCACTGCATTTTAGTGATATTCTCCACTTTCTGAGTTTGAATACTTCTGGGAATTTCTTGAATTAAGATATATTTCTCATTAGTGTAAGATATAAACTGTAACTAAAGTTTCTGAATAAAAATGGGTAATTGCAAGTCCCCCAGTCAGGACATACCCACTTTTTACAATTTTTTTTATGCAAAACCAATTGAAGTGAGAATAGCGCCTGAGGTTTTTAACATAGCTGTGGTTATAAGCTGAAAACTTCAGACCTGTCACTGTTAAAATGTTCTCACTAAGTTAAATGCATATTTTAGAACCCTTTTCTGCCCAAGCTCTGTGGAAGTTAAAACTTGAATCTGTGCTTAGGACAGATTCTACCTATTGTCATATGTTTGTTCGTTACTATTTTCAACTAGTAGAGTTTTTTTTCTCAAGCAAATCAATGATTTTTTTAAAATTACATACTTAGTGAGAAACACAAAGAACAAAATCCAGTGTGAAGATACCTGATTGCCAGCCTATATACAGTGTTCCTTCCGAAGTTATATACGTGTGTGTATATATATGCATATATATAAATGTATGTGTGTGTATATATATATATATATATAAAAGAAAGAATATAAAAGCTCTGATACAATGAAGTAATTAAGACTCCAGAGTCAATCAAATCCCAGTTCTGTTTGTATGAGCTGCTTAAAGTTTCTTAAATTTTCTATGTCTCCATTTACTCATCTGTAAAATGGACATAATAACATTTATTTATAAACTTATGGTGAAGTTTAAATGAGATAATTTATATAAAACAATCTAAATAGTGTCATCACATATTTGTATTTCAATAATTTTAGCTATTATTATTATTACTGGAATGGAAAAAAGTAAATGATCTGGGTGGAATGCCTCACAAAATATGAACAAAAATATCTTTCAAAATAGCTACTTAATTCCTGCAGTCATGTGAAAATATCTCTACCATATCTTAAAATCTAAAAACCATATTTCAAATTGACAGGCTGAATCATGCACTCCCCCAACTATTCAGGATTGAACAAAAGGAGAATGTTAAACACAAGTTAAAAACAGGAGTCATGCCAACTACAACATTTTCTCAAAAAAAAAAAAAAAATCTTTCAAAACTGCCAAAAAGTTTCATATATTGATAATTATGGGAATTTCATAGATCTAGTTATCTCATATCAGAATATCTGAAAGTTAACGAATATATTTCCAATCTTGTCAGAGGTAACATACATCTTTATGGCACACTATAAAGACCATTAGAACTCTGAGGATTCCTGACAGTGATAGCTTGATAAATCAGATACTTTTTTAAATATTTCATTTATTTGAGAGCGAGCGAGCGAGAGAAGAAGAGCACAAGTGGTGGGGAGGGGCAGAGGGAGAGGGAGAAGCAGACTCCCTGCTAAGCAGGGAGCCTGACATGGGGCTCCATACCAGGACCCTGGGATCATGACCTGAGCTGAAGGCAGATCCTTAACCCGCTGAACCACCCAGGTGCCCCGGTAAATCAGATATTTTTAAGAGTTTACACACTTATGAATAAGACTACTTCAACCTAGCTTAAGAGTACTGGCTAGTAGCCACCCACCTGAGGGTCAAACTTGTTTTAAAAACACAGGTCATCTCATCTCCTTATAGTTCTCAACCTTCATCAGTTGCACCTCAGGGTGCCTGATTGAGTTTGCCCTCTATGAGGAGAAGCTAGCCTAAAAGGGGTAGCTTGTGAATAACCAACAGGAAGGTTCCCAGAGCAGGTGGCCATCCCAGTCTCAGCTCCTACTCCAAGGGGCCAGCAAAGGGAAGCACCACTTATTCAAACCCACATGAGCAGTTTTCCTCAGAGAGACACCAGGGCAACTCAAGTGAATATACAGTTGACCCTTGAACAACGTGGGGATTAGGGACACCGAACTTCAGCACAGTTGAAAATCCACTTATAACTGTTGACTCTTGCAAAACTTAACTACTAATCGCCTACTGTCAACTGGAAGACTTACTGATAACATAAACAGTCAATTAACAGATATTTTGTGTGTGTGTGTATATATATATATATATATATATATATATATATATATAATATATACTGTTTTCTTACAATAAAGTAGAGAAAAGAAAATGTTATTAAGAAAGCCATAAAAATGGGACACCCGGTTAAGTGTCCAACTCTTGATTTCAGCTCAGGTCATGATATCAGGGTTGTGGGGTGGAGCCCCATGTTGGGCTCCCTGCTCAGTAGGAAGTCTGCTTGGAGATTCTCTCTCTCCCTCTCCTTCTGCCCCTTCCTGCCATGCTCTCTCTCTAAAATAAATAAATAAATCTTTTTTAAAAAAAAAAAAAGGAAAATCATAAAAACAAAAACACAAATACAGTACTGTATTTATAAAAAAATCCTCAAAAAAGTGGACTCACACAATTGAAACCCATGTTGTTTGAGGGTTAACTATAGATGCAAATAAGTGACTCCTGCATTTTCTAGTTCTTTTTTTTTTTTGTAGTGTTCCATGATTCATTGTTTGCATATAACACCCAGTGCTCCATGCAGAATGTGCCCTCTTTAATACCCATCACCAGGCTAACCCATCCTCCCACCCCGCTCCCCTCTAGAACCCTCAGTTTGTTTCTCAGAGTCCACAGTCTCTCATGGTTCATCCCCCCTCCGATTTCCCCCCCTTCGTTCTAGTTCTTATTACAATAGCAATACATGATTATTAAAGAAAATGGAGATAAGACCAACAAAAATGAATCATGATGTATGATGCCTTGATGTATAGTTATACATCGATAGCTGAGTAGATTTTTTTTTCAACAAGAATGGAATTACATTGTACTTGGTACTTTGCAACATACTTTTTCAATTAATAATTATGTTATCTGTTTCTCAAGTCAATAAATGTCCTCCTACAAGCTAAATGCTCACCTTAAAAAAAATCTCAGTCTATTAGGAATATAGACCTACAAAGTATTCCAGAGATCTTCTTTCAGAAATTCTAAATCTAAAATCTCAAACAGGCAGGAATTTAGCAGAAGTCCACTCTATAACGTGATGGTAGACTATGAAACAGAACTTCTTCAACTAATGTTGATAGGCTATTCTGGCCAACTGATTACTTGAGTGCATATGAAATAGCAAAGTTCAATGTCTAATAAAATAAATGTTACAACTCAAATGAGAAACATACAAGGAGTGCAGTAAGGGCTAAAAGACTAGGGTCTCTCTTGCCATCCCAGTCATCCAATCACTGAATTAATTTTATCTCTGACATAATTCTTTGACTTTCCCCTGCTTCCCATTGTCATTGCCTGTGCCCTTTTTCTGTCTCTAGCATCTCTCACCTGGAGTGAGATACAAGAATGTGTAAGGATATAAGGAGGTAGGCCAACTTTCCTTTCCTGTCCCCTTCGTCCAATCTTGTTCTGCTATCTATCTAAAATGAAAATTAAAGCTGCTCAAAATCCCTGCTCGAAATCCTTGAATGGCTCTCAGAGCCTTTGGGATAAAGGACGAACTGCCTCAAATGGCAGCTAAGGTCATCATCTCCCATCATCCCAACCCCAACTCCTCCCACACACCTGCTTTGTAGGCAATACTGAATGTCTCTAATGTTCAGAACATGCCCTGTTGACTCACTCCTCTCCCCTCTGTCTTGGCATATGTAATTCTCTCTGCCTGAAATGTCTGTATAAAAACTCCTACTCACCCCTCCTTCAAATTTCAACTCAAATGTTCTATCTTTTTCTTACCTGTTCTTTTCTCTCTGCTCTCATTTTACTTTGAATATATCCATGAGAGCTGCTTCTCTTGTTTGTTTGCCAGCCTGCATCACTAGTATACTATAAAGTCCTCCCATCCTTGGTATTAAGGGTTGTATGTATTTCCCTTGCAAGCAGTGGCTGGCCTGTAGAAATTCAAGGAAGGAAAGAAGGAATGAAAAAAGGAAGAGAGACAAGGAAAGAGGGTAAGCGGGGTGGGGGGGATATACTTGCGAAACTAGAGAATTATTTTCTTATGAAAGACAGCTTCTTGGACTAAAAAAAGATGGATAAATGAGTGGATGAATAGATAGAGAAATGAAAACAGGTAGGTAGGTAGATAAAAAGGTAATAGATGACAAACAAAATGAAAAGCCCTGATACAATCTTGAGTATCAGGATCCCAGGACTAAATGTCACTTTACTGACCTTTCAGAATTTATCAGTGAAAACCTCTAAAACTTCATACATTGATCTTTTATTGACAGATAAAGAAAGGATGCATTTCAAAAAACAAATAGTAGAGAAAATACATCCAGAGTGCTTTGGAATGGAATGAAACTGATCATCTCTAATGAATCAAAGTAAATAAAGTTCAGAATTTTAACAACAGATAGACTCTGATAAGGGATTATCTCACTTTGATTGAGATGTATTATTTATCCTCTGTATCATTTCCTCTGAGGGGCAGCACTGGGGACAAAAAGGGAACTGCATGTTTCACAAACCTAGAATGGTTGTAGGAGCACTGCTCCGTGTTGAGAAACTAGCCAGGATTTGTGAAGGGAGCTTGTCAATAGATAAAGGATTATACCTTTCTCTCTATTTCACAGAATTTCTCCTACTGTTAGGATCTGACATGGCCAAATGGTAAGGACATGTTATATATCTTAATAATCCTCTTTCCTATATCTTTTCACACATTACTATAAGTAAATAACTCTAAGCATTTTATCCCACCTTGAATTCCGAACTTTATTATTCTGAACTTTTAAATTTAACTTTGATGTTTCATAGATATATGGTAGGAGAATATCATGAAGATGTAAGCTCTATTTCTAAAGACTTGAATATTCAGTTCAAGTCTATAAATACGGTATCTGGACTTAAGAAGTTTACAATCTAGGAGGAGAGATAAGGCATATACATAAATCACAGTAATGAAAGAAAAAAGTAGAATCCATATTATAATAGAGATATAAATACATGTGGTATAGGACCACAGAAAAGAAAGCAATTCATTCTACCTGGAAAGATCATAATTATGCATAAAAATTTATGTGGAAAAAGACTGTGATTCATTCTCTAAAATTTCACAACCTGATTTATATGTCAAGACAAGCTCCTATCATTGCTCTTTGTGTCTAGGACTCAACTGAGCTATTTCTTCCATAAATCTGGTTTGGGTGTAAGATGGCATGTCAGCTGGATGGATGCAGACAGCTCCATACATCATTCTCCCTTCCCCATCTGGGTCTATATACTCAGCTATGCATGGGGACTTGAGTTTTGTAGTTAGAGAAAGGGGGGAATATGACTGTCTTGGGGGGGAGGGGAGAAAGGAGAAGAGAATGGCAATTATAGTGGATTTACACCCTGCCTGGTCTGTGGATTGATTTTAAATTTTATTTAACAAAAAGAGAGTCAGAACCCTCAGAATTTTTCCTAAGAGACTTACTGGGATTCTGGGCAAGCGGTAGCCAAGAAAACCCAACAGAAGCTTTCAAGAGTAGCTATGGACACAAGTAGAGATGCTTTAGGCCTGAAGTTTAAAAACAAGTAACCTGGAGTCCATAAGAATCCTGTTCCGCACCTCACTCACTCTCTTTCTGCACTCATCAGTTGGTTCCACCTTGCACAAAACAAGCTGTAGGCTCACCTTAAATATAAATAGTGGTGTTTTCAGGGAAAGAAGGAAACAGCAGCAATTCTTCGTCTAGTCAATGCTACAGAGCTGGAGAAGATTAGGCAGGATGCCACAATGGGGTTACAGCTGACTGACTGATTATAGCTCCCCGCCAAACCCTGCTCTAGAGATGCTGGAAATTGCTGCAAAGCCCTTTAGAGGTCGCTAGTTCTGGCACTCAGGTGGGGGGCTCAAGCCCTCTTTTGTAGACATACGTCCCTGAGGGGTGGGACACCAGCCTGACCTCAGAGTCAGGCAGACCTAGGTTCAAATCTCATTTCTAACATCAATTAGCTGAAAGTTTGAGGTCTTAGCTAATTTAAACTTCTTTGGTTTCCTCAACTATAAAATGGGGATTAAAATACCCATATTGAAGGACTACTGTCAAAATTAAATGAGACATAGATAATACCTAGATAATCCCTGACACAGGAAAAAAAGATTCATTAAGGCATAGTTAGTCATATCTTTGGCATTGCTGCTTTATAAACACGTTAATAATCATTAGTTATAAAATAATAGCATCTACTCATGTTGACGTTTTAACTCATTAAGCATAGATTTTTAGAGGTGAAAGCTAATCTTTCAATTACCTCATCTAGCCCTTTATTTTACAAATTAAGAAAATGTGGCCCAGAACAGCTACAAAGTTTCCCAGAGTCGTAATTGATAGAAGAGCAGAGTAAGAACTCAAGGAGTCTATTGTGCTTTCTATACCAGGTTTTGTGCCTCTTATTCTAAAAGATAAATCAGCTTTTAATGTATCTTTTCACATTTAGAAACCATGAATTTTTGTGAACAAAATAAATCCAGGACCCCATGTGGTTCAGCCTCTCCTCAAAGTCACATTCAAAGCAGCACAGCCCAGCAACTAAGAGTAATTTAAAAGGAACTGCAGTCTTTACTTGCATATCAAATACAATTTTTGTGATTTAATTTATAACCCATAGCAATATTATTATTTTCCCCTCTTGCATTGCAAACATCCTCTATCATTTCACCCACCAATCCAGAAAAGCTTTTAATGCTATGACCAAAATTCTCCAGGGACTTTACCCTTCTGTTCTACCTCTCCCTTTCACTTCCTCATTTCCCCCGTCTCACTCAACATCACTTCCCACACAGGAAGAGTCCAAGAGGACTTCAGTTCCCACCCATTTCCGCCCCACCAGAGCCACAGGCGCCCTTCACGTTGGGCATTCCCGGTACATCCTCCCTACCCACTTCCCCTCAATGTGACTGTCTTTCTCATGAGACTTTCTTTTGAGGACTTTCTGGTGAGTTGTGCACCTCGTCACTATTTCAAATTTTAACTGTTACATAAAACTAGAAGTTTCACCTTATGTTCCTAAAAAATATATACTTCAAATTCAGTAACTAGAAAACGAAATATTTTGTGCTCTTTGAGCTTCTAGCAATAGAGTACAATTACCCACATACTACTGGTGAAAGAAAATCTCTGAAAGGGTAGTCCTCTTCATTTGAATTTACTTCTTTGGAAGGAATCCACAAAAACTAGTGAGGGAAGAAGGCAGCCACTTAGGTAAAATGGATCAAATTGTAAATCAATGGGTTTGCCACTGCTGCACTTACATCATCCTTACATCCTGGCCTCCATGTCACTTACGGTACTTTAAATATAGTGCTATAAACCATGTGTTCTATATATCAGTGTAAAACAGTAATGCTGGACAAACAACAGGGCAATTATAACAGACAGAATATCATATTCAGGTAAGAATAAAATTATCAGAGGAAGCTCTTTCTGTGTCAGTTCGAATCTAACTTAAGCTTATTCCACTGCCAGGCAGTTTAGAGGATAAGATACAGAAGCAGCTGGAGTGTCTAGCTAGCCTCTTTGGTGGTACTCTTTTTATTTGAATATACAGATATTCATACCACTTATTGGGCCTATAATTTTAGTTTCTGGTAAGAGTTTTATCTTCCACTTACACTCTAAAAACTCATGTCTTAAAGCTCTCAGCCAGGTCCATATGACTAGTACACACAATACCTAGCCCTCTTTTATACCAATAAAATTTTCAAACTCCTATTTACATTTATTGAAAATGAAAAATACTAGTTAGAACACTTAGTATGGAGATTAATAATTATTTGCTTATTAACTTTTACAAACAATTTGAATGCACTGTTTCTCAAGAATATTTCAATACTCTTTAGTTTTCAAGTTAATAAAAATATTGCCCATGAGTATTGAACTTCGTAAGTGGTAATGTGCAGTTTTACATCCATTAACTTTTCAACAAGCTTAATGAAAATTACATCAAACCTGACGGAGGGGCAGTGGCTTGAAAATTTGCATTTCTTCCACCTAAAATATTTACATTTACATGTATACTAGCAAATGAATTACTATCATTCATTCTATCTGAATTACTTAGAAAATCCATATGTTAGTTATTAACAAAGTTCTTTTCACCTTATAAACATCCATTTCATTAAATGATACCCATGTTATTACTAAGTACCATATGCACATAATGACTAATACTCTAGGTATTCTGATGAAGGAAAACTCATTTATCCCTTATATATTTTATAGCTTCTAAAAGGAAAAGAAAAAAACAGTCCATGCAAAAGGGAAAAAAGCCATGAGAGGAAAAACAATAGTAGAGAATGAAGCTGATGCTAAGCCCTCTGACCTACTAATGGATTCTTGAAGAAAGACTGAGGAGATTAATGCTGTGGAGCCCTGAGCTGTTATCCGTTGAACATTCTCATTGTGCAGTAATGGGAGCTATTTTCTCCATAAATGTGTTGCCAAAAGTCAAGATCACTAAAATATATTCAACCATTCCCCCATGAACAATTTATAATTGTTCAAGTATGGACTCCCTCCTTCTCCATGGTCTGTTCATTTACCTCCTCATTCTCCCTCCATGGTTCTGCTTCTTTATGAACACAGCTCATTGAAGTTTGAAAACAAAAATGTCCTAATCAAGAGTAGCCATGGGATTATGAAACCAGAGCAAGAAGGAAAACAAAAAGGAAACCCCATTTCAGCCATCATGCTGACAGCTTCAAGCCCGGTGCTGCTTGACCACAGCGCTCAAAGAATGCACAATGGTAGTCGTGAGACATTATAGTAGTAATATTACTTGATAATTATCAAGTTAAAGGTGTACACTATTAGATGTGGGAATTAAATGCTTGTGAGTTCTGAGATTTTTACTTTCAATGGTTTCTTGTTTTATCTTACCCATGGATTAACTTTTAATAATGAAAAATTGATGGATAAACTATCCATAATAAATCTACATCCATTTTGCACCCAAGCAGGAGGGGAAGAATGAAGGGGGGGGGAATCGGAGGGGGAGATGAACTATGAGAGACGATGGACTCTGAAAAACAAACTGAGGGTTCTAGAGGGGAGGGGGGTGGGAGGATGGGTTAGCCTGGTGATGGGTATCAAAGAGGGCGCGTTCTGCAGGGAGCACTGGGTGTTATGCACAAACAATGAATCATGGAACACTACATCAAAAACTAATGATGTAATGTATGGTGATTAACGTAACAATAAAAAATTTAAAAAACACTTCTATTAATAAAAACACAACAATTACATTTACTAAATCAAAGACAAAGTGATAATGATGAAGAAATGGAAGTGAAATTGGCAATAAAGTTTATAATAATAATAATCAGATAAAAATCTAGAAATTTTCTGTAGTGTAATGTTAACAATAAAATGAGGTCTATTATGTTCTAAGGGTAATCGTGGAGTTGCTTGTTATCACAGTAATTCTCCTGCCCATACAATTACAAACTGTAAATGAAGTATAAAATGCAACTGTGTAAAGGCACTGGAGAGTAACCAAAAGCAGATTGAAACTGGAGAGGATTCAACTCTTGAGAGAAAGGAAGCAGACTAAATAAGATCATATTTGTTTGGCTTTTTCCTAAGAGCATTCCCCAGTCCAGGTACAGAAATAGAGATCAAGGAGAAGGCTGTACTCTTATTGCCCTGGGAAGTCAGAGGACACATTTAGGACATATTTAGAGCCACAGAAATTGAGGGACCCATAGTGGAAAATACCAAAATCCATGTAGATCCTTGCTTGACTCCAGAACAGCTCATGAGACAGCAAGATTCCAAAAAGCCCAGGGGAGTTATCAACAGCTGAAAGTCTCTGAAAAAGCTGAGCAAAAATTTTTGCAGCTTCCCATAGCAAGAGGAACATTGGAGTTTATGTCTTGCCAAGTTAGAGTGATTAGAGTGACTTCCCATTGAAACAAAAATGAACCATGACTTAAGAGTCAAGAGCAAAATCAAAATATCTACCTAACAAAGCCTAAAGCCAAGCCTCCATCATACTAAAGTAATCTCTCAAAGTTTAGCTGCCTGCTAGAACAAAACTCAATCTGTTCAGAGAAAAATAATATCTAGAGTCCCCACAACGTATCATTTCAAAGAAAATAGAATGAAGGATTTAGTAAAAATAAGAGACAAAATCAACAAAATAAAAAATGAAAAAGAAATCAGAAATTCAAATGGGTTAATTAGTTCTTCTAATAAAATTATTAATTGATTAAAGTCATAAACCCTTACCTAATCTAAAAAAAGAAGGTAAAACACAAAAATTATCAATATCAAGAATGAAAGAGAAGATATCACTAAAGACCCTGAAGATCTAAAAAGATCATAAAGAAAAATTATGAAAATTAAATTCAACAATCCAGTCAAATTGTCAAATTTTTTGGAAAATTTAAATTATCAAAGCTAAGAACAAGAAGAAATAGTAAACCTAAATAGTCTCAAACCAACTAAAGTAATTGTATTCATAATCCAAAACCTTCCCATAAAGAAATTTCAGGCCACACAGTATTCTTGGCAAACTATATTAAACTTTTTAAGGAAGAAACAATAATAACTTTACATAATTTCAGAAAAGAGAAGGGGAGGGAAGATTCAACAAATCATTTTATGAGATAAGCACAATCCTGATACAATTTTTTTCTTAATTACCAATAGAACTGTGAGTTTAGTTCATGGTTTTTACTTGTTTTTGAGGTTTTATATTTTTGTTTGTTTGTTTTTGCCTGTGGATGTCCAATTAAAGTTGACCCTTAAACAACACAGGGGTTAGAGGTGCTGACCTCTGTGCAGATGAACATCCATGCATAATGTTTGACTCCTCAAAAACTTTACTAATAGCCTACTGCTGACCTAAAGCCTTACTGATAACTTGAACAGTCGGTCAACAAATATTTTGTATAGTACATGTATTATATACTACATTCTTATAATAAATATGTTAGAAAAAATAAAATGTTATTAAGAAAATCATTTTAAAAAGAAAATACACTACAATACTATACTGTATTTATCAAAAAAAAGAAAAAATTCTGTGCACAAGTGGAGCCGTAGAGTTCCAACCTGTGTTGTTCAAGGGTTAACTGCAACAGCATTTGTTGAAAAGTCTGTCTTTCCTCCACTGAATTGCTTTTGCACCTTTGTGAAAAATCAGTTGTGCATTTTTATGTGGCTCTATTTCTGGATTCTCTATTCTGCTCCATTGATCTTTGTGTCTATCCCTCCACCAAAACCATGTGGTGTTGATTATAATAGCTATATAGTAGAATTTAATATTGGATTTCTCCCACTTTTTTTTAAATTTGTTTGTATTTGTTACAACCTTTTAAAGCAGAATGTGACTTGAGCACTAACTTTCCACTCACAGAATTTGCTGAGTTACTTCTTGAACAGCTTTACAACATGCCTAAATAGGCTTAGAATTTTGCTACTCTAAACAACGCTCTTCTTTGGAAAACAAGCCCTATACATAGTTACTCCCATCCAGTTGGTTGAGTTTAACTACTAGTTTCTAGAGGCCTGGTACATGCAGTTGATAACTACAGGATTTCTCCCACTTTATTCTTCTATTTCAAGTTTGTTTTCACTATACTAGGGACTTTGTCTTTCCATGTAACTTTTAGAAAAAGCTTGTCTGTGTCTTCCAAAAACTTTGCTTGGAACTCAGGAACCCTCTGATTAATTTGGGGAAAACTGACATCTTTATTTAATGTTGAGCCTTCCAGTCCATAAACATAACATTTATTTAGATAATTAATTTATTTAGGTCTTCTTCAATTTCTTTCATGAGCATTTTGTAATTTTTAGCATACAGATCCTATACACATTTTATTACATTTATAACTAATATTTCATTTTCTTTGGGCTGATTATAAATGGAATTGTATTTTTAATTTTGATTTCCATATAGCCATTACAGTATGTAGAAATGTGATTGATTTCTTGTATCCTGTGAAATTGATGAGCTAATTTATTAATTATAGGAAATTGTATGTTGATTCATTGGGATTTTCTTCAAAGACAAGCATGCCTTCTACCAATATAGATAAATTAGTTTCTTTGTTTCTAATCTGTGTCTTTTTCTTCTTTTTCTTGCCTTATTGCAGTGGCTAGAACTATCAGTACTATGTTGAAAAAAGTGGTTAAAAACAGACATCCTTGCCTTCGTCCTGATCTTAGAAAGCATTCAGTCTTTCTCCATTAAGTATGATATTAACTATAGGTTTTTTATTGAAAGCATTTATCAGTCTGAGGAAGCTCCTCTGTATTCCTAGTTTGCTAAAAGTCTTTATCACTTATCATTAATGTTGAATACTGTCCAATACTTTCTCTGCATCAATTGATATATTCACATGATTTGTCTTTTTGTAGCCTGTTGATAGGGTAGATTATATTGATTGATTTCAAGTGTTGAACTAGCCCTGTATTCCTGGAAAAAATCCCATTTGTTCATGGTATATAATTATTTTCATACATTGTTGGATTTGATTCATTAATATTCTGTTGAAGATTTTTGTGTCTAAATTCATGGAAGATACTGTGTCTTTAGGGTTTTTCTTAGCGGGGGGCGGGTACTATCTTTGCCTGGTCTTGGTACTATCTTTGTCTGATTTAGGTATCAAGATGAGACACCTTATAAAATGAGTGAAAAGATTTTTTTTTTTCTGGGATAAATTATGTAAAAATTGTTGCCAATTCTTTAAAATTCTGGTAGAATTCTCCAGTGAAACCAATTGAGCCAAATTTATTTTTCAGAAGATTTTAGTTATAAATTCAATTTCTCTGATGGTGACAGGACCATTCCACTTATTTTTTTTTCATCTTGATTGAAGTTTGATAGTTTGCAGTTTTTGAAATTTTTGGTCTATTTCTTCTAAGTTGTCAAATTTATGAGCATAAAGCTATTCATTGTATTCCTTTATTATCCTTTTAATGTCGGCAGGATCTGTCATTATATCACATATTTTATTCCTGAAATAGATGGTTTTGTTAGTCCTGCTAGAAAATAATCAGTTTCATTTTTTTTAAAGAAGCATCTTTTATTTCATTGATTTTTTTTCTATTGTTTTTCTGTTTTCATTTATTATCTTTCCACTTGCTTTGGGTTTATTTTGCTCTTCTTTTTCTTGTTTTCAGAGGTAGAAATTTAGATTGTTAAATTCAGACCCTTCTTTTTTTTTTCTAATGCAAGCATTTAATACTAGAAATTTCCCCCTCATCTTCAGTTGCATCTCAAATATTTTGATATGCTGCATTTTAATTTCATTCAGTTTTATGTTGTTTTCTATTTCCTTTGAGATTTCCTCTTTGATCCATGGATTATTTAGAGTTGTGTTGTTTAATTTCCTCATGTTTGGAGAGTTTCCCATTATCTTGCTGTTATTGATACTAGTTTGCTTTGATTATGGTCAGAGAATAAACTCTGTATAATTTCAATTCTTTCAAATCTGTGAAGGTTTGTTTTATGGCAGAGGATATGGTCTATCTTGATAAATGTTCCAAGGCCATTTGAAAAAAAAATGTATTGTGCCATTGTTGGGTAAAGCATCCTATATATGTCAAGTAAACCCTCTAAGTTGACTTTATTACACAGCTCTTTTATATCCTTGCTGACTTTTTATTTAGTAGGTCTACCAATTGCTGAGAGTAAAGTCTTTGAATCCACAGCTGTAATTGTGGTTCTATTTGTCCTATAAGTTCTATAGTTTTTCCTTCATGTATTTTGAGATTTTATCATTTGATGCATATACAGTTAGGACTGTTACGTCCTCCCGGTGGATTGATCCTTCCATCATCATGTAATCACCTCTTAGTCCATAGGAATTTTCTTTGCTCTAAAGTCTATCTGAGGGGCACCTGGGTGGCTCAGTCAGTTAAGTGACTCTTCATTTCAGCTCAAGTCATTATCTCAGGGTCATGGGATTGAGCCACATGTCAGGCTCTGCACTCAGCACAATGTCTGCTGGAGGTTCTCTCCCTCTCTCTCCCTCCCCAAAATAAATAAATAAAACCTTTAAAAATAAAGAAATAAGGGCGCCTGGGTGGCTCAGTTGGTTAAGTGACTGCCTTCAGCTCAGGTTATGATCCCGGAGTCCTGGGATCGAGCACCGCATCAGGCTCCCTGCTCAGCGGGGAGCCTGCTTCTCCCTCTGACCCTCTCCCCTCTCATGCTGTTTCTCTCTCTCTCTCAAATAAATAAATAAATAAAATCTTTTAAAAATAAATAAATAAATAAGGTCTATCTGATATTAAAATAGCCATTCTTGCTTTTTTCTTTAATATTTGCATGGTACACTTTTCCATTCTTTACTTTCAACCTACTTATGAGGTTGTATTGAAGTGAGCTTCTTAGAAAGTAACCGTTGAATCATTTTTGTTTGTTGTTTTTAGTCCATGTACCAATTTCTGCTTTTTAAGTGGTGTATTTAGATCACTTACTTTTAAGGTAACTTGGTTTTTAAGTATATAAACTTCCTATACTTTTCTTAGTGGTTGCTCTAGGTCTTTCCATATATATACATGACTGATCATAGTTGACTAATAATAACATTTTACCATTTCAAATCAAATGTAGAAACATACTTCTATTTAAGTCTCTTTATCCTTCTTACTGTTTAAATGTAATTGTCTTAAGTATTTCCCTCTACATATATTGAGCACCAGATCAGCTGACATTATGACTTTTGATTCAACTATCAAATATGATTTAAGAAACTCACTAGAACTAGGATAGCCTATTATATTTACTTCTATTTTTATCTATTCTGATGTTTGTCTTTCCTTTTGGAATTTTCAAACCTTCTATCAGATTTCTATTTAAAGAACTTCCTTTAGTCATTCTTAAAGGTAGGTCTGCTAGCAATGAATTCTCTTAGGTTTACTTCATTCAAGAATTTCTTTATTTCCCCTCTATTTCAAAAAGTTATTTTTCCAGGACATAAAATTCATGGATGATATTTTTTTTTCTTTGAGTACTTGAAAAATGTTATGCCACTTCCTTCTGCCTTCTATGGTATGAGAAATTCACTATCATTCAAATTGGTTATCTCCCTGTAAATAATATGTTGTTTCTCTCAGGCTGCTTTCAAGATTTTTTTTTTTAATGTCTTTAGTTTGTAGGATTTCAAATATGATGTGTCTTGGCATGTATTTCTTTGGGTTTATCCAATTTGGGGTTGTTTTTATCCACATGCTTATGTCTTTGGGCAAATTTGGGGAAATTTCAGACTTAATTTCTCCAACTAATTTTTCAGGTTCACTCTTTCCTCTCATTCTAGGAATTGTATGATACAAATGTTATCTCTATTGCTATTGTCCCACTGGTCCCTGAGAGTCTGTTTTTGTTTTTTCTTTTTCAGTCTATTTTCTCTCTATTGTTCAGATTAGGTAATTTCTATTGATCTGTACTTAAGTTCTCTGATTCTATACTCTGTCATCTCTACTATTAAGGCTACCCAGTGAGTTTTTATTTTATTATATTTGTCAGTTCGAGAATTGCCATTTGGTTCTTTCTCAGAATTTCTATTTCTTTGTTGAGATTTCCTAAATTTTTTTCATTTGTGTCAAGAATTCATGGTTACTTGTTGAAACATTTTTATTACAGCTACTTTAAAATCCTTGTTAAATAATTCCAAATCTGATTCATCTCAGTGTTAGTGACTATAGAATTTTTTTCTTATTCATGTTATTTTCCTGGTTCTTGGTATGATGAGTAATTTTTTTATACCCTAGACATTTTGGATATTATACTATGAGCCTCTGGATCTTACTGAATCTTTTTTCAGCAGGCAGTCTTCCTTTTTAAGTATAGCGAAAAGGCTAGGTCACTGTGTATGATCAGCTTCCCTCTGGCCCCTGCCAATACCACCCCAGCCAAAATGTAGCACTGATTTGCACTGCCATTTTGGCTCTGAATGATGTTGTAAGATCACCAAATTGTACGTTGTAAGTGGCCCCACTTCCACTACAGAGAGAGTAAACAGAGGGTTGACTCACACTTCTTTGTTGCTACATGGTGGGGTCAGAAACTCAACTCTGCACTGGGTCCCACTGACACTAAGGGAAGGGATGGAAAAACAAGGTGCCAACTAGTCCACCATCTCTTTCTACTTCATAATGACAGATGAGGGTGGAGGCTCAGCTCCCTACTAGGACCTGCTGATATGCAATGGCAGGTGTTGAAACCTAGTGTCAACTAGCCTCACCTCACACTGCCAAGTTGGTCTTGTTGCTGCTGAGTAGGGGTGGAGCCTGAGGTCACCCCACCAGACCCTGCCAATATACCCTGACAGGGGGGAGTTCAGAGCATAATCTGCTTCCACCAAGTGAAGAATGCAAGATCTGCTTCTCCTAGCCTCACTGATACTACCCTGGCAGGAGAATAAGAGGACTGACTACATCTGCCAGGCAGGAAATGGAAGATCAACTGTCCTTCCATTCTGCCAATAATATACCAATAGGGAAATTAGATACATAGCTGCTGCCTGCTTCCACTGGTAGAGATGGAAGAATAGCTCCCAGTTGGGTCCCACCAATACCACATAGTAGGGGGATCAGAGTGTGCTGCCTACTTCCCCAGGACAGAGGGTAGGGAGTGGTGGTGGAAAATCAACTCCCAACTGGTCCCAGCTGAAACTGTGAAAGGCAGTGAGGTGGTTTTTCCATTGGTCATTGGCCAGAGTAGGGTGAGTATTGCCAAAAAGATTTTCCGTTGTTAGACCACACTCTTTCAATCCTTTGCGTAAAGGGAAAAGGTTTCCTTGGAAACCTCATTCCTAAGGTCCTGAGGTTCCTAGGTTGCACACTTTCTTATTTCCACCTTTCAGTTTTCCTATGCTTGTTATTGTAACATATCTAGAGTATTTTTAGTTGTAAGAAGGATAATATGTGAGTAATGATGGGGCTACTCCATTTTTTGGTAGAACCAAAGAAATTCTTTGTCTTGGAAGAACCAGAAGCATGCCCTTCAATTTTTTTGTATAACGATTTTATTGAGATACCATTGAACACAATATACCATATAATTCACCCATTTAAAGTGCATAATTCAGGGCACCTGGGTGGCTCAGTTGGTTAAGCATCAGCCTTTGGCTCAGGTCATGATCTCAGGGTCCTGGAATCGAGATCCACGTCAGCTCCCTGCTCAGCTGAGATCCTGCTTGTCCCTCTCCTTCTGTTTCTCACCCCCGCTCATGCTCTCTCTCTCAAATAAATAAATAAAATATTTTTTAAAGTGCAATGGTTTTTAGCATATTCATAGAAGTGGGCAACTATCAGCACAATCATTTTCAAACATTTTCAGCACCCCAAAAAGAAACCCTGTATTTATTAGTAGTCACTCCCCATTTCCCCCAAACCTCCCCAGTCTAGGCAACCACTAATTTACTTTCTGTCTCTAAGTATTTATTTATTCTGGACATCTCATGTGAATGGAATAAGACAAAGTCAGTCTTTAGTGACTGATTTCTTTCACTTAACATATGTTTTCAAGGTTTATCATGGTATAATATGTATCAGTACTTCATTTCCCTTTATGGCTAGATAATATTCTATTGTATGAATATATTACATATTGTTTAGCCATTTATCAGTTGAAGGACATTTGGATTCTTTCCATTTTTTGGCTATTTACTAATAATGCTACTATGAACATCTATGTACAGATTTTGCTTGTGGACATGTGTTTTCATTTCTCTTGGATATATATCTAGGAGTAGAATTGCTGAGTCGTATAATAACTCTATGTTTATTCTTTAGAAGAAATGCCAGACTTATTTCCAAAGTGACTGCACTATTCTACATTCCCACCAGTGGTACATGAAAGCTATAATTTCTCCACATCCTCTCTAACACTTATTATCTGTCTTTTTTTAATATAGCTATACATCCTAGTGTATGGTTTTGATTTTCATTTCCCTGATAGCTAATAATATTGAGAATATTTTCATGTGCTTATTGGGAATTTGCATATCTTATTTGGAAAAATGTTCAAATCCTTTGCCCATTTTCTAAAAATAGAGTTGTCTCTTTTTAATTGAGTTGTAAGATTCTTTATACATTCTGCATATAAGTTCTTTATCAAATATATGATTTAATATATACGATATGTGATTCTGTGAGTTCTTTGTTCACTTTCTTAATAGTATCCTTTGAACAACAAAAGTTTTTACTTTTGAAGTCCAACTTTCCTTCAATTTTTAAAAAGCAAGTAATGCTTTTTCTTAGTAGTATATGTAGTATATATTTGCTGGTCTATTCTTATTCATATTATATTTATTGAGTAGGTATCTAGAAAAAATCAAATCATTCTTTAAATATTTTCTAATAAAAGAAATTAACAATTTCTCCTCCCTCTATGCTATCGTTTAAGCTCTTTAAAGAGTATCTGTTTGGTACAAACCTTATATGACAATTATACCAATACACAGTCTGTGTGATGTTTTTTATTGTTATTTTATTTTGTTTGCTTTTTCCTTTTAACAGTTTAAGAATTATCTACAAACATTTTGGTCCATGTATATACTGTGTCATGAATATAAATTTCAACTGTCATGTGTGAGATAGAAGAAAAAAGAATGAGAAATGCATTAATCGGGTTTCTCCACAGAAACAGAACCGATAGGATACATAGAGATATATATAAGAGGAGATTTATTATAGGAATTGGCTCACACAGTGACGGAGGCCAAGAAGTCCCACCACCTGTCATCTGCAAGCTGGAGAACGAGGCAAGCCAGCGGTATAACTCAGTCTGAGTCCAAAGGCCTGAGAATTGGGGAACTGACGGTATAAACCTAGTCTGATTTTGAAAGCCTGAGAACCAGAAACACTGACGTCTGAGGGCAGAAGATGGATATCTTAGCTCAAACAGGAGAGAGAATTTACCTTTCCTCTACCTTTTTGTTCCATTCAGGCAAGGGGCTATATGATGCCCACCACAATGATGAAGTCTATCACCCATACTCAGTCTGCTGATTCAAATGCTAATCTCTTCCAGACACAGCTTCACAGACACTTGCAGAAATTACTTTCTGAGCACCCATTGGCCCATTAGGTTGACACATGAAATTAACCGTAAGAAACTTGTTTATGGTCATCATAGTTGTTTGTATTTAGGAAAGGACCAAAATCCTGACACTAAAGTCACACTCTATCTGAGCTAGATCTGGAGTTCAGGCTCTGAGAAATTCTCTGTAGGTGTCATGGATGCCATCTTGTGTGTGACACGAGGCCTCTGCTAAAATCTTATGAATGATGGTGAGCTACCAAACCACACAGCATTAACAGTTCTCTGTCACAACAGAGATAATGGATTCTGAAAACAGTAAAGGAAGGTGATCAATATTCTATCATGTTTCATGGTGTTTGATTTTTAAGAAAAATAAATGCCAACTAAACTGCTTTAAAAATGAGCTGCACTCAAGGAAAAAAGCCTAAAACTTGGACCCAAAAATCGTTTCCTAAAACAATTTTATAGCAGCATAAAATTCCAGCATTATAGCGTAATATGTAATACTGTTTTATAGCATAGAGTATTAGTTTAGACATTACACTTTGTTCAGTAATAGCTTATTTGAATATATACTATGGAAGAAGACAATAATAAAAACATGGGCATTGTAAAACATGGGTTTGAAGGTTCATGCAGTCCCTCACCTTGAAATTTTACAAGCATAGTTAACCAGACAATATTTTAGAATGACCTGTCTAGAGTTTTGTAATTTACAATCAGGGATTAAATAAACTACAAAACAAACTAATTAGCTGAGCTCAAAGGAAGTAAATCTTATTTGAGATGGAATATGCTTAGTATTCTGGGATTGCAATTACTAAATATTATAGAACAAATTATGTAAAAGTATTTTTTTTAAAGATTTTATTTATTTATTTGACAGAGAGAGACACAGCGAGAGAGGGAACACAAGCAGGGGGAGTGGGAGAGGGAGAAGCAGACTCCCCGCAGAGCAGGGAGCCCGATGCGGGGCTCGATCCCAGGACCCTGGGATCATGACCTGAGCCAAAGGCAGATGCCTAACGACTGAGCCACCCAGGCGCCCCTGTAAAAGTATTTTGATGCCCAGAATACTCCCTAGAGATACGTGTTTCAATTTCTTAAAAATTCCCCCACACAATGTTTGGCTGACCAATTAACTAGCATTACTATCTATGTTAGAGATGCTAAAAAAGAATAAGAAGGAAGTAAGTGGTGTTTGAATATGGGCTCCTTCAAAAGGAATGGCTCATGAAAGGCCAATAATACAAATGGGCCAGAGGATTTGCATTCCTTTGCCAGTGGCCTTTGGAGTAAAGAGATAGAGGGCAGCAGCAGTGGCCTGAAATCTGTACATAGGACCCTAGCATTGTACTTTTTAAAAATCATTTTTTAGGGGCGCCTAAAGGAAGTTTAGGGCTACCAAAGCACTGGACTGTCTCTCTCTGTCAAATAAATAAATAAAATCTTTAAAAAAAATCATTTTTAATAATTTATGAAATAATATATCTGTTAGAAATTTTGAAATAACAGATCATAAAAAAATTAAAATTACTCATATTCTTACTATCTAGGCATATATTACTATCAAAATTGATTTCCAAACTGTTGCCAGTGTGTGTGTGATATGCATCATATATAATGCACAATATATAGTACAGAATGACCCCATGCCATTGTCACTTTGGCCCCAAGTGACATTGAGCTTAACGCTGAGTAGTGGTTACAGCCCCTCCCATCTCAGATACTAGCACAACATCAAGCTGTGGAACTCTTACTAAAGATATCATTGTGCATAAAGGAAGAGTTAAGAATGGAAGGAATGGTTGAGCTATAGGTATTGAATTACTAGCATTTTCAGTTATAATAAGTGAGACTTACAGATCCCAAGTATGCAAAGATATAACTTCCATTACACTGTATTTCACTGAATTTAAGACATCATGGTTTGTAAGATGCTCTGTTGCTTTACATACCATTAAGAAAGAAAAATCACTGCCAGCTAAACTATCATGTGCCATGGATTGTGAGCTGCATTTCAATTTCAGACATGTTAAATGTGAAAAAAATGTGTGCCTTGGAATCAATGAACTAAAGTATTTCCATAGTTTTACTTAACTCTCAAACCCCATTTTTACTGATAACAGGAACATTGATTTTGCCAGTTCAAAGTAAACTGTGTTTTCTGGATTTTACTATGTTTCATTGGGTAAACAGTCAATTCAGAATTCTCCTGGAGACAGTTCGGAAGGGAGGGGCTGTTTTCTTAATTTCAAGGGGAAATGAAATATTTAGCCACAGTCTTCTCAGGCCACAAAAGCCTTAGCTGAGATGGAGCTCACCCCTCCACGGCCTCCATTCTCCTGGTCTGTATACTCTGATGCCCAGCGTGATCAAACTTCAAAGTGCCTCCAAGTCCACCAGCCCCTTTGGTCATCTCTCAAGAAGCTCAGGTACTCCCAGCTGCTTTTCCCACCCTACAGTGAGAGGTAGGCCCATCTGCTGTACATCTCCCTCAACTAGGAACACACTTCTGCTCTGGCTCCGTTCTGGACCCAGGGCTTGTCACAGAGAGGCTTCTCCTGTCAGAGGGCTTCTCCTGATTACAACCTGAGGAGAAAGGTATAGATCCCTCTTTTTACAGAGCCTCCAAACTTTTCTTAGATTTCTATTATTCTCCCCCAACAAAAAGGATTTCAACCCCAAGGATAAGTTAGCTATATATACCCGTTTCTCATGGAGTCAAACAACCAATTTTGTTCTCTTCTTTTCTCAATTTCACTCCTACCCTCAGTCAACTGACTTTATCTTTATTCCCTGAGGCAGAAAAATATGGCTAGGTATTCAGACTAACCTATTGTTTATGCCAGAATCATGGCTTTTGATGAAGTTATAAGTTCAAATGCCAAGAATTTGACTCTTTTCTTGTTCCAGATAATCCCTCAGCCTGAAGGCAGCTCATACAAAAAGCTGAGGAGAAAGGAACAAGGGAGCTGAGCAGTCAGAACAAGGAGAAGGAATCTTAGTTAACATGTCAAGATACAAGCCTACTAAAACAGTGATTCTGTGACACCTGGCTATATTCCTCCTGAAACAAGGAAGGGATTAAGCCTCTTTTCTGAGTATAGAAAATTAACCATATCTTGGGTTAAATTTGCAGAACAGGTACTTTTTGGAGGAAGTTTAGGGCTACCAAAGCACTGGACTTTAATGGTGTGCTCCAATCCCAAAGAGCTGAGTTATTGGGTACAACAATCAAGATAAACTCGAGTATATTTTAGGAGTGATCTCACTATTGTCAGTAGCAGACAATGGAACCTATATGTAGCCATCCTCCAATGCATGCCTTGAGATATACTGTGCTCCCTGTGAGAGGAAATGGAAGGATCTAAGCCATACTGAATTGACCACACAATTTATGCAACAGATCCCCCCCAAAGTCATCTATATTCATTCCACTAGGAAAACCAACTTCTTACAGTTTGAGATTGTGGTGGATTGATGATAAAAACGTCCCCAATTCTCCACTCTTTTCTTTATCCACACCTTTGCAATGTGATTTGGAAGTTCCTTTCAAGAGGTAAAATCTATTTCCCCACTCCTGGGATCTAGGTTGGCCTATGTGGTTGACAGAAAGGGCAGAAGTGGTAGTGTGCCACTTCTGAGTCCAGACCTCCAAAGGTCTTGCACATTTCTACTTTCTCTCTCTTCAAACTCTGTACAGCATCATAAGAAAAATCCCAGGCTAGTCTTTCAGATAATGTATTGCCCCTGTTAATCAAACAACCAACCACCAGACATCCTATTTTGGGCACTGATTCAAGAACACTACATCAAAAACTAATGATGTAGTGTATGGTGACTCACATAACATAATAAAATAAAATAAAATTTTAAAAAACCACATCATCCAGTTGATCTATAAACTTTGATCACTAACAAAATGCCTATTGTTTAAATCATTAAATTTTAGATGACCTGTTGCATATAGCAACAGAATAATGCTCTACCAGGAGGATAATAAGGAAAATGTTGTCAAGATTTTCCATCAGGACATTGGGGAGAGTATGTGTTGTGGTGCACGCTGGGTGTTGTGTAAGACTGAGGAATCACGGATCTATACTCCTGAAACAAATAATACATTATATGTTAATTTAAAAAAATTCAGTTGAGGAGAGGAAATTCATGGGAATCTTTTTATTCTGCCCCTCACTCCATTGTTATTTATCCCTATAATCGTGGTGATGTGACTCAATGTCTGAGATGGAATCTTAGTATATGAATTTTTAAAAATAGAAGTAAATTCTTTTTTTTTTAATTTTCTTCTTTAAAATAAAGAAGTATTATCTTTGAAGTAAAAAAAAAAAAAGATTTTCCATCAGGTCTGGGACCTACCTTATATCTTTCCAAAAAAATTATTTTTCTGTCTGTTAACCATAGTCAGTTTCTGTTGTTTGTACCTAAACCCCTAATTTCTTTCTTATTGAATTAAAATTGACATACAATAGTATATTAGTTTCAGGTATATAACTTAGTGATCAGTATTTTTATACACTGTGAAATGACCACCATTGTAAGGTCTAATTATCTTGTTTATAAACTAATCTTTCATAAAGTCAATGGACATTTTATAAAGGTGAAATATATACTTAAAAATATGATATTGACTGAGAGGGAGAGAAATTTTAGAAGGATCTTTTTAGGACCAAGTATGTCTTATAAAGATTTATCTGGAATTCAATAATTCTATCACTTCAGTAAAATTCCATTTTTATTCAGTAAAATTCCATTTTCAAAATTATATTTTCAACTTTTACTTTTTAAATCATATGCATAACCAAGTCTATCTGCCTAAAATTGTTTCTATCATTCCACATATATTTATACATAAAGATATATCTGAAATTATGCTAATCAAACATAAATCAGAATTTGCAGTTACAGTGCTTATATGTTAAAGCAAACAAGTGACTCCAATCAGTTTATTCAAAGAATCAGGTCAGGTAGGACAAAGATTTTCAAGCTTTTTTTTTGTGTGACTGATTGATGTATTGAATTAAATCAACATAATAAAACTCATAGCTCCATGAAATTAAGGATTAATCATATCAAACATATTCACTGATGGAAAACTCTAATAAGATAAAAAAGATTTGTGCCTTCATATTTTCCAAACTTTGAGGAGGAGGTACAAAATACAGCATAATGTGATGCTTACTTCACTTCCTATAGGACCAGCATATTTTAATTCACTTATTCTTCATGACCATTGTCTAATAAAGATGATCCCAAAGAGGACATAGAACAACACTAACTGTGGGTGATTCATAACTTGACAATCAGGTTTTTATTGAAGAATTCTCAGTAGGAATTTCATCAGGAATTCATAGAAAATCCTTGAAATGTTAGGTTGTTTTTTTTTTTTTCTTTTCTAAAACAATTTTGTTCAGGAATTATAATCAAGCATTTTCTTTGGACATGTAGAAATCATGGAACACTGATTGCTATCAAGTCAAGATCATCTTCTGATCTTTTCTTTTTAACCACAATTTACATTTACTTATTTCCTCTTAAAGTAAGCCATGCTTCACAGTCTATAGACAAAAACAAGGTCATATTAACAATCCCAAAACTCCGTTTTATGTGGATATGCTTACAACGGTGTAGAAACTCTTCCCTCAAATCTCTCACAAATAAATCTAGTAGTCTGTTAAATGCCATTTCTGTGCATCTGACCTAAAGTTCTCAGTTACCATGTAACTTGCAATCAACATTTCCCTCTTTTGTTATATTCTCTCACTGCTGTGATATTATTTAGGCCATCAATGCCACTGGCAACATGCTATCAAGAGCAGAGATGTTGACAGTGCAGCCAGCTGGATCCAGCAGAGCTTGGGAGACTGAAGATGTCTCATGGAGGCTGCTAGTTTGGGCTGTCCAGGCATCCTGTGTCTTTCTGCTGGTGCCATTTCTCCAAGTCAGACTTGTCTGCCCAGCTACCAGTGCTGCTGAAACCAATGATACTGATAATGTCTTACATTTTCAAATATTGATGGAGATTTTGGTTAAATGGTATTTTTGGTGCTTACTCTGAGCTTTTAGTATTTGCTCACTCATATTTAAGGGCTCTACCCTAGAACCCAACCTCGGGACTAGCTGACCAGCTGGAAGTACCACAGCCAGAATGACCTTTCATATTTGACTTTAAGCAAGGCAATGTGCCTTAAATCTCTCTTACACTATGATGGCCCTTTTGTCATACAAATAGTCCCTTCACAAGACCCTCAGTTGTTCAGACACACACAGGCAGGCCTTAATTCAAGAATAAAATATAGGGGCGGAGCAAGATGTCAGAGGAATAGGACACCTAAATTTCGTCTGGTCCCAGGAATTCAGCTGGATAGGGATCAAACCATTCTGAACACCTACAAACTCAATAGGAGATCGAAGAAAAGAAGAGCAACAACTCTCTGAACAGAAAAGCGACCACTTTCTGGAAGGTAGGACGAGCGGAGAAGTGAATCAGAGGCGATATTCGGGAGGATAGACGGCGGGGGAGGGGGCCTCCGTTGGCCGCTTCTGGCAAGTGATAGAGCCACGGAGCCCAAAATTGGAACTTTTAGAAGTCGGCTCCGCTGAGGGACGTCACTCCAGTGGCTAAGCAGGGGGTGGAAACCTCGCGGGACAGTGTGGTCTCAGGACCCCCGGGGTCACAGAAAGACCGGCGGTGCCTGAGTGCGGCAGAGCTCCCAGGTATCGGAGCGGGGAAGCTGGCTGCAGAGACGGAGCTAAGGTGCGGGCTCTCAGCTCGAGGTTGCCATAAACCGTGATCCGGGGCACAGTCAGGACTCTGCTCCTCCAGCAGGGACCCAACAAGTGGCAGATCCGGGGAGACTCCCCTTCCTCCCCTGGGAGGAGCCGTGTGGGAGCGCACCGCAGAGATCTGCTGGGTTTGGAGACTCCACACCGAGTCATGTGTCAGAGATAGAAACGCTCAGTGACAGGCCGGGTGAGCACAGAGTGCAGCCAGAGACTGGGGAGACGGGAGTGATTGACTGCTTTTCTCTGGGGGCGCACTGAGGAGCAGGGCCCCGAGTTCTCGGCTCCTCCGGGGTGGAGACTGGGAGGCCGCCATTTTCACTCTCATCCTCCAAAGCTGTACAGAAAGCTTGGAACAAGAGCTCCTGAGAGCAAACCCGAGCAGATTACTTAGCCCGGACCAGCAAGGGCGGGGCAATTCTGCCTCCTCAAAGACATTTGGGAACCATGGCAACAGGCCCCTACCCCAGAAGACCAGCAAGAACAGCCAGCCAAGACCAAGTTTACCAATCAATGAGAATGGCAGAACTCCAGCGCTAGGGGAATAATGCACATAGAATCCATGGCTTTTTAACCATGATTCTTTAATCTTTCAAAGTTAATTTTTTTTTAACTGTCTTTTTTTTTTTTTTGAATTTTTCTTTTTCCCTTTTTCAACCAACATCTTATCAATCCCTTTTTTAAAAAACATTTTTATTTTTCATTTTTAGAGTCATATTCTATCACTTCATAGTAGTTACCGTATTTTTGGCATATATATATAAGTTGTTCTCTCTTTAAAATTTTGAGATACAGTTTCTTCTAACAGATCAAAATATACCATAAATCTCTAGTGTATGGCTTTGTTCTACTCTCCTGCCTGATCACATTCTCTCCCTTTTCTTTTTTTTTTTAATCCTCTTCTTTCTTTTTTCAAACAACTTCTTATCAATTCCTTTTATGAAATTTTTTATAATTTTCACCTTTACAGTCATATTCCATCCCTTCATCATATCAACCCTTATTTTTGTACATATATAAGTTTTTCTTTCTTTAAAATTTTGGGAGGCACTTTCTTCTAACAGACCAAAATACACCCAAAATCTAGTGTGTGGCACTGATCTATGCACCAGCCCAATCATATTTGATCATATTCTGTTTTTTTTGTTTTGTTCTGTTTTTGTTTGTTTTTATCTTTTTCTCTTTCTTTTTTTTTCTTTTTCTTTTTTCTTTCTTTCCCTTTCTTTTCCCCTGGCTTCAGGTCTTTTCTGATTTGTTTAGAGTATATTTTCTGGGGACGTTGTTACCCTGTTAGCATTTTGTTCTCTCATTCATCTATTCTCCTCTGGACAAAATGACAAGACGGAAAAAATGACCTCAAAAAAAAAGAACAAGAGGTAGTACCGACTGCCAGGGACCTACTCAATACGGACATTAGTATGATGTCAGATCTAGAGTTCAGAATCATGACTTTAAAGATACTAGCTGGGCTTGAAAAAAGCATGGAAGTTATTAGAGAAACCCTTTCTGGAGAAATAAAAGAACTAAAATCTAACCAAGTCGAAATCAAAAAGGCTATTAATGAGGTGCAATAAAAAATGGGGGCACTAACTGCTAGGATAAATGAGGCAGAAGAACGAATCAGTGATATAGAAGACCAAATGATGGAAAATAAAGAAGCTGAGAAAAAGAGAGATAAACAACTACTGGATCACGAGGGCAGAATTCGAGAGATAAGAGATACCATTGGATGAAACAACATTAGAATAATTGGGATCCCAGAAGAAGAAGAAAGAGAGAGAGGGGCAGAAGGTATATTGGAGCAAATTATAGCAGAGAACTTCCCTAAAGTGGGGAAGGAAACAGGCATCAAAATCCAGGAGGCAGAGAACCCCTCTCAAAATCAACAAAAATAGGTCAACACCCCGACATATAATAGTAAAACTTATGAGTCTCAGAGACAAAGAGAAAATCCTGAAAGCAGCTCGGGAGAAGAGATATGTAACCTACAATGGTAGAAACATTAGACTGGCAACAGACCTATACACAGAGACCTGGCAGGCCAGAAAGGACTGGCAGGATATATTCAGAGCTCTAAATGAGAAAAATATGCAGCCAAGAATACGATATCCAGCTAGGCTGTCATTGAAAATAGAAGGAGAAATTGGGGCGCCTGGGTGGCTCAGTCGTTAAGTGTCTGCCTTCAGCTCAGGTCATGATCCCAGAGTCCTGGGATCGAGTCCCACATCGGGCTCCCTGCTCGGCAGGAAGCCTGCTTCTCCCTCTCCCACTCCCCCGCTTGTGTTCCTGCTCTCGCTATCTCTCTCTCTGTCAAATAAATAAATAAAATCTTTAAAGAAAAAAAAAGAAAATAGAAGGAGAAATTAAAAGATTCCAGGACAAACAAAAACTAAAGGAATTTGCAAACACAAAACCAGCCCTACAAGAAATATTGAAAGCGGTCCTCTAAGCAAAGAGAGAGCCTAAAAGCAACATAGGCCAGAAGGAACACAGACAATATACAGTAACAGTCACCTTACAGGCAATACAGTGGCACTAAATTCATATCTTTCAATAGTTACCCTGAATGTAAATGGGCTAAATGCCCCAATCAAAAGACACAGGCTATCAGATTGGATTAAAAAATAAGACCCATCAATATGCTGTCTGCGAGAGACGCATTTTAGACCCAAAGACACCCCAAGATTGAAAGTGAGGGGGTGGAAAACAATTTACCATGCTAATGGACACCAAAAGAAAGCTGGGGTGGCAATCCTTATATCAGACAAATTAGATTTTAAACCAAAGACTATAAAATAAGAGATGAGGAAGGACACTATATCCTACTTAAAGGGTCTATCCAACAAGAAGATCTAACAATTGTAAATATCTATGCCCCTAACATGGGAGCAGCCAATTATATAAGCCAATTAATAACAAAAGCAAAGAAACACACTGACAACAATACAATAATAGTGGGAGACTTTAACACCCCCCTCACTGAAATGGACAGATCATCTAAGCAAAAGATCAACAAGGAAATAAAGACTTTAAATGACACACTGGACCAAATGGACTTCACAGATATAAACAGAACATCCCATCCCAAAGCAACGGAATACACATTTTTCTCTAGTGCCCGTGGAACATTCTCCAGAATAGATCACATCCTAGGTCACAAATAAGGTCTCAACCGGTACCAAAAGATTGGGATCATTCCCTGCCTATTTTCAGACCACAGTGCTTTGAAACAAAAACTCAATCACAAGAGGAAAGTTGGAAAGAACTCAAATACATGGAGGCTAAAGAGCATCCTACTAAAGAATGAATGGGTCAACCAGGAAATTAAAGAAGAATTAAAAAAATTCATGGAAACCAATGAAAATGAAAACACAACTGTTCAAAATCTTTGGGATGCAGCAAAAGCAGTCCTAAGAGGCAAGTATATAGCAATACAAGCATTTCTCAAGAAACAAGAAAGGTCTCAAGTACACAACCTAACCCTACACCTAAAGGAGCTGGAGAGAGAACAGCAAATAAAGCCTAAACCCAGCAGGAGAAGAGAAATAATAAAGATCAGAGCAGAAATCAATGAAATAGAAACCAAAAGAACAGTAGAACAGATCAACAAAACTAGGAGCTGGTTCTTTGAAAGAATTAACAAGATTGATAAACCCCTGGCCAGACATCAAAAAGAAAAGAGAAATGACCCAAATCAACAAAATCATGAATGAAAGAGGAGAGATCACAATAAACACCAAAGAAATACAAACAATTATAAGAACATATTATGAGCAACTATATGCCAGCAAATTAGACAACCTGGAAGAAATGGATGCATTCCTAGAGCTGTATCAACTACCAAAACTGAACCAGGAAGAAATAGAAAACCTGAACAGACCCATAACCACTAAGGAAATTGAGCAGTAATCAAAAATCTCCCAACAAACAAAAGTCCAGGGCCAGATGGCTTCCCAGGGGAATTCTACCAAACATTTAAAGAAAAATGAATACCTATTCTTCTGAAACTGTTCCAAAAACTAGAAATGGAAGGAAAACTTCCAAACTCGTTTTATGAGGCCACCATTACCTTGATCCCAAAACCAGACAAAGACCCCATCAAAAAGGAGAATTACAAACCAATATTCTTGATGAACATGGATGCAAAAATTCTCACCAAAATACTAGCCAATAGGATCCAACAGTATATGAAAAGGATTATTCACCAGGACCAAGTGGGATTTATCCCTGGGCTGCAAGGTTGGTTCAACATCTGCAAATCAATCAACGTGATACAATACATTAACAAAAGAAAGAACAAGAATCATATGATCCTCTCAATAGATGCAGAAAAAGCATCTGACAAAGTACAGCATCCTTTCTTGATCAAAACTCTTCAGAGTATAGGGATCGAGGGTACATACCTCAAAGCCATCTATGAAAAACCTACAGCGAATATCGTTCTCAATGGGGAAAAACTGAGAGTTTTCCCCCTAAGGTCAGGAACACGGCAGGGATGTCCACTATCACCACTGCTATTCAACATAGTATTAGAAGTCCTAGCTAGAGCAATCAGACAACAAAAAGAAATCAAAGGCATCCAAATTGGCAAAGAAGTCAAACTCTCCCTCTTTGCAGATGATATGATACTTTATGTGGAAAACCCAAAAGACTCAACCCCAAAACTGCTAGAACTCATAGAGGAATTCAGTAAAGTGGCAGGATATAAAATCAATGCACAGAAATCAGTGGCATTCCTATACACCAACAACAAGACAGAAGAAAGAGAAATCAAGGAGTCGATCCCATTTACAACTGCACCCAAAACCATAAGATACCTAGGAATAAATCTAACCAAAGAGGCAAAGAATCTGTACTCAGAAAACTATAAAATACTCATGAAAGAAACTGAGGAAGACACACAGAAATGGAAAAACGTTCCATGTTCGTGGATTGGAAGAACAAATATTGTGAAGATGTCAATGCTACCTAGAGCAATCTACACATTCAATGCAATCCCCATCAAAATACCACACACTTTTTTCAAAGAAATGGAACAAATAATCCTAAAATTTGTATGGAACCAGAAAAGACCCCGAATAGCCAGAGGAATGCTGAAAAAGAAAAGCAAAGCTGGCGGCATCACAATTCCGGACTTCCAGCTCTATTACAAAGCTGTCATCATCAAGACAGTATGGTATTGGCACAAAAACAGACACATAGATCAATGGAACAGAATAGAAAGCCAAGAAATGGACCCTCAACTCTATGGTCAACTAATCTTTGACAAAGCAGGAAAGAATGTCCAATGGAAAAAAGACAGTCTCTTCAACAAATGGTGTTGGGAAAATTGGACAGCCACATGCAGAAGAATGAAAGTGGACCATTTCCTCACACCACACACAAAAATAGACTCCAAATGGTTGAAAGACCTAAATGTGAGACGGGAGTCCATCAAAATCCTAAAGGAGAACACAGACAGCAACCTCTTCGACCTCAGCCGCAGCAACTTCTTCCTAAACACATCGCCAAAGGCAAGGGAAGCAATGGCAAAAATGAACTATTGGGACTTCATCAAGATAAAAAGCTTTTGCACAGCAAAGGAAACAAAAGCAAAAGACAACCGACAGAATGGGAGAAGATATTTGCAAATGACATATCAGATAAAGGGTTAGTATCCAAAATCTATAAAGAACTTCTTAAACTCAGCACCCAAAGAACAAATGATCCAATCAAGAAATGGGCAGAAGACATGAACAGACATTTCTGCAAAGAAGACATCCAAATGGCCAACAGACACATGAAAAAATGTTCAACATCACTCAGCATCAGGGAAATCCAAATCAAAACCTCAATGAGATACCACCTCACACCAGTCAGAATGGCTAAAATTAACAAGTCAGGAAATGACAGATGTTGGCAGGGATGCGGAGAAAGGGGAACCCTCCTCACTGTTGGTGGGAATGCAAGCTGGTGGAACCACTCTGGAAAACAGTATGGAGGTCCCTCAAAAAGTTGAAAATAGAGCTACCATACGATCCAGCAATTGCACTACTGGGTATTTACCCCAGAGATACAAATGTAGGGAGCTGAAGGGGTACATGCACCCCGATGTTTATAGCAGCAATGTTCACAATAGCCAAACTGTGGAAAGAGCCAAGATGTCCATCGACAGATGAATGGATAAAGAAGATGTGGTGTATATATACAATGGAATATTATGCAGCCATCAAAAGGAATGAGATCCTGCCATTTGCAACGACGTCATGGAACTGGAGGGTGTTATGCTGAGTGAAATAAGTCAATCAGAGAAAGACATGTATCATATGACCTCACTGATATGAGGAATTCTTAATCTCAGGAAACAAACTGAGGGTTGCTGGAGTTGGGGGTGGGGTGGGAGGGATGGGGTGGCTGGGTGATAGACACTGGGGAGGGTATGTGCTATGGTGATCGCTGTGAATCGTGCAAGACTGTTGAATCACAGATCTGTACCTCTGAAACAAATAATGCAATATATGTTAAAAAAAAAAAAAGAAGAAGATAGTAGGAGGGGAAGAATGAAGGGGGGGAAATCGAAGGGGGAGACAAACCATGAGAGATGATGGACTCTGAAAAACAAACTGAGGGTTCTAGAGGGGAGGGGGGTGGGAGGATGGGTTAGCCTGGTGATGGGTATTAGAGAGGACACGTTCTGCATGGAGCACTGGGTGTTATGCACAAACAATGAATCATGGAACACTACATCAAAAACTAATGATGTAATTAATATATGGTGATTACCATAACAATAAAAATGAAAAAGAAAGAATAAAATATAGCTGGGGCACAAGCTGGGTCTCTTCTACTTCTGTAAGAGCAAGTGAGCAAGTGGAGGGGAAAAAAAGAAACTCTAACTCATTCAGTTACTCTCTATTTAGTTGAAGTAGATTTTCATATACATCAATGCAAGCAAATGTCATATAAAATTCACTATTCATAATGCCAAAACTCTTGTTCTTAATTACCATAATCTAGAGCTGCAAGGGATATCTCCCACATAATGAATAGGATTATAAACACGAGAGTTACCCATCTTCATCATTAAGTATTTAATAATTTCTAGTTATGCCTTAAGCTATGCTAGACACTTGGAAACCTGATGAACAAGATGGTCAGTGCCTTCATGAAGCTTACATCCAAATTTATTTTTTCTCCATCCTTCTTGGCAGATAATCTAAGACCACCAGATAAAACTTCAGCAGGAGAGGAGTATATGAACTTAAAGTCAGACTATTTTCAAAGGGCAATGAGGCATTTGACCTGTAGGGAAACATATACTGCTTGAACTTTCCTGAAAGGTACAGAATAAATCAAGGATCAGCATCATCATACTCTTTTCAAAGGAGTTTTTTGTTTGTATGTTTGTTTGTTTTTTGTGCAAGGTGCAACATGGAAATACATGAGTTACAATTTAGCATTGCTCTGAAGAAACTCAATCCTTTTTTCAGTAAAAATGTCAAACTCAGATCGATTAATAAACAGAGCCATCTACAGAATGATGAGTTCACAGTTCAGTTCCAAAATGAAACTGTTTCTGCATTGTCTGCTCTGCCAGCTAACTAATTTAGAATATACTTCTTGCAAAACCAAAAATACTATCTTTAAAATAAAGCAGGCCTCAAAGAATCTCCAGTTTCTAGGTGATATATTTCCCAAATACTGAAATTTCTTACACTTCCACTTAAAAGGACTAACAGAAAAAGTCAATGCTGTTTCTCTCCTGCAGAAATACTGGATGTTGCCTTCAATTATTGACAATCTATATAATACCTTAAAGACTAATTATATGTGCCAAATGGGACTTGGAGAAGGGAGGGGGATATATTTATGTGATCTTCAAAATAAAGTGAAAACTTTTAACCACATTGATTCACCAAATTTTCAAAAATAATAACCAAAGGGGGAGTTTCCTTGACTTCTATTTTACTTCAAGAGAACCTTCACCAAATTAGAAATAGGAGGGAATTCACTGCTGGCCCAAAAGACATAGAACCTGTATTTCATGTTCTTCCAGTCAGAAAAAGCTTTCCTGCTGTACTATTATGTATAAAATTAAAATGAAGGAAAGAGTAAAAAATTCAATCTATTTATATGGAGGAGTAAAGTCTGTCATGCAACTACGTGAGATTGGCTGAGTGACTTACTGTGAGAAAAAACAGAACAAGCAGTGCTGCAGAAAGAACTTCATAGATTGTTCTTCAATTTAACAGCTTAAGCATGAGTCTCTCCTCCTGAAGAAAGAACTTTCATTTCATCTAAGGAAAGGACAGTAAACTAGTTTTCTTCCTACCAGTAGAGTATATAGTAAACATTTGGCCTCCATAGTATGATTTGAAGGGCTGAACAAGCTCACCATTAAACCTATCCCCTTTTTCCCATATGCCTAAAATTCTACTATTATCAATTCAGTCCTTTGTATCTGATAGGATTTTGATTTTGAAAGCACCATCATCTTTTGTGGCCTAGCTTGTTGTGGTATAATTGCCTTTGGCATTTTTTAGTTTCTCTGTAATTTCTCTTCTGTATAGAACTTCATATGTGTTTGGATTAGCATACTTGAAATGATCAATTAAGGTGGACTACAAAGATGATTTTGAAAATTAGATATGAAAGTACAGAAAAATTACTAAATTTTGAATGGAAAATAAGCTAACTTGCAAGGTCATTATATCTATTCCTCCTCTTTCAAAGATATGAATGTATTTCATTTTTTAAAGATTTTATTTATTTATTTATTTATTTATTTATTTATTTTAGAGATAGAGAGAGAGCACGAGTAGGAGGAAGGGCAGAGGGAGAGAGAGAATCTCAAGCAGACTCCCGGCTGAGTTCAGAGCCTGACAAGGGGCTCAGTCTCATGACCCTGAGATCATGACCTGGGCCAAAATCAAGAGTCAGATGCTTAACCGACTGAGCCACCCAAGTGCCCCCAATCTATTCCATTTTTAATTACACAACCTTCAGGAAATAAATGAGACATCATATTCTTATATCTAAACCAATGCCTCACAGCCATCACAGATAGGCAATTTTCTCACCTAAGTGATAAGAAGTTTTCATTTGGAAGCCTAAATCCATATCTCTTTAGTACAGCTTAAACATTGTGAGCATTTACTAATGCCCAGACACTGTGCTAGGCACATAAGAGAATACATGATCAGACATGGTCCCTGGAGAGAGACACATAAATTCAAATAGTTCTAAGGCTGGGCCGACTGTGACAAATGCATCAGGAAAAGTACAAACAAAATATTAGTAAAGAAGGCTAGAGATGCAGATTACCTTAAAATTGGGGCAGTGGAAAGACCTTGTAGAGAAGGTGAAATCTGCTAAAAAATCTACTCTGTGCCAAAGCATGACAGGAATAAATAAGGCAATACCCGCATTTATGAAAAATCTCAGGCTATCAGGAAAACAGGCCTTAAAAGTACCACAGTGGACCAACAGAGCACAGCAATGGTGTGAACAAATTACATCCCATGGAAGAAAAGAACACAGAGGGCCTGTTCTTCTAGAAAGGTTGGGGAGGCATCTTCCTTGAAATAGAAATAAGTTTCACCAGATAATAAGGTGGGAGGGATTGGGTGGGGGTGGGAGGAGTAGGAAATTCCAGGCAGCAGAGTATCACATAGTCAAGAAACCTCTCCAAAAGAAGGGTCTGAGTTTCATAGGGTAGACAGTGACAGGGATTTCAAAGACAAGGGGGTAAAACATGACAGTTCATCACTGTCTGCAAAAGAATGCTTTTACAAATTAGAAGACAGCTATCGACTCAACTTTGAATTTTCTTCTTCCTGGAATTTATTTTCTAACTCTTTCATCTCTGCTGTGAGTAAGCCCTACCATGGACCCTAAATTCAAGTAGATTTTGAATTCACACTCTCCATGCCTCTCTACCAAGACTATGGCCAGTGATGACCTCCCAAATTCTGTACACTCTACATGTTTTGGTACAGTTCAAGTCTGACCTCTATTTGACAAAGGCAGAGGAACTTCTTTGCTTACAAGGGTCATATAGTTTTTCCTTGTACAACTAGGTAATTAGACTATGTTTTCTACTATTAACACATTTGTACCATTATTCTAAACAGCCCAGACTGGAGCATGTCTCCATAAGCCTCCACTACAGTTTCTGATATCAGGCCAAACTATAAGATACTTAGTCAACCATAGAACTCTGGCTTGGAACTTATCTCCTTCCTGCCACAGTTCCTTAGGAATGGGTACTCACTGTTTCTGCTAGGTTTTCTTTTGTTGTATTAAGTGTTTGTGATTTGATCTTGCTCAGGAAAGCATCTGCCTGGTAATCTATTCATCAGAAACCTGTCCATTGAGAAGTTGCAAAGACCCTCCTGGAATTATTATCATCTCCTTCTACCTGTGGTTGGTTTCCCCCAGGGAGGCACCAGGCTACAGTTTCTGGCCTCTGACCCACCAGATAGTAACACCTCTCCTTGGAGGCCAAGAAAAGCAGAGAGCACCTTGTGTTGGGCCCAAAGTGGTTTCTACAAGTGCACCTTGAGAACAATGCAATTACTTGCTATTTATCCTTGCCTTTTTTAACATTGTTTCAATATATATGGTTCTAGGTTACTCTACTTTCCAAGAAAGCCACTCTCTGGCCTGTCAATTTATGTATTCATTTAACAATTCTTGCAATCACAAAAGAGAAACAAGTTAACAGAAAGAAAATAGATATAACACCTTTCAGTAGAATACCATTTACTGTTATGAGGAAAACCAAGGGAAAAGCAGGTGGTGGCTGAGATGGGGAATTAGTGAGTCCCTGTATCACATTATAAGGTGATTATTGGCTCTTTATACACTTGAGTCTTTAGAGTTTCCATTCCAAATTTGCATGTAAAGTCAACTGCCAATTACTTTGGTCACAGGAGGCAAGTAATGAGAAGGGCAATACAAAACCTATTTATATTTTATCCAGAGCTGATTTTAGACATCATTTTGAAGTAGACAAAATTTATGAAGTTCCTCAGCCTCTAAATTCACCTCTTTTCCACCCCATCCCAAATTTCCTTCTCCATATTGCCCCAAGTTTCCTCTAAAGACACGCAAAATCTTTGTGCCATGCTCTTCTGCCACCTCAACTCATCACTACCACCCATGCGACTAGGGAAAAGATCAGGTATCGGTCATCTACACCTTAGGATGAATTGAACCCCATATATATCTCCCTGAAATTCTTGCCCTTTATAGCTTGTCTCTAGTTGTGTGATGAATATTCCTGTTCCACACTTAATTCTCCCCTTGAGGGAAGGTCAAGCAACAAAAGAACCATTGATATAGACACCTACACACTTCACCTACATGGTGAGGCATGATATAAAGATAAAAATGACCCAACACAGTGTATACTAGAGATGCTCCTTAAATGTCCTCTACTTGCCCAAGAAAGAAAGCAAGTAGGACACCCCATCTGGAACAGGGTTTAAAAATAAAGTGGTCTACTGGGGAATAAACAGTTATCTCTTAGCTATTGTTATGATGCATGTAACATGTAATAAAAAAAAAAAAAACACTGTCTGAGATGGTAGGATAAAGATCAGTTGTCTAAACTGATCACAGAACAAGTGCTCCTAAGGCAAGTACCTGGAACAGACCAGCAAAGCCAGACAATCAGGGAACCAGGAACATGACCCCAGGGAGCAGTATATCTGGAGAGAGTGCAGAAATATTAGAAAGAACTTCTAAGAGGAACATCTACCAACACCACTGTGGTTAGTTTTTCAGAGCAGATGTCCATATGTATTGACGTAGTGGCTTAAATGCTCAAGGACAATACCCACCCCTAAAACATCTTTACCTCAAGCTAAATACTCCTAAAAATCTAAGTTCTTTGAATCCTTACTCTATGGCTTATTACCTTTGTCAAATTCTTCATGAATATAACAAAAAAATGAAATAACTACAGGTAAGATAACTATTGATTTTTATCTGTCCATATTCGTTGATACTCTTTCAATATTAATGTCCTATAATAGGAAGAAAGTGGATGGGCCTTTTCTCCATTTTCTTCATTTCCTGTACCCCTGGACTCCAATGAATGGATATTTTTGTCTTTTTTTCTAGGAGGAATATATATGTGCACAGATTAAAATGTGTTCTACAATCCCACTAATGGCATCTTACTTAGTATTGAAAGAATAGAAGAACTATAAACAAAGAAATCCCCAAACAATGAAGTATTTACATCTTCAAAGAAAGCAAGCAGAAAATAATTCTAAACTTGCTGAGATTAACTTGTCACTCTTAATCCATAGGAGGCCTGTTTGGTTAGGTCACCGAACCTGAGTAGAAAATATATCCATACAACTTCATTACAGCAGCCAATATGGCTGTCAGGGCTAGGCTGAAGTACCAAGTAAACACTAAATAAATAATATCAAGACCATGTTCCTATCTAATCCTCAAAGCCAAGATGACTTCACCAGAGGAGAATTTCATGACCAGAAGAATAACTACATTTTTTTTGTATAGTTTTGGGGAGTAGGCATGTCTTAAAACTAGAAGCTCTGTCTAGAGAATGGCTTTATGAGAATATCTGTATCATGTGTGTGTATATATATATACACACACACACATACACACTAAATGTATATATACATAAACATCTAGAAATATATATATATAGTATATAGATAAAATGTGTGTGTGTATATATACATACAGTAATTCTTTTGTAAGAGGATTCATGAGATAAATTCTTCTCAGAGTGTAGATAGAAACTATATTTTCTTTACATTTTATCTCTCCTTTTGAAAGTATATGTTTCTTTTGATCTAGGACTAAATAAGGTCTATAAATCTGATCATGTTGTTATTTTGGCCTTAGATATCAGAAAACTTAGAGAGAAAATTAATTCACAATTATATCTAGTGTTCTTAACTTGTGTTTTTAATCAAATTTTCTTCCCCATTTCATATTTTCTCATCCTCATTATTTATGTCTTGATTTACTAACCTAATTCTAATTATTGTTTTGCTTATATACCTACTATTCTTAAACACTTCATATCCTTTTTATTTGTGTGATATGTGTAGATAATATGAGATGTATGAGATAATATAGGTATTCCCATATGTTTATATAATAAAAGTAAGATAATAGCTATTATTTACTTATACTTTATATTGAAATTATTCTGCTCTTTCTCAAGTGGAATTTTGAGAGTGGGTTTTGATATGAAAAAAGGGACCTGGGGTAGAGGAAACAGAAGACTCAGCAACCACATGGAGGTGGCATTCTTCTTTGTCACAGGAGTCACAAGTCAACCCAGGGAAGAACTCTGGTTGTGAGCAGGTTCAGGGTGGGTGGGGAAGAAAGAGCTGAAGAAGAGTACGTTCTTAGTAGTCAGGTGATTGCCAAATGGGAGCCAAAAATTCAGTTGCCCCAAATTGTTCTAGAGCAGGCTCTGGAGCCAATTCCAAATCAGAGAGCCACCAAAGAAAAAACAAAAGTCCTATAATCAGCTCTAGAACTTCTTAGTCTCTTGGAGCCACTGAACTGGAAAGAATAATGGCTGAAAGAAAAGCAGTCACACTTTTTACTCCACTGGGGGGTGAGGGTAAATTGACAAGTGGTCACGTAATGGTACTTTACATTCTTTATTATCTCAAAAGAATTTTCCTGCTAATAGATAGAATATATTTCACATTTGTTAAATAGAGAAGATCAACTCAGTTATAACCACTCAACTCAGATCATGTCTAAGATACCTGATAAGCCACTGTAATTAATGACTGATCTCAATCAATTTCCTGGTTTCTGTTATAGCTGGCCAAGCCCAGGTGACATTCTGGGACCTTTAAGACCAAGAGATCAGGGGAATCTAACAGTAAGGTGAGGCCACTATGGGAAGATCAGCAGTCTCATTGGAGCAGAGTGAACTTAAATGTAGCCTAGGCATGTTACAACATTTCTAAAATCTCATTCCAAGGGGCAGGGAAAGGCACACAAAACAATGCCCAGTCAATGAAGAGCTGTCCAACTAAGTAGAAGTTCAGAATAATATTAAGAAGGTCTATTTAAGTCTCTTCGAAAGATGTTAGAAGCAGGATCCAGGCCCAGAGAGAAAAGCCTGGCAGATCTTAGAAAAAAGCTTCAGTCCCAGCCAACTCCATGATCCAGAATTCAATCCCAGCAGAAAACTAAAGTAGGAACCAGAAGCCAAGAGCCCATCAGACAGAAGATCCAAATAGCAGACTGGCCCCACTCACAATGAGATGAAAACAAACAAACAAAAACAAAACAAAACAAAAAAACAGAGCTGAAGATACACTTCACTGCCTAACCAGACACTGAATCATTGTCGCATACCAGACAATGAGTGCAAGGTGACAGACTATTTACAGATTTTGCCGGCTGGTGGGAAAGAGACCCTCAGTGTACTGCCAGTCAGGCTTCAACTGGTTCAGGAACCAAGCAGGGCTGCATAAGCCTGAGGCTGGCAGGACTGAATACCCAGAGTCACAGTTCTTGCCAGCATCTGACATGGTGCCTTCCCTTTTCCTGACACAGAGGCATCTGCATAGGGAGAGTGTGAAATAGCCCAGCCAGAGCCACGGGGAGCACAGTGGGAAGAAGAACACATAAAGGAAGATTGATCAGTTCAGGAGCTCAGTCTTTAAAAAAAAGAATGACCTTCTCAGCATAATCGTATATTGAATTTCAGGCTATATTGATGTTACGAAGGATAATTTTATCATAATTTTTTATGAATAATTCTCTGGAACATCTATTCTTTCTTTAGAAACTCTTCCATCTAAATATTTTATATAAGCCCTTTTTTTCTTAAAAAAAATCCAGCATTTTTATAATACATCAGCCTGATATATTTTATAATACATGCTGTTTGAGTTAATGAAAATCCGGAGATAAAACTTATTACTTAAATTATTTTAAGGTACATTATACTGCTTGTAGAAAACTACGATCTTCCCCTCAGGAAAAACCACCTCCCTCTGGTTTTGCATGATAAATACTTGCAATTCACAAATTCTGGAATTACAAATCACTGTATCCCCTTGAAACACAACCGGTCAATTGTCTTCCTCAACTAAAATGTATTGAATTGCTATTTTATGGGATATTATAATCCAGGATACAAATTAAACTAAAATTAACTGTATGCAAAACCTATGACAAAGGAGTTTATAAACCTACCACCTTAAATTTTTAAACAACAAGAAAACACAAGGGGAAGATTTAACATGAAAACCATTATAGGGAATACTTTTTGTACTTTTTTGTAATTTTTGTAATTAATTTTTTTAATTAATAAATGGCTAGAGTTACCCAATGCTGTAATGAAATTATGCATATAATTAGAAGCAATGAGCTTTATTCTTTAAAGAATGAAAGCCCTGCACAGTAGGGGCTTTTTTTTTTTTTTTGTGGCATAATAACAGTAGGAAGAAGGAGCAGAATCACTTGGTCTACCTCATATATCTAATCTTGGGAACAAAATATATTTTCTTCATGAAATTATGAGAGACAAAGTTAATAGTAAACTGTTCATGCATACAGCCACACTCAGAATGGGTCCTGCATTTGGTTTAATGCTCTACTATCACCATCTTGAAACTCTTAATAATTTTTGGGCAAGGGGTCCTGCAATTTCATTTTGCACTGGGCCCCACAAATTATGTAGCCAATTCTGCATACAGAGAAACAACTGCAAGTAAAGGAACATCATCTCAATTGCCATGGGATTTAACATGTATCTGGTGCATGGCATGCAAGCAGGAAATGTTCATTGAATAAATTAAATCAAATGCATTCCCTAATTTCTGAGGTAGATTTTAATCCAAATAGTTAATTTGCTTCAAATCAATTTGTGGGGGGTGGGAATCAGAGGAGGGAAGTTTTCCCACTGATAACCCTTTTCCATATCAACTTGGTTACATTATTATTCTCTTCTCTTCTTTAAAAATCAATATGCAAAACTTATTCAAACTTATTCAATTGTACTCTGTGACCAGGATTATACCAGTATCCAAATTGTCAAGAGCACCGCCAGAACCCCCAGATACTCAGGCAGGCCACCAGGACTCCTTTTACATGAGGACCCATTTCTATAAAGACTTCTCTAAGGAAACAAGAAAGGTAACTTTCTTTTTTGATAGCTGGTTCTCTGAGGCCCTTGAGCTCTCAAACTCTTGATTCCAGAAAAGCAGTGAGTCATCCTGTTTCAGAAGGAGCTAGGAAAGTAATTTGATTTTGGCCAAGAGTATTGCTACATGAGTAAACATCCTTCATATGCACTTCTGCAGGCAGGTTTGGGGATTTCTGCCCAATCTAGGTTATCTTTTCTGCTACAGCACAGGATCAACTTCAGAGTAGGTCTAAGTGGCCGTGTTTTAACCCTATGACCTCGCTCCTATGGCCACAGGTGACTGGGCAACACATGGGCACTAGTTTCAAGGGCAGATCCTTCCCCGAGACTCTGAACTAAGAACTACAGAGCTGGAGTCAGAGTGGGAACTCCCACTGAAAAGTCATGAGGATGTGGGGCTGGAGTGACCATTTCCAACCACGTGTCTGTCTACTAATGTTTAAGTCATAGAAAGCTAAATTGCACAGAGAACTAAAATAGGGCAAACACAGCAATACAGTGAAAGCCAGAAAGCCAGAAACCCAGAGAAAGAGAGAGTAGTCTCCATTCCTAACAGCTTTTCAGTTTTCAAGTCCATCCTCAAAAGGCCCAGCTTGTTTCCATTTTTCTTATATTAAATAAAAATCTTTTCACTAAGCTGGCCTGAGTGGGTTTCACTCCTTGCAATCAAATGTCTAGTACAGCATCTCTGAAAAATTTATTCTAAGTTATTTGATAGCACTTACTGTGAAACACCAAAACAGCTGGAGTCACAAAAAAAAAAAAAAAAAAAAAAATGAGACCATCCAGGATTGGCCATAAGAGCTCTCATTAGATTGGAAGAAATTTCTTCTTCCAAACTCAAAGACACAGTGACAATTTTAACAGTTTTATATAATCTGAAAATCTTTGCTTCTTTCCTGTGCCCATTCCAGCTGCTCCAAAAATACCCACCCAGTGCTTACCAACTGCTCTGTTCCTCTCCTATTACCTAATAGACAGTGGGAGGTCCAGCCCTCTCTAGGACCTCCCACAGTCCCAGTTCTTGGGTAGTGGCAGCCAGAGTACCAGCTATAAAAGCCATGACAATGATACCAATTGCCCAGAAGTGCTCTGGAAACCAATAGAAAGAAAAGAATCTCAAGAATAGGGAAAAAAATAAGCAAAAGCCTATACTCAAAAGCTATTCTGACGGTCATCCATGTCCTTGCTTATCCTCATGACTCACGCAATCTGAGAAAGTAAGGAGTAGTTATATATGTCAGTACTCTTAACTGCTTTTTGTTGAATTCATTTAAGATCTTTGCTGTGAGCCTTATTATTTTTTCATACTGCTTCATTTATCATCTTCCCCAAAAACTTACAAAGGCAAGATAATGCCAAGAATTATCTTTTATCTTACACAATATTTGGCACAAAACTGGACACATAGAAGGTTTTAAAAAATATTTATTCAATTGAATTAGTTGAATGACTAGTTTCTCAAGAGGGGTTAATAAATTTCTATTTATCATAGGGCAGATTCTAGACCACTATCTTGATGGATAGAAGAAAAAAGCCTAAAGCACAAGGGAAAAACGCTTCACCTACCCTAACCCCTAAACCTTAATTGATTCTCAAGTGTTTGCTGAGTTTCCTCCCCCCCCGTATTATTTAGGACTTTTTCACAATGTGGATTTCTGCCAAGCCAAGCTTAAAAAACATTATTTCAGTCTTTCTCCCTCTCACACACATGTGCAAGAACACACACACACACACACACAAAATCATACTGTCTTTGCCTAAAGCAGATTGTTTGTTGAGCTTTCCCTTAGCACAGCACACAGCATCTTACATAGATGTCTGCATACACTAAGCATTTAATAAGTGTTTTGCTGTTTTAAGTAGCTGACTGTCCATAGAATGTCTTCAAAATAGCCCAAGACTAAGGGTAAAAATGAAATCTCAATGACTTTTTTAAAGAAAGTGCCGAAAAAAGGAATATTAATAGTTATTGCTCCTTTTCCTCAACTACTGTGTCAAAATATGCCCTTAAAAACAGAGTTCCTTCATGTTTATGGCTTCCTGTGGTACATACCTGGTTGAACCCTGAGCTCTGACCATCTGGCGGATTGCAACCTAGTTGATCATTACCATACCATGTTGGTTCTCTCCTTGCCTACCTTGCCTCTGTTGTTGATTTGCTGAATCCTTTATCTCCGAACTCAGAGTAAACTCAGACACACTGGTTTCCTCTTATCCTTGTGACAGGAACTTGGGGTTTTGGATTTCCAACCTACACTTTGTTATCACTCACCTGAATGTCTGACACATGGCTACCTCATGCCTAGCCACATAACAACCCTGGTGCTATCCATCTTTTCTTTCTTTTCTCCTTCCTTCTTTAATTTTCATGCTCCCTTTTAACAGACATTAAATGAGGATTTACTATGACTCAGAAGAAGCAAAGAGGAGTAAGACAGAGTCTCTGATTTAAAGGAGCCCATCACCCAGTGAAGGAGATTGTCAATTAAACAAGCAATTAGAATACAATATGAAAAGTGTTTTTCTAGATACATACCCAATGAAGTGCTAGATTCTTTTGGGAGGAGCCAGGGAAAACTCTATAGAGAAGATGAAGCCTGAGCTAAATTTTAAGGACTATTGATTATATTGCCCAAATGTTATGCTATTAACCAGTGTTTTTATATATTGCTTCTAGGCAATATGAAGAAGAGCTACAAAATTAGATTTACAGACTAGAAATTTTACTCAGGTAGGTATGGTGATCCGGGGGGTAAGGGTAGAAAAATATACCCGTGTAGATTTTAGAGTTTTTTTACTTATATTTAAGTCTTTATTTTTCACAGTTAATTATATTTACCATTTTCCTTTTATTTAATAAAAGTATTTAATGATATATTAAAGGCCACAATGAAAGTAATAACAAAAAGATAATCTTGGCTGTTTGTGAGAGATTTTTCTGTTTTTTTATTGCTGAATACAAAAATTTGAGTAAAAGGTCTAAGTTATTACTAATACATACATTTATTTTTATTGCTAATAAGATTTTTTAATTATCACACAAGTCCTTCTTATAACATATGAATAATAAAAATTGCATATATAAATTACACATATAACTAACCATAACTGCCCTTATGTTTGGGCAAAATTTTCCTGCTGATTTGAGAATTCTTGTTCCTGCTGATTTTCCCCTATGAAAGTATCTGTAAGAACTTGATACTTAAGCTTAAAATTCTACTCTTAGAGATGAGGCTTTAGATTTAATATAAAGTCTCTTCTGGAAAGATACTTAAAAGTGGCCATGGAATACTGACTGAGGAGATAACCATTATCAGACAATAGCACCTTAAAGAGAATTAGTTTATCAAGTGTGTTTCAACTGATAACTAAGTTCAAATAGGTTACTAAGAAAATAGGATTCTTAACAAGGCTGGGAAAACACTAAAAAATAGATGAGAACCATCCTGGGTGAGGTTGTTAATAGCAAACACTAGAAAGCCAGGAGTAGACATGAGAGTATTTTGTGTGTTAGGAAAGAGGGGCCAGTATAAGGGAAGAAAGGCAACAGAGAAAAGAGAAGAAAAGCAAAGAACATATAATTACAATTTTTCTAGGACTGACTCCCAAGTGTCCTTCTCAGGACATGCCTTTAATTAGTATCCTCATTTTAAAAAATTAAGGAAAGGGCATGATTCTGGAATTAGCACTGGATATAAACACTCCACAGTCCCTTCCTGTAGTTAAATACAACTAAAAACTTTGTTGTCAATTACCCAAGGGCTCTTAACAACTAATAATGGTTCTAAGAAGTAAAACCAAGAGGCAGATTGCATAAAAGAAACCTAGGAATGGTTCCTTTTGTTTTCTCAAAGCCTGGTCCCCAAAGTTGAGCCCCAGTCACACAGTGGCTTGGAAGTGGCAGCAGCCACAGAACTTTCAGGTTACCCCATATTTCTGGACATAGAAATAAGAGAAAGTAGATCCAACACGCTGAAGAGTATAAAGAAATCCTAGAGCACTAAGAGCTAGACCAGAGATTCCCTAAATCTGTGAGCTTATATCAAGTTTCAGGCATACCCCCTCATCTATGCATGTGTAGGACAGACCCAAACTGATACAATAAAAGCTCTGAGAAATAAAGGGAGATTTGAACCACTGCCCATGTCTCAGACTAAACCCTGAGTTACTCATGTGTGGAACAAGCCAAAACTAACATAGAAAATGTTTTGAAAACTGCATTGAGATATAAATCAGAGCCAGAAAAGACAAGACAGAACATTTAGTCTTAATCTACTCAAGTTCCTCAACATTCTCCAGAGGATTATAACCAGACCCAGTGTCTACACAACATAACGTTTCCATTGTCCAGAATACCAAAATACTCAAAATACCAAGAACCAGAAAATTTTGACCAATTCTCAAAGGAAGATACAATAAATAGATGCCATTCTCAAGATGACCCAAGTGTTGGGATTATCAGGCAAAGACTTTAAAGCAACTATTATAACTATGCACTATGAATTAAATAATAACAGAGTTGAAATGAATAAAAAAGATAAGAGTTCTTAGAGGAATACATACTATAAAAAATAATGAAATTTTTTAGTTGAAAAAATCAATATCTGAAATTTAAAAATTCACTGGATAGGTCCAAAAGAAGACTGGAGATGACAGAGAAAAAAATTCTGTATATTTGAAGATAAATCAATAAAAATTATCCAATCTGGAGAAAATGGTTTTTTATATTTATATTTAAAGTTCTGTTTAAGAATATTTTAATATCTGTAAAACAGAAAAACAATTTTTAAAATGGTAATCATAAGTCTTTACCTACCAATAATTACTTGAAATGTAAATAAGCTAAATTCTCTAATCAAAAGACATAGAATGGTTGAATAGATAAAGAAACAAGATCCAAAGACATGTGGCCTACAAGAGATTCAGTTTAGCTTTAAGGATCTACATAGGCTGAGAGTAAAGAGAATAGCGTATGGTAATCAAATGAAATCAAAGGGTGGCTATACTTATATCAGACAAAATAGACTTCAAACTAAAAATGTTCACAAGAGACAAAGAAGGTCATTATATAATGATAAAGAGGTCAATTCATCAAGAAACTATAACAACTGTAAATATGCACGCACTCAACATTGGAGCATCTAAATATATAAAGCAAATACTAGCAGAACTAAAAGGAGAAATAAACTGCAATACAGTAATAGTGAGGAATTTTAATATCTCACTCTCAACAATGGATAGATCATTCAGACAGACCATTAATTAAAAAACAGTGCATTTGAACACTATAAACCAAAAGGACCTAACAGACATACACATAACATTGCACCCAACACCATGAGTATACACATTCTTCTTGGATAGATCATATATTGGGCTACAAAACAAGTAGATAACAAATTCAAGAAAATAGAAATTATATCATTTATCTTTTCCAATGACAATAGTATGAAGCTAGAAATCAATAACAAGAGGAAATCTAGAAAAATCACAATTGCATGAAAACTGAACAACATACTCCTGAAAAACCAACAGATCTAAAAAGAAATCAAAAGAAGGGGTGCCTGGGTGGCTCAATCAGTTAAGTGTTCGACTCTTGATCTCAGCTCATGTCTTGATCTCAGGGTCATGAGTTCAAGTCCTGCACTGGGCTCCATGCTGGGTGTGGAGCCTACTTATTTAAAAAAAAAAAAAAAGAAGAAGAAGAAGAAGGAAGAAGAGGAAGAAAGAAAGAAAGGAAGAAAGAAAGAAATCAAAAGAAGAAAACATAGAGAAAAAGCTATTTGATATGGTTCTGACAAGATTTTCCAGAAATGACAGCAAATGACATAAGCAACAAAAGCAAACATAAATGACTAGGACAACAACCTAAAGAGCTTCTTCACTGCAAAAGGAATGATTAACAAAATGAAAAGGCAATGTACCAAGTGGGAGAAACTATCTGCAAGTCGTATATCTGATAATGGGTTAATATCCAAAATATATAAGAAACTCAAGAGCAAAGAAAAACAAGTAATCCAATTTAAAAATGGGCAAAGGGCCTGAACAGTCATTTTTCCAAAGATATACCAATTATCAATAATTAAATGAAAGATACTCAACATCACTAAGCATCAGGGAAATGCAAATCAAAACCACAATGAGGTATCACTTTATACCTGTTATCAAAAAGACAAAATATAAGTGCTAATGAGGATGTGGAGCAAAGGGAACCCTGGTACACTGCTGATGGGAATGTTAATTGGTACAGCCACCACAGAAAACAATATGGAGGTTCTTCAAAAAATTAAAAATAGAACTACAACATGATCCAACAATCCCACTTATGGGATCTGAAGGAAATAAAATCACTGCCTTGAAGAGATATCTGCACCCCCATTCTCACTGCAGCATTATTTACAATAGCCAAGACATGGAAACAAATTAAATGTCCGTCAACAGATGAATGGATAAAGAAAATACACACACACACACACACACACACACACATATGCACACACACATACACACAGAGAGAATATTATTTGGCCTTGAAAAAGGAAGGAAATCTTCCCATTTGTGACACCATGGATGAAACTTGAGGGCATTTCGCTAAGTTATATAAGTCAGATAGAATAAGACAAATACTACATAATCTCATTTATATGTGGAATCTAATTAAACCAAACTCATAGAAATAGGAAGTAGATTGGTGGTTGCTGGTGCGGGGGTTATGGGGGGACTGGTGCTTGGTCAAATGGGTAACTATGGGTCAAACTTCCATTTATAAGATGAGTAGGTTCTAGAAAAAAAATTAACAGAGCATCAGAGACCTGTGGGACATCATTAAAAAGTCTAACATACATGACTTTGTGGAGTCCCACAAAGAGAGAAGAAAAAGATTAAGGTTGAATGCCTGAAGAAATAATAGCCAAAAATTGATAACTTTTTGATAAAAACCATATATTAACAGATCCAAGAAGTTCAGCATGCTCCTGTTGGAAGACAATTCTCTATGGCAGTTCTGCACAGTTTGTATAGGCTTTTGTTTCAGACTATCTTTTCAGGCATGTTTGTGTAGCAAATAATCTTAGATGAGAGAGATAGTATCTCCCTCTGAGACAAAGAACAATTTGTTTTGTGACCATTATAATAAACACTATGTCTCTTTTTAGGCAAAAGTTGGGCAGGTTTGTTTTTAGCACCCTTCAAAAGACTGAGGTTTCCTCAGCTGTGACTCAAATCCACTGCATGTACAGCTTCCTCCTGGACTGCTCTATGTCACACCACAGGACTTGAGAGGCAAGGGGAATCAATATGAACCTGAAGCTCACACTGTCTAAAGTGCCATGAGCAATAAAATCTTTTGTCTCTTACCCAAGAGTATCATGTCTTCTGTTAACATCCATGAAGTTATATCAGGCTAACTTGTTATCTTAAAAGTAGGGCAAAATCTCAGACCTTTCACAGCTCTTGACTACCTAAAACAAGATAAATTCAATAAAAAATAAATCCTGACTCAGAATAACCTAACTTCTGAACATAGAATATAAAGAAAAATTTTGAAAGCTGTTAGAGAAAAAACTATGACATACACAGTGGAACAATGATTTCAATAAGCATGGATTTTTCATCAGATATAATGGAGGTCAGGGCGCCTGGGTGGCTCAGTCGTTAAAGTGTCCAGCTCTTAGTTTCAGCTCAAGTCATGATCTCAGGATCCTGAGATTGAGCCCCATGTCAGGCTCCATGCTCAGCATGGAGTCTGCTTGTTCTTCTCCCTCCTCCTCTGTTTCTCCCTGCTCTCTCTCTCTCTCAAATAAATAAATAAAATCCTTAAAAAAATTTAAAAAAAGAATGGAGGCCAGAAGACAGTGGAACAACATCTTTAGTGTTGAAAGAATTGTCAACCCAGAATTCTATATTGAGCAAAAGTGTCCTTCAAAAATGAAGGAAAAATGAAGACATTCTCCAATGAAAGAAAACTAATAAAATTCATCAGCAGCAGACATGTTCTACAAAAAAAAAAAAAAAAAAACAATAAAGTAGATTTTTCAAATTGAAGAAAAATAACACCACAGAAAAACTTGAATCTTCAGAAATAAAGGAAAAACAACAGAAATAAATATCTGAATAAATTAAAAAGATGTTTTTTCCATGGGGTACTTGGGTGGCTCAGTTGGTTAAGCATCTGACTCTTGATTTCACCTCAGGTCATGATCTTAGGGTCCTGGGATTGAGCCCCACGTCAGGCTCCATGCTCAGCAGGGAGTTGGCTTGAGGATTCTCTTTTTCTCCCTCTGCCACCCCCTGCTCATGTGCTCTCACTCTCTCTCAAATAAAGAAATAAATCCTTAAAAAATAAATAAAAAATAAAAAGATTATTTTTTTCCTGTAAAGATCTGCTGAAAGCAAAAATTGTAACACTGTGCTGGGATTTTCAGTGTATGCAGATACATATATGATATGTATAACATAAAGGATCATGGGAGTTAAAGAGAGCTGTATGGATACAAATTTTCTACATTTGACATGAAGTAGTACAAAATTAACCATAGTTGACTATGAAAGGTTGATATGTATAATGTAATTCAACCACAACCACTGAAAAATAATGCAAAGATATATAGTCAAAAATTAAGTGGATGAAAGTAAATTAAATATTAAAACAATTCTCAAATAATCCAAAAGAAGGCAAGAAAGGAGGAGTAAAAGGGGTAATAGCTGTAGAACAAAAGACAAAAAGGATAGAGAATAATAAAATGGTACACTTAAATCCAACTATTTCAATAATTATATTAAAAGTTAATGGTCTACTCTCAAAAGATGGAAGTAGAGGGAACACTTCTCAACTGATCTTTTCAAGTCAGTATTACACTGACACCAAAATTAGACCAACATATCAACATAACAAAAAAAGAACACTACAGAAACCAAAATCTTTTATGAATACAGATGAAAAAAATTCTGAAAAAAAATACCAACAAACTGCATCCAGAAACACATACACAAAAAGGATTATACACCATGACCAGTTACTTTAACGTATGAAAATAATCAATGTAATATGCCATAGCAATAGAATAAAGGAAAGAAAACACACACTTATCTCTATAGACATATAAAAAGAATGTGATACAATCCAGCATACTTTTGCATAAACTAAGAATAGAAAGGCACTTCCCCAACCAGATAAAAACCATCTATGAAAATCCACAGCTAACATCATACTTTATGGTAAAAGATTGAAAACTTTCCCCCTGAGATCAGGAACAAGACAAGAATGTCTCCTCTCACCATTCTTAATCCACACTTTCCTGGAGGTATTAGCAAAGGCAACAGGCAAGAAAAAGAATAAACAGAATCTAGATTGTAAAGGAAGAAGCCAAATTATCTCTATTCTCAGATTACATGAACTTGTATCTAGAAAATCTTAAGGGAGCCCCTAAAAATTATTAGGACTAATAAATGAATTCAGCATGGCATAAGATCAATATACATAAGCCAACTGTATTTCTATACACTAGCAATGAACAATCCAAAAATGAAATTAAGAGAAAATTCCATTTATAATAACATCAAAAAGAATAAAATACCTAGGAATAAAATTAACAAAAGGAGAGTAAGACTTAAACATTAAACCTACAAAATTGTTGAAAGGAAATGGAGGTATCAATAAATAGAAACATATCCCATGTTTATGGATCAGAAGACTTAACATTGTTAAGATGGAACATTCCAAAAGTGATCTGAAGATTCAGTGTTATTCTTGTCAAAATTCCAGCTGTTTATGAAAAAATTGACAAGCTGATCCTAAAATTCATATGGAAATGCAAGGGACCCAGAAGAGCTAAAACAATCTTGAAAAAGAAAAACAAAGTCAGAGGACTCACACTTTACAAATTCAAAACTTAATACAAATCTACACTAATCAAGACAATGTGATGCTGGCATAAAGATACACATATAGATCAACGGAATAGAACTGAGTCCAAAAATAAACCCTTACACCTTATGCTTAGTTGATTTTTGACAAGGGTGCCAAGATAATTCACTAAGGAAAGAATGGTACTGGAACATCTGGATAGGCACATGCAAAAGAATGAAGTTGGACCCTAATCTCACATTATATGCAAAAATTACCTCAAAATGGATTATAGGGCTAACTATAAGAGTTCAAACTATAAAACTCCTAGCAAAAAAGATAATATATAAAATATAAAAGTTTAGTGATCATGGATTAGGCAATAGTTTCTTAGATAAGACACCAAAAGCACAAAGAATAAAAGAAAAAATAGATAAACTGAACTTCAAGAAAATTTAAAACTTTTGTCCTTCAAAGGACAACAACTCACAGAATGGGTTAAAATATTTGCAAATCACATATTTAATAAGGGACTGGTATCCAGAATAAATAAAGAACACTTAGAACTTAACAATGAAAGGACACGTAACCCAACTGAAAAACAGGAAAGAAATTTGAATAGATATTTCTCTAGAGAAGACATAAAAGTAGCCAATAAGCACATGAAAACATGATTGATGTCATTAACCAGCAGGGAAATGCAGGTCAAAAACTACAGTAGGATACCACTCCCCACACCCACTAGGATGGGTTAAAAAAAAAGATGCACGATAACAAGTATTGATGAGGATGTGGAGATAACTGAATCTTCAAATATGGTGAGATTGTAAAACTGTGCAGCCACTTTGAAAAACAATTTGGCAGTTCTTCAAAATGTTAAACATACAGTTACCATATCACCCAGACCGAACATTCAACTTCAGCATGTATATCCAAGAGAATTGAAAACTTGTGTCTACAAAAGTCCTGTACACAAATGTTCACAGCAGCATTATTCATAAAAACAAAAAATGGAAATTAAAAACATCTATCAACTGAAAGGATAAATTAAATGCAGTCATCCACACAATGGAATATTATTTGGCCATAAAAAGGAATGAAGTACTAATACATGCTACAACATGGATGAATCTTAAAAATGCTATGTTCTATGAGAGAAGCTAGTCACCATAGGCCACCTATTAGATGATCTATTCATATGAAATATCTAGCATAGACAGATCTATAGAAACAGAAAGTACATTAGTGGTCACGAGAGGTTGAAGAGAGAGGGAATGGGGAGTGACTACCAATGGGTACAAGGTTAATGGGGATGAAAATGTTCCAAAATAAGACAGTGGTAATGGATGTACAATTTTGTGAACATTGTAAAAACAAGTGAGTTGCACACTTTTAAATGGAGAATGTTAAGTTATATGAATTGTATACCAATAAAGCTATTGTTTGTTTAAAAGCTAATCATTTAACCACTTTATCTTTGTTAATCTCTCTAGAGACAGAGAGTGAGAATGAATATAAAAGTATGACCCTACATATGCTACCTAAAAGAGACACACTTTATTTTTTTTTTTTAAAGATTTTATTTATTTATTTGACAGAGAGAGACACAGCAAGAGAGGGAACACAGCAGGGGGAGTGGGAGAGGGAGAAGCAGGCTTCCCACCGAGCAGGGAGCCCAGTGCGGGGCTCTATCCCAGGACCCAGGGATCACGACCTGAGCCGAAGGCAGACGCTTAATGACTGAGCCACCCAGGCGCCCAAGAGACACACTTTAAATATAAAGGCATAAATGCAAGCCAATGAATGGAAGAAGATATACCATGAAAATAGCGAGTATAATAAAACTGGAGTAGATATTTAATATCAGATAAAAGAGACTTCAAAACCAAGTGTATTACTAGCTATTAAAAGGGACATGTCATAGTGATAAAAGGTAAAATTTCTAAGGAACATCTAACAAATATTTCTACTTCAGAATTCGAATTTAGAGGTTAGGTGATTGTTCATTGGTCACATAATTAAAATATCTCTGTCTCAAAGTAGGTCTGATTATGCTGATTCTTTTCAAAAAGAGTAGAATAAAATATTATGAGCAAAATAGAATAAAATATAAATTTAAGGGGAAAAAAGAACAATGTAATGTAATTGTTAAAGAAGAGTTTGCCCATATTTTTCAAATGAAAAGATCAAATTACAATCATTTAGATTTTATTAGACACATTTTAAAGAGTTTTAATGGTTTCTTTAAATATATCAATACTTAGGGGCGCCTGGGTGGCTCAGTCGTTAAGCCTCTGCCTTCAGCTCAGGTCATGATCCCAGTGTCCTGGGATCTAGCCCCGCATCGGGCTCCCTGCTCAGCGGAAAGCCTGCTTCTCTCTCTCCCTCTCCCACTCCCCCTGCTTGTGTCCCCTCTCTCGCTGTGTCTCTCTCTGTCAAAAAAATAAAAATCTTTAAAAATAAATAAATAAATAAATAAATAAATAAATATATCAATACTTAGTACATATCAGAAATTACATTCTTTGAAACTATTAAAGTTAGAATGATAAATTTTAGATAGTAACTTAAAAATGTATGATGTGATTTACAGAATGAAAATCATTTTGAAGTTATTCAAATACAAGAATTTGAAGACTACTGAAATAAAGAAGATTATGATAGATAAATTATGAAACTTACATCTCTGTGATAGAAAGATATGACATGAGAGGAAAAAAGAAAATTCTCCCTCTTTTGAATGTGCAAAGAATGTAAAACAGTTAGCCTTGTCCTGATTTCTCCCTCTGGCATTTCTAGTCCTGCTCAGAGGAAGGTAGGTAAGATGGCTGCTTCCTACGTGGGTGGGGCTATCTCTCCCCACTTACAAATTCCTTACTCCTTACCAATTTCTTGCTACTCTGGGAAATGATTTCTCACCACACACACCGTGACCAACACCATCTCTGAGAGGGAGCAGGGAGGGTGGCACAGAAGTTTGACACATAGAGACAGTATTATCTAGAACCATTTCAATAATTCCATAGGATTGTTCTAAATTTAGAAAGCTTTTTTACTCTAGATTCTATCAGATACATTGAAAAGAGCAGTGTGAGAGTTTTCTTTTAAAATATCAATAATTATGGGGTGCCTGGGTGGCTCAGTCGTTAAGCGTCTGCCTTCGGCCCAGGTCATGATCCCAGGGTCCTGGGATCGAGCCCCACATCGGGCTCCTGGCTCAGCAGGGAGCCTGCTTCTCCCTCTCCCTCTGCCTCTCTCCCTGCTCATTCTCTCTCTCTCTCTCTCTCTCTGTATCTCTGTGTCTCAAATGAATAAACAAAAAAATCTTAAAAATAAATAAAATATCAATAATTACAACCTGCCAGAAAGTATATCCTTTGCAACAGTATAATACTATGATTGAAAAATTTTAGATATCAGCTTAAAAATGTATAGGGGCCACAAAGATTACTCCCCATGGATAGGGGTTTGGAAGACAAAATAAAGAACCTACAAATATTTCTGTACATCTGAGCAGATATGGAAAGACTGCAATCCTAGTACCTAAGAATTTTGCAGGAAAAAAAGGAGGTGGAAATTACATAAGCTGAGAAACTGGCGATTTTCATCAAAAGTGCCTCCCCCTTCACTTAGTGGCTCTGATTTCCATGACCTGGGTCAGAATACACTCCCTCTGGGCAATCAGCTCCAATATGGCCAAGAGGAATATAGCATTTGGGGCAGAGGGCTAATCTTTCTAAATGTAAAATATAAGGGCGCCTGGGTGGCTCAGTCGGTTAAGCGTCTGCCTTCGGCTCAGGTCATGATCCCGGGGTCCTGGGATCGAGCCCCGCATCGGGCTCCAGCCCCGCATCGGGCTCCCTGCTCAGCGGGAAGCCTGCTTCTCCCTCTCCCACTCCCCCTGCTTGTGTTCCCTCTCTCGCTGTGTCTCTCTCTGTCAAATAAATAAATAAAATCATTATAAAAAAAAAAAAAAAAAAATATATATATATATATATATATATATATATATATATATAAGCTTTGCTTTCCACTTCTACAATCTTCCCCAAAAAGTACCAATATCACAGTTTTTCCTTCCGAAGAGGGAGAAAAATTATCATATGGCTACATAAATTATAAAACAAAATTTAGTTCTTTTTGTTGTTTGACCATGTATTCATGAAAAGTTTTCCATTAAGAAAAAAGAAAGCAAAGAGAAGGACAGACAAGGAACATCATCTCAGGCAGCTATCTGGGCCACAACAGTGGCTGCCTCTCCAAACGTGCAGTGCTTCCTGTGCTGGGTGCGCTAAGTGCACAAGGCAGCCAACTTGCTTCTGCTATGTGTCAAAGCACATTTCTTGGACTCCATTCAGCTAGAGCTCTAGACGTGATTAAATTCCACCAACACTTGTGTAATAATTAAAAGGGGGAATTGAGAATGAGGCTGTACCTCCATGCCTTCTCTTGTTTCTGCTAGAAAACGCAGTCATGGTTTTTCTGTGATATTTTCCAAATTGCTCTCTCTTCCAGATCATGACAATTTCCTGGTCCTGGTCACATTTACTGATCACAGAAGAAACCGCTCTTTTGATAACTCTGTGACATGAGCTCAAAGTAGTCCCTGAAAGCTTAACTTTCTGTTTCCTTTATTTTCCTACTGATTCTATAGTCAATTTAGTAATTATAATTACTGTAATTAATCCTTTCTCTTAAACAAGCTGGAGTAGTTTCTAACTGATATCCTCCATTGGCCTGGCCCAACTGGAACAAGCTGCCAGTCACAAATTACCTTCCAGATTTCATTCTGCAAGCATTCTCCTGGGGGTCTATTAACATTAGGCTGCATCTAAAATCTGCATATTCAGCCTCAGCTCTTCTCATTAACAGCCCTAGGAGCTCAGCATTCCCTTCTCAAGGGTAGCAAGGTAACTGACTTCCCCATTTATACTCAGAACCCCCTAACTTTCTGGTCTCTATCTAGCTAGTTTTGAGCCTTCAAACAGGAGTCATCTTTGGTCTCCACTGTCCTACATGTGTACATCATTTGTGCCTTACTGAATCACCTTACTATGAACATCCCAGTGAGATGTCTCTTTCCTTCCTGGAAACTAGACTATATGAAAATTACCACATTATTCAGTTAATTCACCATATTCCTGTTTCTGTTCATTTAGACTAGAGCTCTATCATCTCCTCTCTCTCCAGAAAAAAAAAAAAAAAAAAGTTTTTACATAGATTATCCCCTTTCTGAACTTCAAACAAGATTCTGTGCAGGTGTTACAGCTTACCGATTTTCTCTCTCTAATTCCCTCCTCTTCTGAAAAATTGAAGTCCTCTGCTTGCTTTAAATAGTAATTTTATCAACACACAGAACCCAATGCAATTCCTTTAATTTAGGCTATTTGATGCAGTGCACAAGGCTCCCAAGAGGAAAGAAAATACATTTTGCTTCCCAAAAACTCACTTCCAACCACAGGCAATCAAGGCTAAATTATTTTAAAGCTGTATGCATTTGAAATTACATCCATCAGAGGATATTAGGCCAGCAATCAAGTCCTTAAGCCCACATCTATACTATTCTAGATCTGCCTATCCACCTGCTAGCATCTGGACTTCTTTCCAACTTACTATTATATACATTATCCATAAAATATATATATAATATATATTACTTTCTTATTTTATTCCTTCCAGACAGCTTCACCCCTTACACGCCCATCCCATTTTCACCTCTTCATTGTGTTATGTCACTATAAATAATAGAACTTATCACATAAGTCTACTTCATTACTTCTATTTCCTGGCCACACAATGACTACCCTCTGTGAGTTCTTCACCACACTCCCCTCCCATTCGTTCATCTATCATGCCCTGCTTTCCTGTGGGTGCTATCGGGGGGAGGGCAAGGGCACTGGAGTTGAGCAGATCTTGTGTCAAGTCTCAGTGTGAGGTTAGTGACACTGGACAACTTACTGTTTAAGCCTTTGTTCCTCATCTATAAAATGGGATTCATAACACTTGCCTTAGTATATTGTCAGAGAAAACAAATGAGATAATTTATGTAAAACACCTGCCTTAGCACCTGGTGACATTAAAGAGAAAACGATGAGTCTTTTGAAATGTAATTCTCCAGATGTGGGTTTATCACTCAGTCTACTGCTCATGACTAATAGAGGATTTAATATCTCTAGAGGCACTTCCCCAGATGCTATATGATTCATTTCTGGAAACAGTCTATAACTAAACAAAACACTTTTTTTATTTTAGGTAATATGTTATAGATTTACTGAAATGTCATAATTATACAGGCAGCAGAGGTGCTGTTGGACCTCGCTCAGCCCTGCCCTCTCAATCCTGCCTTTTGCTCAGTCATTTGATCTGCTCCATCACATAGCATTCCTCCAGCAATACTCCTCCCCAGGATAATTCAGGACAGGATCATGTCTTCTGTGTCTTTGCCTCTGTATTATAAAAGCACATATAAAAGCTCTTCCTCCCAATTCCAACCTTGAAATGCCCAATGCTCTTAATATATTGTTTTCTACAGAACTATTCTTTAAACAAATCTTGTGTTTGTGCTAAACTTTCAAATGCAAGTAACTTCCCCAAATCATAAAATAAAAATAAGCATATAATCAGAAATTATCAGTTCAATTGGTTTTGGAATTGGGGATGTTTGGCTGCGTGACTTGGGCTGATGGTCTAGGACAAGGGGCCAGCAATGCCTCTAACTCACACAGGAGTCCAAAAGTTTCTTGTCTGCTTTTATCAATCACTAGGGTTTGAAGCAAGACCCGTCATGTTTGATTCTTGGTGAAACAAATTTATATGTAGAACTGATACAGGGTAAAATTCAATTTATTTTTTCTCTAAACAAAGAGGCTCACTTTCTATTTGGTCAGCTGTAGATCAAATGTTATTAAAGTGCAGGGGTCACATACCAAATTTCATTTGCTTCCACAGAAGATCCACACATAGAGAACTATACTTAACTACTAAAAACACTGTAACAAGCAAATTTAAATGACTTGCTATATTTCAGTACACAAAGGAAGAGCTTTTTGATGGTAAATACTTTCGAAATTTGTCCTAAAGAACTAACTGCAGTATTGTGAAAAATTTATACTGAAGTAAATATAAAAACCCAAACTCAAATACTGACCTTCGCATTTGTAAAGTCCAATTTTCTACTGACATGGAAAATGCAGAAGAAAATTAAAATTGTCCATAATCAAACCATTCAGAAATTTTCATTTTTCATTAACATTTTTATGTATTTCCTTCCATTCTTTTTTCTCTGCTCCCTTTTTAAAATATTTGCCATGACATAACCATTTAACTTATACCTTATTTTTCAATCAAAGTATCATTATAACCTAAATACTCCATATCATCAAAAAATCTTTGTAAGGGATGCCTGGGTGACTCAGTCGGTTAAGCATCAGCCTTCAGCTTGGGTCATGATCCTGAGTCTCACATCAGCCTCCTGGCTCAGCGGGGAGCCTGCTTTTCCCTCTGCCTGCCACTCCCCCTGCTTGTGTGCGTGCACATGCTCTCTCTCTCTGATGAATGAAATATTTTTTAAAAGTCTTTGTAAACATAATTTTAATAATTCCATAATATTACATATATACATAATTTATTTAACCATGATCAGTTAGGATACTTTTGTTTACCTTTTATATAAATGTTTTGTACATTCAAATTTATCAAAATTTCTGATTATTCCCTCAATATAGAGTCAGAAGTGTATAACATTTACCATTCTTGGTATTCTAGCATCATGGTTAATAGCATTGATTTTAAAGTTAGCCACACCATGGACTGAGTCCCGAATCCATCAAAGTGATGAGATTTATATTCTTGGACATATTTAACTTCTCTGACACTCTTTCCTCACCTGTGAAGCAGGAATACTATCTCCTGAGGAGCTATCCTAGGAGGATTAAACAATATATATGCATAAAGCACAATGGCTAAAAGCATAAATCTACCTGCTTTGAATCCTGATTCCAGCAAGGACTAATTGTGTGATCATGGCTTAATGTCTCTATGTTTTAGTTTCCTCATCTCTAGAATGGAAAAAATATTAGTGCCTATTTCACTGCAGTAATTGCAAGACAAAAATGAATTAATACATATAAAACAATACACAGCCTGGCAGATGGGGAGCACTTAATAATAGTACTGTTGCTGTTGTTAGTTTTCTAGTCCTGGCAACTGGTAAGGCTTCTATTACTATAATAATTATTTATTATTATAAATTCCTTTCTAGAAAGATTGTACAGATTTCCTTACAGCCAATATTAAAATGCACATATACTTCATTTACTCCATAGAGCAACAAAACAAAAAATTAACCATTCTGGGGGTCATATAATTTACCTTGTCAGTTATGCCTAGGAAATATGGTCCATTGGAGAGAAGGAACATCAGAGAGTTTGTCCTATCCAACCCAACCATTTTACTGTATTTGATCATCCTCATTAAAGAAAGATAAAACACTGTTTTTATTTTTTCTAATTCAAACCCAGTAAGTTGTACCTTTTAAAAAAACCACTGACCTCTTTTCTCAAGTTTATTCTTCTCACCTCATTGGGCAGAATACCACCTACACAGCTCCTATGGATGTCCAAGTCACTAGGATCAATCACTGAACAGGAATTAATTGCTTACTACTGTGTACAGTCTTGTAAGGGGAATAAAATAAAATATCCTTTATGGACCTATGTCAGAGTATTTTTGAAACATTAGCTGATGTTCCCTCTCCCCAATATTTTCCCTCTCCCTTTACCTTCTCTTCTCACCCACTCTTCAATCAGCCATGCAAGCAGCTGCAAGATATGTATCATTTCCTCAGAGGAGTGATCTAAGAACAGAAAGAAAAAAATACGGTCCTTTCCTGGTTTCTGTGTTTCTACAAGCGAGGCCTTCACAGCATATATCACAGATTTCAGAGAAAACATGATGAAAAAGGCCAAGGCTTCCTCCCACTCACGCCCCCTCAGCTAGAGAAAAGGCTTCCTTGTCTTGAGCAAGGGAATAGAATCAGAAGGAAAGCAAGGAGAGTGTAGGAATGGTGCTTCCCAGAGAGGGGGCCCCAAACCTGCTTTCCAAGCCAGTCCTAATAGAGGCTTTTGAGGTCCAAGAGAAGAGAGGGACAAAAGGATATATTGTGGGAGTAGAGAGTGGCATAGGAAATTTCAGGGGTAAGGGATGTTTCCATTGTCTGGACCAATTGTGGTAATGGTTCCATGGATACATGCATACAGCAGAAAATATCAAATCGTATACTTTTTTAGAGAGAGAGCAGAGGAGGGGGAGAGAGATCCTCATGCACTGGGCGTGGAGCCCGACGTAGGGCTCAACCCCACGACCCCAATATCACGACCAGAGCCAAAGTCAAGAGTCGGATGCCCAACCGACTGAGCTACCCAGGCGTCCCTCAAATTGTACATTTTAAATATACATGGTTTATTTTTTGTCAATTATACATCAGTAACATTGATGAGAGAGACAGAGATCTGTGCATCAAGTTCCAAGTAGATCCCCAGAAAGGAAGCAGGACCCAAAAAATAAATGGCTGTCTGTTAGTATGTCTAGACAGATAGGATCTTAAGCAGCCTGTGAGTTTCCAGTCTCTCTGGGTGGTAGAAGAGACATAAAATGAACACTCGGTACCAAGGAGTGGCACAGAGGCAGAAAAGAGAGCTGCCTGATATTCTGGAGTCATGTGGGTAAGAACAAAAGAAATTTCCAGGCCAACAGGCAGACCACTGACCAAGCGGCTGATGGAGCAAAGGCCATTTCAGCAGATGCCTGTGTGGCCAGATGACAGCAGGAACCTGCAGCACACTCCCTCCCCACCCCACCCTCTTAGCTCAAGTTAAATTCTCTGCAACTCTGACGTAACTCCAGGTCCACAGGAGAAGAAGAAATCTCTGAAATCACTGGCATTTAGTTTCTGCCACCCTGGCAGAAAAAGGCTTAAAACAGAAATTGAACGGTTGGGGCATCTGGGTGGCTCAGATGGTTGGGTGTCTGCCTTCTGCTCAGGTCGTGATCTCCAGGTGCTGGGATCGAGCCCCATGCCCGGCTCCCAGCTCAGCTCCCTCTTCCTCTGCCTCTCCCCCTGCTTGTGCTTTGTCTGTCTCTGTCTCTCTCTCCAATGAATAAATTAAAAAATCTTAAAAAAAAAATAAATTGGATGGTTATAGATGAATAGATCTACATGTCTTGTATCTCAGTTCCAAATTCCATGATTCCATGCTGAGACATAGTCCCTACCTTCACAGAGCAATATTCTCACTTAGGAGACTATAGATGAGAATGTAAGATCCACAAGGGTAGGTGTTATGACTACATTATATACTTACTATCTAGTTCAATATCCGGCACATAACTGTGCTTAATATGTATTTGTGGGATGGATGGATGGATGGGGCAAACTCAAGTACATAATAAATCATTGCTACCCACCCGGAGGAGCACATAAGTATAAAATGAGAAGTTTTAGAAATAAGTGCAAGAAGAAGAAAGTGTTAAGGGCTAGAGTCACCACTGATTACCTCAGTGGGGGAGAGAGAATTGAGGTGGGCCTTGAGAAAGGATTAGAATTAGCTCAATGAAGAGACAGGATGAGTGGGAAAGGTGGGTGGGTAAGCCAGGTGCAGAGAGGCCAAAGCTATGAGGCTACAACAGAGACTCAAGTAACTTTGCTGCCAATCCAAGGTACTTTCTCCTTCACTCTTTTCTAAACTCAGTATGCCTCCCAGGATCTGCTGACGATATTTGATGTATGGGAATGGATGGATGGATGGATGGATGAAGTGGAGGAATGACAGGAATAAACATATTTTTTTAAAGAATTAAAAGAATTGGATCTGAAATCTGTAGATAATTTAATTTCTACTTAAAATTTCTATTTTTAAAAAATGTTCAACTTTTATTCTAATAGCGGAATAGATACTGGGAATTTTACAATATTTGGAACTATGTTTAACCAGTCTTAAACGGTTTTGGGGTTGTTTTTTTTTAAACCTGGAATCCATGCCACTCAAGGACTTAATTTTATAAACTGTTTCTAACTCTGCCCACCTAAAAAGAGTTCTAAGTCCACACCATCATTTCAATTCCTGTTCCGCAATAATAATTAACATCATGTTATAATTCACCAACATCTCTTACATGCATTACCTCATTTATTCCTCACAAAATAGAACTCTGAAGTAAATCTCCATTTTTGGACATGGAGAAACTGAGACCCAGGGGGTTCACTCGCTTGCTTTAATTTACCAGTCAATAAGTGGTCATACCTAGACCCGCACCCAGGCCTTTCCTCAACACCATCTTGCCTCACCATTGTCACCTGAAGTCCTTAAAAAATGAGGAAAGATGCCAACTGCAAAGCTGGGAACATGTCTGTGAAGAGGAGGGTATAGTGATGGGTTAACACATTAGAGGATTTTAACCATGCCAAAATCGAGTAAAAAAGAAAATCTTGACTTTTTAACTAGGAGGTAAAAGAATGTTCTTTGCTCAGCAACTCCATATTCATTACATATATTTGGGGGACCCTCTATGTAATCTCCCACAATTTACCCTCCTTTGTTAAATTCTCTCCCTGGGGCTAGAATGCTAGAGAGAATTTTTTAAGGAAAAATAATTAAGCTTTGTCACAGAGCAAATCCCCCAAAGTAATTTATCATAAAGAAAAACTCTAACCCAACCTTTCTCCTACCTGAAAGTATTAATTTAATTTTCCAACAGAACAGCATTAGGGATCCCAAGAGCAGGATCAGAAAAGAGAAGAGGACCCACCTATTTTATCCTCTTATTCACCCCCTACTAATACAGGTTTGTTTCATACCAAGAAATCTTTTATACTCTGCTGAGCCTGGTTTTAAGTGTTTCAAATAATAAAGCTTAGGCCACATAGAATGGGTGAGTCTGTGTTGCTAATAATTGGTTTGAGTCCTCTTTCTCCCTTCATGGGTAATGAAAGTTGGGGTAATTTTTTGGGATAGGATTGAATGTGAGGTGTTGTAAGGCAGTCACAAATGGCTGGCATTTGGTACTTTTTTTTTCTTTTAAGTTTTTATTTACATTCCATCTAGTTAACATATAGTGTAATACTGGTTTCAGGAGTAGAATTCAGTGATTCATCACTTAAATACACTCAGTGCTCATCACAAATGCCCTCCTTAATAACCATCATCCATTTAACCCATCCCCTCGCCCAAGTACTTTTTAAATTCAAGTATTTACGAACTGCAAATGGTTTGTCCTTTCCATTCCTTCCACTCCTTCCTCTCCTCCCTAGTCACACTGACACGGCAACCATGATCACCCAAAACAGTGGACAGATGAAAATGTTCATTTGAGAGATTGCATTGACATCACTCTGGGAAAAAATTTTGGAAAGTTACTGATACATTATGGCAGGCATTTGGATGCCTCTGCCACCAAGCAGAAACACATATTCTCAAATCCATGGAATCAGTTTCAAAGGCTTATTTATCTGATACCTTGTAGTTAAAGGAGAATCACAATTGAACCCACACTCTGGACAGGTCAGGCTGGTACTCCTGCATTCCCACAGCAACCTCATGATGTGCGGATTTTGACATTTCTATTTTGAAGCAGTCATGTTAATGCAGCCTCACTGGCACACTCTATCAAAATCTAAATTCACTGTTTTGGATTACCAAGTACTTCTTGCGACCCATTTCTCCAATGCTCACCCAATGCTTAAGCCTTCACCTGATCACAAGGCATTTTTCACCCTCTAACTTATCCATGTGTTCACTGTTTATGTTTGTGCAAATTCTTGTATTTATTTTATTCTTGGAAGAAGTTGTCATTGTTTTTATTTTAATCTTTCAAAAGCAGTTTATTCCCTAAAGGTTATGTCATTATCCCCCAAACAATCACAATAAAGGAGTTTTATGTTAACCATGGAGTGCATACTTTACTGATTCGTGAGAGGAATGTTCTAGATTTTTTGTGCACTTTAGAGAATAAGAGAACATATTTTGGAAGCCTACTAAAAATGCTGAAAAAGCTATCAGAAAAATATATCCTTAAATATATCAATTCCTATTAATAAATAAAAATTAATATATATATAAAAAGATCTCAATAAATTGGATTTTATTTTAACAAAAATTATTATTAGAATGTTATAACACCACTCACGATAAGTTCAAAGTGTTTGCATTAGCTTCCATGCATTTTTGAAGGTAGCATGTTAGATACTGTCATAAAATACATATGCTACTATATTTTCTCTTTCTCCTAGTGAATTTCCAGTTAAAAGATCCTACAGTAACCTATACTTTAGATACCTTATTTATTATGTAACTTTATTAATATTTCAATAATATTTCCACATTTCATTTACATATTTTAAAATATCCTATATTTCTATACTTTTTTCTTTTTTAATTTATTTTTTAATTTAAATTCAATTAATTAACATATAATGTATTATTTGTTTCAGGGGTACAGGTCTGTGGTTCATCAGTCTTATATAATACCCAGTGCTCATTTACAACACATACCCTCCCCAATGTCCATCACCAAGTTACCCCATCCTCCCACCCCTCTCCCCTCCAGCAACTCTGTTTGTTTCCTAAGATTAAGAGTCTCTTGTGGTATATTTCTACACTTTTAAGGTTTTATATTTATGCCAAGTTCAGAATTAACACCCACTGAATATCAACTATAAGACTCTGTATAAATGTCATTGCTACTGTTACTAAAATGTGATTTTTGCCACACAATTTCATTTATAATAATACAAATTAACACATTCCTTTACATATTTATAAATCTCTTAATGACTTTTAAATTGAGAGGTATTTCTAAAAGCACTGGGGATAAAAGATAAATGCATAAATAGGTGAGAAAATCATTAGAATTCTTGTATCATCCCTGTTACTTAAATGTCTGGTTTAAGCATTTCTATACCTGACACACTAATTCAGCTACAATGCAGCAAAACCAGCACTGTGGTAATAGAATATTGATTATACAGTGTTCAAAGACAAAGAACTTATGTTGTACTTTTTATACATGCATGATATTGCAGCACAATATCCACGTCAATAATTTTCACAAAATGAACCCCACTACCACTACTATGCTCAATGGTGATTTAATTATGAAACAGTCAATCTTTTGATTAAACATTTTGTCTTACATTAGCCTAAAATACCAGTAACCATGCTGATCTTAGAAGACTTTAGTGTAAAAGCACAGCGAAAATACACTTACCATGTTCATTTTAGTACATTATTTTCCTATTTTATTATTGAGATTTGTATTCTCCTTATGAACACTTGAGAAAACTTTCTCACGGAGATTCTAGTCTTGCAGGGATTAGATATATTCCATTTCCCAGTGTGTGCGCATGCACACACACACACACACACACACACACACTAAGAGTGGTTTTTTTTATCAAGGTGCCAAAATTAATTTTAAAAAGAATTCTTCCCATGGGGCCATTCTTATGGATACAATGCTAATGCCGTTTTTATAAATAATTTAGTCATGAAGAAAACAATGAAAAGATGTCATTTTAGTTACTTGGAAAATCAAACATAAGACCTAATGAGAATTGTAAATAGAAACCAGAAGGTAATCTTGGCATTAAGATCAACAAGTCTTTATTAAAATGTTTTGAGAGAATTAAACAGTGAGGAAAGAGGAAGAGGAAATAGTATTTTACAAATTTGAGAGTTGAAAAGGTCATTAGAATTTATCTAAATCAAATGCCACCCAGTATGAGCCTCCTTTCCAGCATCCACGACAGATACTCATTCAACATCTGCCTGAATCTCTCTAGGACAGCTATTTTGTGAAAATGTCATTTCCTATATTGAGACAAAACCTACTTCTTTGTCTTAAGCTGGTCTACTATACTACTGGTGAGAGTCTAAAAGGGTACAACTTTTCTGAAGTTTATTTTGGTAAAACAAATCACAAAATTCTAAAATGTATCTATTCCTTGGCTTTATCCTGAGTAAATAATCAGTGATTATTTACTCAGGATATACCATATATAAATTGCATATATATCATATATAAACATATATACCCTATATAAATTGCATATATATATAAGAAATTTCTTATAAGGAATTCCTTAGATTTTTTACTTAGAAAAGTGAAAATTTGGAAACAAACTAATGTTTAAGAATGGCGGGTTATTAAAGTAAATTATGATTAATCCATACACTAGGATGCCATGCAATAACCACAAATCATGTTGTAGATAAATGTAGTCACAGTATGTTTCAATGAAATAATGTATATAAAGTGCTCAGTAGAAGTTTCTGACACAGAGGAGACAGACAAAAAACAAATATTAAATCATACATTATTAATTTTTAAAGTAGGCAATAAAGAAATGTATTCAGCATACATGTATAAAAATACATATACATGTATGTATATATATTATGGAAGCCCCAAGTTCGACTGCCCATCGCTCAAAAGGCGAAGACTCAAGAGGCAAGTTTTGATTGGAAAGGAATATGAACTTTACTTAGGAGGCTGGCCACCCGGGGAGAAGGTAGACTCTTGTACAAAGGCCAGCTCTGAGGTTTCTGCATGGCCCAGGGGTTTTTAAAGGGGCTTAGGGCAATTAATCAGTAAAGGGAGTGCAGTGGTCCATAACATTCCTTGATTACGTGCAGACTCAGTGGTGCCAGCTACAGTCCTTATCTCAGCGCTAGACAGTTATGCAAAGGGGTCTGGTTCCTTAGTGCCCAGGGGTTGAGCAAGGGGGTCTGGTTCCTTAATGCTTGGGAGTTGTGCTCTATTCTTTCTAGGAAAGAATGCATGATCTATAGATATACAAAGAAAGGTTAGTTAATCAAACATGCGGGCTAAGGGAGGTTGCTAAAATTTAAAGACTACTAGGTTATCCAGAAGGCCCAGGCAGCTTCACATATATGTGTGAACAATTAGAAGAAAAACATGACAAAAATTTAATAAGAGTCGTGTTCAAATGGTGAGATTAGAAGAGATTATAGCTTTTGTTTCTCTTCCTGTTTTCCTGTTTGCCAAGTTTTTTGCCTCTTGCAATCTAAAAACTAAATGTTATTCTAAATACATTTATTTCACATATTCAGTGAATATCTACTGTATGCTAGGTACCAATGAATAAGGCTTATAATTCATTATTTCATTACATAAGCACACTATATACGGATTATGAATATATGCATATATTACGTATATACATAATATACATTTATATATATATATGAAAACATAAACAGGAAGAATATACACCAATTTCATGATAGTAGAAACTTCTGGAAAAGAAGAGAAAGCAGTAAGTTTGTGGAAGATTAAATTTAAATTGCATCTATAAAGTTTCATTTTTAGGAAAATATCTAAATCAAGTGATAGGTTGCTATTATTTTTCAAATATGGGTGGTAAGTGTGGTCATCCTGGGTTCCTTATTTTTTAAAGATTAACAATATAACAAAATACTCAATTCAATGATTTTTAGGAAATTCACAGAGTTGTGCAATTATCTCCATTATCTAATTTTACAACATTTTCATTACTCCAGTAAGATCCCACATGTTCTTTCACCATTAATCCCTGTAATCACCTTTAGTCCCAAGCAATCACTAATCTACTTCTGTCTCTATGGGTTTGCCTAATTGCAGTATTTTCTTACAACTGAAGCAAATTGTGGTATATTCTTAAAAAGAAAATTATTATGTCAACAACAATTATGACTCTCACAGACAAAATATTCAATATAAGTAGCCAAATAAACAAAAGGCATATACTACATGATTCCATTTATGGAAGTTCAAGAACAGCACCCCCCATTCCTTGATGATAAAGATCAGAATAATGGTCACCATTGAGAGGGATACTGACTTGGAGGGAGAAGGAGGAAGACTTCTGAAGTGCTGGAAATATTCTAAATATTGATCTGGGTTGTAGCTATGTGGATACATACATATGTGAAAATTAATGAACCAATTCATTTAATTTTTTTATGTTTCAATAAAAATTTTTAAGGAATATAATGTCACAGCCATTCCAATTCTTCTGCCGCAAACCCTTTCTTACCTCATCATTCTTCCCCTCCCCTTCCACTTCTGTTTCTAACACGTTACTGCCAAGTTGAACATAAAGTTTCTGAGAAATGTAACTGAAACCATTCAGTTATTTGGTTAAAAGATGTGGGAAAAGACAAAGCAGATGTCATAAACTCATCTTCTCTATTCTCTATTAGTCTACACTTGTGAACTGATGTGCTAGGATAATGTATACCCTATGAGAAGAAGAAAAGTGTTTATGAGGATAGTGAAGCAACAATGAAACAATGAAAAAGAGAATAAAACACCGACGTTAGCTGAAAACAGCTGAACAGACAGCACCACAGCCAAATTGCTATGGTTTTTTTAAAAGAAAGAAAGAAAGAGACAGAGAGAGGGAGAGAGGAAGGGAGGGAGGGATTTGCCATCCATGCTGTTCAATTACTTGAATTTTTACATGCCTTTTTTTTAAAGTTAGAAATATATCATGTAAAAAAGATAACAAGATTGAAGAATTTTCCTTTTGAAAGCCACCGTTAACACCTTAAAGTAGTAGTACATGCAACTTAGATGTTAAAAGACTAGTGCTTGAATATTACAAAGTATCTGGCATTCAAAAATCACCAAGGTAATAAGGAGTAACACTGTGGTTTCTGTGCCCTACGTAGTAAGTCAGTCAGGGTAGCCCAGCACTACAAACCCATCTCTAAATAAATTACTGAAACAGAGGGCAATGACACCAGCTAGTACATGGCCATATTCTCTAGGGAATCCCAGACATTTGGAATCATTGAATCAACCTCTATCACAACAACTGTGCTTGATAGTGTGCATCTTAAACAGCTGTTCATTTGAAGAGACTATGAGGGAGAACTGTCTAGTGACTTCCTAACATAACTTCAATATCATTCTTTCCTCATGCAGCGATTTTCAGAAAAGAGTTATGCAATTAGTCAGTAGCAAATCTGAAAATAATTCTCAGGCCCTTTTATTAGGAAATCATAGTGTTGTCTCATTGTTTCAAAGCCATGTTCTTTCTCATGTTATACCCTGTTTCTAGATTAAAACCAAACTATAAAATCTAGCCATCAACATCTATTCAACAATAATAATCTTCAGCAGTTGAAAGGCTATGACTTTACTGTGATATTAATCAACAATCTTTTAGTTGCAAGTGACAAAAATCAAGGACAATTCAACATAGCTTTAAAAAATGGGGAGGAGCTAATGTATTAGGTAAGCATCTAAGAGTTGAAGGTTTAGTACTGATTTCACTCCTCCACCTCATCTCTTTCTCTGCTTTTTTGCATGTTAACTTCATTTTTTTACAGAAAAAGCAAAGAACATGACTTCAATAAGTACCAACTTATATTTTCAATAGAGTTTATGAACCAAAAGAAAATGGGACCCTTCCCCCCCGCCCCGACACAAGGGCTCAGAGATCAAATCATAGGGAAAACTTAACCTAGTTTTTGATCACATGACTATCATTGGTCAAATCACTAGGACCAAGGGGGAGGAACATGTGATCTAATTGGCCATTCTGTCATAAACCTGCCCCTGAGGGAGTGCCTTGGGACACAGAGCTCCCATAGGACTACACAGAGTTAAGGAGAGGATATTTTCCAAAAGAAAATTGGTGTGCTGGTACTGAGGAAGGAAGAAATGGTGAGCAAGCCAAAACAACAGATGTCTACTATTGTCATCACACTTATGAGCTAATTCTTTCCATGTACCCAGCAGAGATTTTCTGGCAAACAGAATGTGTGTCTCTGATTTTCTCCAGTATAACAATGCAAAATAGTAGTGTTGTGGGCCTTCAAGAACCCTGAAAGTCATTTGTGAGATTCAAATGTAGGAGGGAAAATTTACATTTGTTGCTTCATAAATTTGATAATAAAAAATTATAAAAATTTCCTTAGGAAAAAGTTATGCCTCTGTCTACCATGAATACATTTTGGCAACTGAATTGACCTACCCTTTTAAACATGAATATTTTGACTTGACTGCACCAAAATGATAACCAAACATGCAAAAACACTCTTATTTATTTTTGTTTAAACAATGTGTTAAGTCAAACTGACGCCTCTAAGCCTTATCCCCATCTGTCGCCTTTGCTACACCTGATGAAGCTGGGCATTGGGTGAAGCTGAAGGACGGCTGACAGTGTCTGTTCTGTACAATATGCAATGGTCAAAAACATAAGAAACAAAAACCCTAGAAGGAAATTTAGGTAAATACTTTATAAGTGTAAACATGGGATGTCAAAAAATTTTTAAAGCAAAATGTCAAGACCATAAACAATAAAGGAATGATGGATAGATCTGACTACCACAGTAAACATAATTAGCAACAAAGTTACAAGAAAATGGACAAACAGCAAAAATATTTGGAGCATATATAATAGAGGAGTAGTATCTCTAATATAAGAGCTTTTAAAAATCAATAATAAGAAGACAAACATAGCAATAGAAAAATGGTCAAGGAACACACATACGAGGAATTCCAAAAGAACTAAATGAAAATATATAGTCCACTGACATGGGAAAAGATGTTCAAATTTATTATTAATCAAAGAAATAAAAATTAAGAAAATTTGACCTTACTTATATTAGCAAATATTAAAGCACTTAATAATATCCACTGCTATTAGATGTTTAGATTGGTACAACCCTTCAGGAAAGCCATTTGGCATTACATATGATTTTCAATTTTAGGTGTACATTCCCATTGACCCAACATTCCTGCTTCTGAAACTTACACCAAGAGAGAAAAACAATAGAACCACATGAAAAGATTGTTCATGTGTGTGTGTGTGTGTGTGTGTTGCAATTTGAATGTATATGTCTGAGTATATATTGTGTAAAAGAATTTGGGGATTGTACCATATACACTCATGAGCAACTATAACTCCTCAAATGCTAATAAGAAGGAATTTATTAAATAAGCTAAAAACCATTCTCTAAAATGGGGCGCCTGGGTGGCTCAGTCATTAAGCGTCTGCCTTCGGCTCAGGTCATGATCCCAGGGTCCTGGGACAGAGCCCCGTATCAGGTTCCCTGCTCGGCGGGAGGCCTGTTTCTCCCTCTCCCTCACTTGTGTTCCCTCTCTCACTGTGTCTCTCTCTGTCAAATAAACAAATTTTTAAAAAATCAAAAAAATAAATAAAAAATAAAAATCATTCTCTAAAATGAAATCCCTAGAAATTTTAAGACAGTGTTGGTCTCTATGTGGAGAATTAAAAAGATGCCCATGTGCTTTAGGTAGCGTTAGTCTTTTCTTTGCCAATCTCAACTATTTTTTAAATATACATAGGGCTGAAATCAACATTCAGAACACATATTTGCATGCATGTTTCTCACTCCTCTTTGGAGGAGATTCTTAATTTTTGGTCAAAACTCTTAGCTAGGGGAGCACATCTCTCACCACCAGCAAAGTCGTTGTCCATGGACAACCAGGTCATTGCTATTCTCTAAACAAAATGTTACAAAATAGCAAGAATGTATATAATTTTCCTGGACAAAGGACAAGAGACATTAGAATTTTGCAGAATATTTTAGGCTTTTGAATCCCTCGTAATTGTAACGTGTACAAATTACCTCATAAAATAGCAAAGCCCAAGTTCTAGAAACAGATGAATTGGTTTATCAATCAAACCCTTCCAGAATAAAGAAAAATGATCACATGATGTATGACCAGGAAGTTCCACAATATACAATTCCAGGGTTTCTAAAGGTCTCTTGGCACATGGGGCCCTTTTTGATGGGGGTGGGAAGAATCTAGATCCCAAACAATATGAATGATATGTTCTCATTATTATTTTTTCAGCATACATATATGAAATGTTTTAACAATGATTATATCTGAGTGGTAGGATTACAGTTGATTTATATTTTCTTTTTCTATGATTCATAATATAGTTTGACTCTTTTATCATTTAAAATAACACCATTCTTAAGTGTTTTGTTTTGTTTTTCCAACTTTCATTGGCGGGGGGAGAGGAAATCACTTTATTGGTTAATTTGTAGAACTTGTCAAAATTAAACCTTTCAAAATAACTACAGCTAAAAGTCTATCAGTATTTTATATATTTCTAAAGGCAATCCTGTTCATTTTTGCATCCATTGCCTCATGTCCACTAGCACAGAATTTCCTAAACTATTCCATCACATTGTTACTACATGAAAAAAACAATATATATTGTTAACTCTAGGATAAGCAAAATTAGGCAGGTTTTATTGCTTCAGAACTTCTCAGAATATTAAATATGTTAACATAACATGTAATATTTCCCAAACTTATATTGCTACAGAATTTTTTAAGGAAGCTTCTCACCATATTAATGCTCCAAAGAACAGAATGAAGCAAGTATCATGGCCTATCCTGGTCTTCCTGAACTCACACTCCATTTGCAAGTGGATCTCACCATAGTACAGTTCACCTCAACTCCTGTAGGTATGATGTACTTCATTTTATGAGCCAGTCCTCCTCATTAAACCAAGATTCATCAACCATTTTCGTTGTATGACTAAAGATGGAACTTTTTTTTTTCAGTTACCATTTTACTATATTTGTCCTCAGCTTTTGACAGGTTGGACCTCTACATCTTCTTCCTTAGTTTTTCTGTTGGCTTAGACATTCCCATTTAGTTTCCTTTGCAGAGGCTGTTGCACTGTCAGCTTCCTCTGTGCATTTTGCTTCTTGAATGTTGATTTTTCCCTGGAGATTCTGTCTAGCAAGCACTATTTTGACTCCAAACATTCCCTAGGTGATCTCATTCTCACCTATTATTTCAACACGTAGCTCTAATATGCTCATGAATCATAAATCATAAGGACTCTTCAGCCCAGATCTCTCTTCTAGGTTTAATGTTTATATATATATATATATATATATATATATCCTCCTTAATGTCTCTCCTTGGAAGCCCTACAGACACATCAGACTGAATATATCCCAAACTGAAAAGTATTCTTCCCCTCCTATATGACATCATTCCCTACATCAGCAAATGATGTCACTCATCCATCCAGTTTCCAGCATCTTCATCTAGTTATCTCCCTCATACACCAAGCCCTGTAAATAATCAATTTCTGTTGATTCAGCTTCCTGATATCTCCCCCAAAGATTGATTTTTCCACATCCTGATGGCCATTATCTTAGTTCTCAACACCTTCATTTGTCACCCAAGTTACTGTGGGTCTTCCAATGAATAATTTCCCTTAAGTGTTGTCCCTTCCAAGCCATTGTCCTAGTTGCAATATGGTGATCACAATAAAACTCAAATTGGATCATTTCATCTCACCTTGAAGGATAACTGTTGCCCCAAAGAAAAAGAAAAACTTGCATGCATATATCAATCCATGAGTTGACTCTTGCTCACCTCTCTAGCTTCACCTGTCACCAACTCAAAATATATCCTCCAGCCAGTCGTACTGAACAATGTGAAATTCCTTAAATGATATCAGAACTTTTTCCTCTTCCTTTCCTCCTTCCTCAAACTCATCTGGTCCTAATTCTTACTCAGCATTCAGGATTCAAAATGTATGTCACCACCATAGGAAACCTTCTGATTTGCCAATAATGGGTTAGGTGTCCTTTACACATTCTGTAGTACTCTATTCTTTCCCCTATAAGGACATACATCACACTGATGACTTGTTTCTTGATAATTTGACTGGAGTAGCCTTAAAGGCAGGACCTATGAATTATGCATCATGTCATGCTCAAGAATAGCCCAGGATCTGACACATAGGAGACCACTCATATTTAAGGTCCTCATTTGTATAATGGGGACAGTATCCTACTAACTTTACAGAATTATCAGAGGATCAAATATAGCTTTGTCAAATAAAATGCAGGATAGTTAGTTAAATTTGAATTCCACATACACAAAGAATACTTTTTAGTATAAGTATGTTTCATGCAATATTTGGAACATACTTATATTAAAAACTTATTTTGTATCTACAGGAATTCAAACATAAGTGGGTTTTTGTTTGTTTGTTGGCAACCCTAATCAAATAAGATTTTATATGTATGAAAGTGCTTTACAAACTATAAAAGTTCTTACAAAAATATAAGCAAATATAAGCTCTGTTCCTTTAAAAGTCCACTACAGCTTTAAAATGAAAGATGTTTCCATGTCAAGCTTCTGTGATTTTCATTCATTATTCACAAATCTTGCTCTGTGAATTTATTCACTCTCCCTAAATTAAACCAAAGTCTTTTTGAAAACAAAAGTACATTTCTTGGGGAAATATGTTTAATTTCAGGCAACCAGGTACCAAGATGCATACCAACAACCTAAAATGATCATCGCAACAGAGGACGAATAAAAGCAAAAGAGGAGAAAGTGGGGAGGAGAGAAAAAAAGAGACATAATACTGTTTGAAATCAAATAATTTCAAAAGAGAAAACCCTGGGGCTGACTCTTTTTTTAACACTATTTCTACAGTTACTACCATAAGTTTGAAACCTACTGATCTACACTTCTGTACACAGATTAATCTAAACAAATTAGTGAAACATAGTTTTCTAATAACCCACTTGATTTAAGATGTAAGAAGCATCAATATTAACTAGAAAAATCCTTACCCTGGAAAGAGCTAAGATGCCTACTTCTTCAACTAATTCTGGTGTCTCACCAGCCTGGGCATCTGTTTTCCCATCTTTATTGTATTTTTTCAATTTAATTTTATTTATTTATTCTACTTTTTGAGGGGGGGGGGGGCAGAGGGAGAAGGACAGAGAGAATTCCACAGAGCCTGACATAGGGCTCAATTTCACAACTCTGAGATCATGACCTGAACCAAAATCAAGAGTCAGATGCTCAACCCACTGAGCCATCCAGGCGCCCGGACTTTCTCATCTTTAAAAAAGGTGGTAGATTCAGGTGATTTCTAAATTTCACATAGCTCTAAATCCTCTGAAATTTTATGACTCACTGATATCATCATGCTATAGGCATCAGTAGAAATAAAATGTAAAATACATCTTATTTGTGTATTACTTTATCAAATGAGACCTTATCAAATGTAACTCACAACTCTCTTTCTTAATCTGTTATAATTATACAAGTCTAGTCCATCCATAGATAGCAAGTAAGGCTAACAAAGTTTTAGTGGTGGCAGAATCATTATGCTTAAAATTTCAATGAAATTATGGAAGAGCCACATTGGCAATGTTCAGATAGAAGAAAAGCCACAGAAGCATCATTTCTCCTCCCCCTTCTCCTCTTCATTCCTCCAGAAGGAGAGAGAAGGGACTAATTTGGAACTGAGCTTAAATGTCACAAGTGCTGGGACATCAGGAAAAGGACAATTATCGGAATCCCTGGCCTGGAAGAGTTTCAAGAAATCATCCCAGACAGACACAAATCACCCTTAATAAACTGATTCCCTTGCAAGTAGCAAAGTTAAAGGACAGATGTTCCTGTTTTGCATACACCAATACCACAGAGGAGGCTCCCTGAAACATAACTGACCTTAAGTATGTGAGCGACATAAGCAGTTTGCTCTGCTCATGCGCCTATGTCCTTTTGCTTTCACCCACTGACTCCTCCCAAGATCTCAGAATGTCTGGGCTCTGGGTGAGTAAAGTGGGGACACTTCTAGGACCCGTGCGGTGAGGCCAGGAAAGGAGACAGAGTTAGCCATTAAAGAAGGAGGCAGGCTTTTGAAGAGGACGTTTATTATTCCCTTGCTTCTGATGAGCACCGCACCCTCCCTCTTGGAAAGTGTGGCCCTTCTCCCCGACTTGTGCACAGGATGCTCTAACAAGGAACTACCATCTTCTTAAGTGGTCCCATGCAGGGCCATAGCCATTGTCTAGGTGGCAAATGATCCAAGATGGCTGGTCATCAGACTCCTTCATGATTTTCTAAATTAGAAGGAAAAGAATAGAGTCTTGGACTCTCTGATGCGGAAGCAAGGACAACATCAGGCAAAAAGGCCACGACGAAGGCCACGTGGAAGAAGTGCAGCTGCAGAAGAAAAGAACACAGCCAAGAGGCACACAGAAGTGCAGACCAGGGGCAGCTGGAGAGAGTCCTGCTCTGTTCCAGGCCTGGTCCCACTTGTACTCCTGCCCCTGCCTGCTTTGCTCAATCTGGGAGCCAGTAACTCCCCTGCATCCCTTTCCCTGGGTTTTTCACATCAAGTCTCTGTCTGGAACCCTGAATTATAATACGAAAGACTGAGGGAACGACATTTGCAAAGGCAGAGACAGCTGCATAACTGACAAAATGTCTAATAAGGGCCCCAACCTCTGCTTTTCTCTAAAATACTGGGAAAATATGCCACATTATAATAATTCAGGCAGAGTGTGCTTTTCTCTAATGATTTATGGCATCATTAATTTGGGAGAGGTCTTTATATGAGCAGAATAGAAAAGTTTAAATTATAGCAGAGAAACTTGGATAAGTACAGTAATGTATTTGGTATTGATTATACTCTCATGGATATTTGATCAGGCATTTATAAGTTGGCTCTTCAACAGTTCAGAAGGGCAGGGCTTAAATTTTACTGCCCAGTAGACAGAATTACAAACTATCCAAAGGCCATTTGATAGAGAAGGTTGCCATAGACTGTGTTCCAAGAAGGGGTAGACATGTTCACACAAGCTCAGGAAACGCTGCCTAATGAAGTCTCCCTCTCAGAGATTCACAATGCATATAAACACATAAGAATAGTATCAGTAAATAAATCTGCATAACTTTGTATAACAGTTAAACAAACTTATTTGCACAGAGAAAGATTTGTTTTATTCTTCCCACACTTAACAAACCCCAAAGCAGTTTGCTCTTAAAACCAGTTTGCATTGAATACCAGTAAGAGAAGCAATGCGCTATAGACCCGCACCAAAGATTTTAGGGATTTTCACCCAACCCCTTGTCACAGAGACTCAATGCCAAACTAAATCATGTGTTTTAGTACCATAAAAGCATAGGCAGATTTTAAAGAGGTTCAGGCAAATTCTTTTCTAGTCAAGTACATTTTTGTTTGTATGCTAATGGTATTGTAACTTACTATAAGAGATCAATTAGAAATTTTATCTCCAATTTTTACCAGACCCTTTAAAGCCCAAATGGGGGGCAGATGGAGTACATGAGCTGTGGAGGTGTTAGCTTCACCCCTGGAAAAGAAGTGGGAAATGATACAACTTATACAGGGAAGTGCCAACTAGCTCCATCTGACAAGAGAGAACAAGGTGTGAAGCCACACAGGGCAGGTCAGGGAGGATGAGGGTCCCCAGTTTGGTAGTAAAGACCTGGTAGTAAAGGGCATGAATACAAAAGATCAGAGGAGTGCTGCCTGGCCTGGCATAGGAGGGGGTGAGGCAGAACTGTGGATGCTAATGGAATTTCTGGCTGGACCTCCAGCCCTGTGATGGATGCAGACCAAAAGAGCAACTTCTCATTCCAGTCAGAACCAGAAATTCAGTCAGAGGAGAATCAGACAAAGGAGAAATTCCCCGCTTCTTGCTGGGCCAGCTCCTTTTTCTGATGCCCTCTCACTGTAATATGATTCCCGAGCACCAAGGGCATTTAAATCAGCACAAGGTGACAGAAACAAGTGCACACAAGAAACCTGTTCATTCACAGATAAGCACATCTACCCAAGTGTGGAGAATCACTTAGAACCATTCGAAACCAAATGAACTGTCAATACACACCGGACAATAGCTAGTAGAGATAAAAATTGTAAAGTTAGTCCTGCCTCACCTAGGCAGAATAAATACCATATTAAATTCACTGGAAGGCACTTAAGATGCCTTTAAATGACAAGTTTTTGATGATGGGGAGGATGAAAGATTAATTTTCCCCTGAAAAAGGATTTGTCACGTAATAGCCAGTTGTACTAATCATTAGAAATAATTACAAATGGTACATAAATAGATTCAAACAACCATATAAATAAGGACTTAAAAAATTCATGAGCTGCCATCCCTTACTAAACTGTACATAATTTGGCAATATTTTAATAACTTGACAGTATTATAATAAAATCAGGGTTTCTAGAATAAATCATTTCCATTTTTCGCTACTGAAAACATAACCCAAAGCTTTTCATTAATCCCACTCAGCTATATTCAAAAGGAAACACTGTATTCAACCGTATCCGGAATGTAATAGAATAATTCTAGGATAAACTTTAGAGATATTTTCTTTATTTTTTTCTAAATAAATCTTATGAATATGTCTGGTAAATAATTCTCTTTTCTTAACAAAATTATATTGCAGTCCTTGGTTATTTCATGCTAGCCTCAAACTTGCATACATACTATCAAGTTTCATCTCCTTCAGCATTATCTTGAATTCCTCAGGACTGAATGACTAAAGTAAAAATGTATTCTGTCTTGTTAATGCTTTCTTACAAAGTAAATATATGTGTATCTTTTGCTGGAAGTTCAGTTGCTTTTGATCTGTCATTATTAACAAGTTATCAGAATAATAAATTTCTATAAAATAATTTCACTTATTTTGCTACTAATGCAGATTTATGAATAATCTGTTCTTTACCAGTTCCCAGTAAGATAAAACATATAATGGCATTAAATAGTAATTTGGATATTTTACTGACTTTTTATTTTGGCAATGTTTCATGCCTCATTTGCCTGAAAACTCATTAGATTAGCGCAACACCATGTTTTAATGCAATAAGTTCAGACTTATTTTTTCCAAGTAGGTTGAGCCCTGCTTATTTTCTGTGCTTTCATGCTTGAGTTAATAAATTGCAAAGTTTCCCTCTTCTGTTTGCTCTGTTTTCCTTTATATACCATTTGTTGGTGGTTCTCTATTTTGAGAGAGAGGGAGGAGATGAAAAGTAAATTATCCCCTTGGGCTTGTGAAATAAAGTTTGCCTCTCTACAATCTGCAACCTCAATCATTTCTTATATTTTACTGAGCCTTCAATCTGTGACAAGCATATGCACTAAACTAACATATCAATAGGGAAGAACCCAGAAAACAGTGATTGGCAGTGTGCCTTGCAAGGACAGCAATGGAAATCACACCCTTTCAGTAAGTGTAATCACTGCAGCAATGAGGGCTTGGAGACAAGTGAGGCAGGTGACTTTGTCATGTCCCAGGCCAGACCTCAGAAGACTTCCACATTCCCTTCACACCTATACAAGGGTGCATTTAATATTGAGATGTATCTTGACCTTCTTTCCTGGTCATCCAGCTCCATCCTCCTTTTAGTTAGGTTACACTTGGATGGAACTAAAATGTACACTTTCTTAGGGAGAAATTATTAAATCAGGATAAATCAAAGTTTCATCCCAATGAGTCCTGTTGTCTGACCAATGGTCTCCCTCTTCCGCATCTGGGAGGCCTTTGAGAGTCATCTTAGTTATGAAAGTTTAAGTGAACACACAGATTAGTTCTCTCTCCTCCTACCTCCCTCCCATGCTCTAATCATTACATAGAAAAGTCAATCATATATCTTCTTAAATATCTAAACTGCTTTCTCTTTTACTTGCCAACTGTCCAAACTTTACACCGTCTCTCTGGTCCTTACCTGCCCCAGCTCTCGCTGGAACTGGAGCTCCCACCATGGCACTCTTAGGGCTCTCACCTCATCCTGACCACAGAAGGAAGCATGGCCTGACCCCCATTCCACCAGTCATCATATTCCACCTCTCCTTCTCCTCTTTACATTACCTGATTTTTTGTGTAATGTGTTTTAGCCTCCCAATAAAATGGCATGTGATATCTCTGTCATACTGGTGTACCCAATAGTGCCCTAGAAAGAGTGCATGCTCAATGGATCCTTGTTACTTATCTGCTTCATTTTACAGGTACCTTTGAGACAAAAAGAGAACACAGAGCTTTTTTCCTTCCCTTCTCTATCTTAAAGTCACATCCATCATCCACACCTATATTCTTTTTCCAAATTAGATTTTTTCCTATGGCCATTTCAAGAACCTACTCATTTTACCATAGCTCTAAAAACTGAACTTGGACTACTGTAACTTGACCAGCTCCTAAGAAAAGCTTTAAAAAGCCCTCTCCATTCAAATGCCACAAGCATTTTTCCCCATAGTGTTGTCCTCACTAAACCTGTAGAAATCTCCATTTTTATGATATTTTGGTCATTCTTGGCTATCCATTGTCCCCCTACAGGTACCCTACAAGCTGGAAAATTACTACAGAGTAGTAAAAAAAATTTACTCAAAAGTTTATCATCAGTTACTACTGTCATGCCCAGACTGCTGTGGTTCAGTGCTCTGTGTTCTTTTAGGTGATGGTCAAGTACAGCCACAAAAGGGTACACAGGAGAGGCACAAAAAACAAGGCTTCTCATACCCACAGGGCCTAGAGAGGGGGGTCACCACATGCCACAGAGAGTCGCAGGGGAAGCAACACATTTTGGACAGGTGGCAGGAGACAGGAGCCAGGAGAGTGCTTAGGCCACAGTCTTTATCAATGTTTCTGTAGGGAAGGCAAGGCAGAGCAGGATAAACAGCTTAGGACTGGCTGGTTTGAATGATTTCAGGGGCCCCTACCTACAGAGGTGGTATGCAGTTGCCTAGTACCTGGCTCCAGAGTGATTAAGATAAAAGAATATTGCCTCCTGAGGTGTATGAGCCACAGCTAGACATACGTGCCATGACTCTGCGTTGGTTCCTTACACAGCAATGGCATGCTCCAGCGGAGCCTTCTGCTAGTGCACAAGTAACTGAACCCTGGATTCTTCAGATGGCTTGACTCAAATGACAGCTTACTATCCATGGGGTGTTGGCCAAGTTACTTAATCTCTCTGCAATCTCCTTCGCCCACACAATGAAACAAAACTTGTAGCGTTGTCTTGAAGATTAAATGAGATGATACATACAAAGAACCCGGCCCAACGCCTATGCCACATAGACAATAAAGTTTTTCAAAATAAACTAAGTGTTTTGAAGAGGAAAGAGAATTGATCTAAAAGTTTAAAGGAGTCACTGAGCAAGGAAACAGGCAGAAAGTAGCCTCACACCACAGAATTGTTTGGAACCAGGGCATGGCTCTCAAAGAGTGACTTTTGGTCTCAAACAATTTTAGTACCCCAAATGTGCCTTTTATTCCTTAGCTTTTTATAGTTACTTTTTAAAAATATTTTATTTATTTATTTGCCAGAGAGAGGGAGAGCACACAAGCAGGGGGAGCGGCAGGCAGAGGGAGGGGGACAAGCAGGCTCCCCGCTGAGCAAGGAGCTCGATGCGGGGCTCTATCCCAGGGGCTTGATCCCAGGACCCTGGGATCATGACCTGAGCCGAAGGCAGACTCTTAACCAACTCAGCCACCCAGGTGCCCCATTTACAGTTACTTTTTAAAGTGCTTTCCCATGCCTATTTACACATGGAAAAATGGTACACAGAGTATATTATTTCTATTTTCTAAATAAGGAAATTAAATCTCAGTGAGGATAGCCTGAATTGTCCCTGTCACTAGTAAATGGCCTTCACAAACCAGAGCTGTCTGAACACCTGTCCCAAGACTCTGTCCACCACACCAATCTGATTCAGAGAAATCACTTTCTTTTCCATTTGGATCATAGGTGTTACAAAACTAAAGAGTTAAAACTATCCATGAAAGGCCAAAGATGATAGTTACAGTACCTAACTGGTATTTCAGGATTTCCTCCACAGACATAACATTTGGGTTAGAAAGCAAGCTTTGCACAGTCAGGAACTCAAATACCTTGAAGATGCAGAGTACCGAGAGCCGTTCTGGCTGATACAGAAGCCAGTAGCCACAGGTGGCTATTGAGCCCTGGAAATATTTTGGATATACTGAGTCAAAGTACATTATAAAAATTAATTCCCCCTGCTTCTAATACTTTTGTGGCCACAGGAATTTTTTAACGCAGCAAGTATTATGTTTCCACTGGGCGGAGCTATAAGATTCACCATGGCCCGAAAGCTGCGCTCCTTCCCCATACCTTTGCGCCCAGTGCTCTTCACCGCTGCAGTAACACTCAAGTTAATATGACTGAGGCATAACTCCTAAGGCCAGTTAACCAGCAGTGCCTTTGTAAGAAGCAACTGTCTCTCACCATATATCAGTTCAGTAAAGCAGGTTGATATTTTCCCGTACCTACTACAGCTTGGCAGTTATTATAGCCCCAGGGAGTAGCATTTGCTCAATATGGGAGAGACCAATGCAGGTCTGTTGCTAAAATAATCTCTTTCCATCTAACACAAGCAATATAAGATGATGAATGTTCATTTTTTTTCAAACTATCATCATGAGGAAAGTATCTGACAAAATTGAGTATTTTATAGAAAGGTCAAGTACTGTTAACAAAGTTAATTTTACTGGATCTGCATGTCACAGTCTTCTTTCCAACTCAAGAACCGATTGCAGGGAGCCCTTTGAAGTTCTGTGGGTACATCTAATAGAAATGACATTTTTACCTGCTAACTTAGCACTGAAATGTTCACAATGTCAAGTGGGAAATTAATAATTACACTGCTTTTTACCACTGAATGTCTGTCAAAAAGAATAAAACCATGTCAAGCAGAAGCAAAGAACAGAGATGGAAGCATCAGTGACACCATCTCACATCCCGGCATGAAATAGCAAACTGAAGACAAGTTCAATATGTTCCCCCCGAAGTTAATAGACACATAGTACTAGTGTATTAGGACAAATTAAATTAATTTAATATTCAGCCTGCCTTTGCTATGTATCAAGAAATAAATTCTGTCACATTTAAATGGGAGAGATTTAAGTCAAATAAGGGTAAAAAGCTCAGTTCGGAAATCAAACTTCTGTAACAGATTCATCCTTACCCATGTGATACCCATACTCACACTAATGAGAATAAGTCAAGTCAAATTTCTGACTAGTTACATCAATAAAGAATCTCAAAACACTGATGGCTTCAGATTATCTATTCATATCTGAGTGCTGTGGCCACTTGGGGTTTGGCTAAAAGGTGAATTAAGCCAGTTGCCAAGTGAAAGTGTTTAACTATAGAAGTTTATATCCTCTAGGGTTTTTGTGAAAAATTGACACACTTATTCATAAAGTAAGCATCCCCTACGTGATCTGATTTGTAAATCACTAGAAAGAAATACTGGTAAAATATATATATACACACATACACATATACATATATATATATTAACAATGGATTCTGAAAGTTCCTCATTAATAAGAGTCATCCATAAAATCCTTGTCCCTATCAGCACTATTTCTAAATCACTTACTTATCAGGGTTGTTGGATCAGGCAGCCTCTTTCCTAGTCTGGAGGAGAGAATAAAAGGATGTAGATGTTAAAATCTAAAGGGAGCGGGGTACTATTTCAGAGGCACTAGAAACAGAAGGCAGAGAGTGCTCAAACTAACAGTACACTTCAATTTCCTCAGGAAAAGAAGTGAGTAATTGTCTTAAAAAGATAGCTGGGGTCTCAGGTTCACCCTGCATGAATCACATTAAAGACAAATGTATGCTTTGCATTCATCATGCGCTTACACTCCAATAGATCATCCCCTTAAGTCTCTGGTGCTAAATAATTTTTTAAGAATACTAAAGAGCTTAGTGTTGTAAAGGAAATTCACCTGGGTAACAATTTCAAGATGCGGAGAGTCTCAGAGCCATGCTTTTATCACTAGCTGAAAAGCCAATAAGTTTAATTGTCTCTAAACAATCTCCAGCTGTGTAACCCTCTTTCCATGCAGGATCCTTATAAAAGAAAGGCCCATAAAATAGTTTTCTAAGCACCGTATTTATGCTGGGATTTAAATTTCAATTACAAAGAGAAATTATATCTCCCATTTGATGCAAATGCATTTGAACACGTAATGACTATAAAAGTAAAACCTGCTTAATCCTCTCATAAACTTAGTAATTTTATAAAATTCATATTGTTTCATACGTATAAAATGTGAATGACAATCAGCACTCTAAATAGTAGCCTAAATCAGAAACATAAGACTTTATTATATTCTCAATGTTTTCTCCTTCCATTTACTCTATTTAACAAACAGAGTGAAGTATGCCTCCCATATTTTTAAAGGGAAAATAGGAGTTTATTGTTCTACAATTCCTGGATCTCATGGATCTAATGTTCTACACAAAAGGCATTGAAAACTATATTCTAAGGGGGGAAAGATGGCGGAGGAGTAGGGGACCCTATTTCAACTGGTCCCCGGAATTGAGCTGGATATCTACCAGACCACTCTGAGCACCCACGAAACCAGCCTGAGATGTAAGAAGATCTGGATCTCTACAAACAGAATATCGCAGGCGGTTGGTTTCGAGGTACAAAGCGGAGAGCCGTGATTCTGCGGGCAGATATCGGAGGATAAACGGAGGCGGGAGGGTGCCTGGACGTGGGGATCCTACACCGCCGGTGAGTGACAGCCTCACACGCTGCAGACGGGGCACAGATTCGCAGACTGGTGGCGCCGGGAAAGAACTTTAGGGCAGCCCCCCGGGGTGGAGGACCAGACCGGAGGCGTCGCGCGCACGCAAACCGCAGGCCCCCCAGACAGAAACCGGAGCGACGGTCGCGCGCACGCGAACTGCAGCCTCCGAGAGGGAAACCCGGTGCGCCGGGGTCACACCGGTGAACTGCAACCCCCAGGAGTGGAAACCCCAAGCGGCGGAGTCGCGGGCCCGTGAACTGGGAGCAGCTGGCGGTTTTAGAAGCACAAGGGGCAGAGACGTGCCCGACCTGGAGGCAGGACTGGGAGCGCTGCAGAGGGGCGCACAACCCAGGCCGCTGCAGTTTATAGCAGCACGGACAGAAATGGAGATGGTGTGGCCTGGAGAGCTCACTGAAGAACAGACTGAGGTCTCTCTGCTCTGAGGCAGAGGGTTGGAAACGGTCTCTTCTGCTCTGACTCGCGGAAGAGACGCGGAAAGGCGCCAGAGAACAAAAGCCCCAAAGACTGATTCCGGCTGAGCCCATCCCCCACCACAGGGGCGCAGGGCAACTCCGCCCAAACAGGGTTGCCTGAGTAACAGCGCGGCAGGCCCCTCCCCCAGAAGACAAGCTGGGAAAACAAGAGGCCAGCAACCCTAAGGTCCCAAGAAAACAGGTGCATCTTGCTTGGGTTCTGGTCAATAATTTGGACTCTATACATTCCCTCAAACACCCATCAACAGAATGACTAGGAGGAGAAGCCCCCAAAACAGAAAAGACTCAGAGATTATGACTTATGCTGAAGATTTACAAATGGATGCAGATATAACCAAGACGTCAGAGATGGAATTCAGGCTAGCAATTGTGAAGACAATGGCTAGAATGGAGAAATCAATTAATGGCAACATAGAGTCTCTAAGGGCAGAAATAAAAGGGGAATTGGCAGAACTTAAAAATGTTATCAATGAGATCCAATCCAATCTAGAAAATCTAACAGCTAGGGTAACTGAAACAGAAGAGAGAATAAGCGATCTGGAAGACAGTATAATAGATAAAAAGGGAAAAGAGGAGGCCAGGGAAAAACAACTCAGAATCCATGAAAATAGACTCAGAGAAATAAGTGACACCATGAGGCGTTCCAATGTCAGAATCATTGGAATCCCGGAGGGAGTGGAGAGAGAGAGAGGGCTGGAAGATGTAATTGAGCAAATCGTAGCTGAGAACTTCCCTAATCTGGGGAATGAAGCAAACATTCGAGTCCTAGAGGCAGAGAGGACCCCTCCTAAGATCAAGGAAAACAGACCAACACCCCAGCATGTAATAGTAAAACTTGCAAATCTTAGAACCAAGGAAACCATCTTAAGGGCAGTTAGGGGGAAGAGATTCCTTACGTACAGAGAGAGGAACATCAGAATGACGTCAGACCTATCCACAGAGACCTGGCAAGCCAGAAAGGCCTGGCAAGACATATTCAGGGTACTAAATGAGAAGAACATGCAGCCAAGAATACTTTATCCAGCAAGGCTTTCATTTAGAATGGATGGAGAGATGCAGAGCTTCCATGACCGGCAGAAGTTGAAAGAATATGTGACCACTAAGCCGGCCCTGCAAGAAATATTAAGGGGGGTTCTATAAAAGGAGAAAGACCCCAAGAGTGATCTACAACAGGAATTTACAGGGACAATCTATAAAAACAACATCTTCACAGGCAACATGATGACAATTAATTCATGTCTTTCAATAATCACTCTCAACGTGAATGGCCTAAACGCTCCCATAAAACGGCACAGGGTTGCAGATTGGATAAAAAGACAGGACCCATCCATATGCTGCCTACAAGAGACTCATTTTGAACCTAAAGATACATCCAGACTGAAAGTGAAGGGATGGAGATCTATCTTCCATGCAAGCGGACCTCAAAAGAAAGCTGGGGTAGCAATTCTTATATCAGACAAATTAGATTTTAAACTAAAGTCTGTAATAAGAGACACAGAAGGACACTATAGCATTCTTAAAGGGTCTATCCAACAAGAAGATCTAACAATTGTAAATATCTATGCCCCCAACATGGGAGCAGCCATATACATAAGCCAACTGCTAATCAAAATAAAGAGTCATATTGATAACAATACGTTAATTGTGGGAGACCTCAATACTCCACTCTCAGCAATGGACAGATCATCTAAGCAGAAAATCAACAAGGAAACAAGAGCTTTGAATGATACATTGGACCAGATGGACCTCATAGATATTTACAGAACATTCCACCCTAAAACAACAGAATACTCATTCTTCTCGAGCGCACATGGAACTTTCTCCAGAATAGACCATATACTAGGTCACAAATCAGGTCTCAACCGATACCAAAAGATTGAGATTATTCCCTACATATTCTCAGACCACAATGCTCTAAAACTGGAACTCAATCACAAGAAAAAATTTGGCAGAAATTCCAACACTTGGAAGCTAAAAACCACTCTGCTCAAGAATGTTTGGGTCAACCAAGAAATCAAAGAAGAACTTAAACAATTCATGGAAATCAATGAGAACGAAAACACATCGGTCCAAAACCTATGGGATACTGCAAAGGCAGTCCTAAGGGGGAAATACATAGCCATCCAAGCCTCACTCAAAAAAATAGAAAAATCCTCAATTCACCAACTAACTCTACACCTTAAAGAACTAGAGAAAAAGCAACAAACGACGCCTAAGCCATGCATTAGAAGAGAAATAATTAAAATTAGAGCAGAAATCAATGAATTAGAAACCAGAAACACAGTAGATCAGATCAGTGAAACTAGAAGTTGGTTCTTTGAAAGAGTTAATAAGATTGATAAACCACTGGCCAGACTTATCCAAAAGAAGAGAGAAAGGACCCAAATTAATAAAACTATGAATGAAAGGGGAGAGATCACGACTAACACCAAGGAAATAGAAACAATTATTAGAAATTATTATCAACAACTATATGCCAATAAACTGAGCAATCTGGATGAAATGGAGGCCTTCCTGGAAACCTATAAGCTGTGAAGACTGAAACAGGAAGAAATTGACAACCTGAATAGGCCAATAACCAGTAACAAGATTGAAGCAGTGATCAAAAACCTCCCAAAAAACAAGAGTCCAGGGCCTGATGGATTCCCTGGGGAATTCTACCAAACATTCAAAGAAGAAATAATACCTATTCTACTGAAGCTGTTTCCAAAAATAGAAACAGAAGGAAAACTTCCAAACTCATTCTATGAGGCCAGCATTACCTTAATCCCCAAATCAGGCAAAGACCCCATCAAAAAGGAGAATTTCAGACTGATATCCCTGATGAATATGGATTCCAAAATCCTCAACAAAATCCTAGCTAATAGGATCCAACAATACATTAAAAGGATCATCCACCACGACCAAGTGGGATTTATCCCCGGGATGCAAGGGTGGTTCAACATTTGCAAATCAATCAATGTGAAAGAACACATTAATAAGAGGAGGGAGAAGAACCATATGGTCCTCTCAATTGATGCAGAAAAAGCATTTGACAAAATACAACATCCTTTCCTGATTAAAACTCTCCAGAGTATAGGGATAGAGGGAACATTCCTCAAGCTCATAAAATCCATCTATGAAAAACCCACAGCGAATATCATCCTCAATGGGGAAAAGCTGAGAGCCTTTCCCTTAAGGTCAGGAACACGTCAAGGGTGCCCACTCTCACCACTGTTGTTCAACATAGTACTAGAAGTCCTAGCAACAGCAATCAGACAACAAAAAGAAATAAAAGGTATTCAAATTGGCAAAGAAGAAGTCAAACTCTCTCTTTTCACAGACGACATGATACTTTATGTGGAAAACCCAAAAGACTCCACCCCCAAATTACTAGAACTCATCCAGCAATTCAGTAATGTGGCAGGATACAAAATCAATGCACAGAAATCAGTTGCTTTCTTATACACTAACAACGCAACTGTAGAAAGAGAAATTAAAGAAACGATTCCATTTACAATAGCCCCAAAAACCGTAAGATACCTCGGAATAAACCTAACCAAAGAGGTAAAGGATCTATACTCTAGGAACTACAAAACACTCATGAAAGAAATTGAAGAAGACACAAAAAGATGGAAAAATATTCCATGCTCGTGGATCAGAAGAATAAACATTGTTAAAATGTCTATGCTACCCAGAGCAATCTATACCTTCAATGCCATCCTGATCAAAATTCCAATGACATTTTTCAAAGTGCTGGAACAAACAATCCTAAAATTTGTATGGAATCAGAAAAGACCCCGAATCACCAAGGAGATGTTGAAAAAGAAAAACAAAGCTGGGGGCATCACGTTGCCCGATTTCAAGCTATATTACAAAGCAGTGATCACCAAGACAGCACGGTACTGGCACAAAAACAGACATACAGACCAATGGAACAGAATAGAGAACCCAGATATGGACCCTCAACTCTATGGTCAAATAATCTTTGACAAAGCAGGAAAAAACATGCAATGGAAAAAAGACAGTCTTTTCAATAAATGGTGCTGGGAAAATTGGACAGCCACATGCAGAAGAATGAAACTCGACCATTCTCTAACACCATTCACAAAGATAAACTCAAAGTGGATGAAAGACCTCAATGTGAGACAGGAATCCATCAAAATCCTAGAGGAGAACAGAGGCAGTAACCTCTTTGACATCGGCCACAGCAACTTCTTTCAAGATACATCTCCAAAAGCTAGTGAAACAAAAGCAAAAATGAACTTTTGGGACTTCATCAAGATAAAAAGCTTCTGCACAGCAAAGGAAACAGTCAACAAAACAAAGAGGCAACCCACAGAATGGGAGAAGATATTTGCAAATGACACTACAGATAAAGGGCTGGTATCCAAAATCTATAAAGAACTTCTCAAACTCAACACCCAAAAAACAAATAATCAAGTCAAAAAGTGGGCAGAAGAGATGAACAGACACTTCTCTGAAGAAGACATACAAATTTTCACATGAAAAAATGTTCATCATCATTAGCCATCAGGGAAATCCAAATCAAAACCACACTGAGATACCACCTTACACCAGTTAGAATGGCCAAAATGGACAGGGAAAGAAACAACAAATGTTGGAGAGGTTGTGGAGAAAGGGGAACCCTCTTACACTGTTGGTGGGAATGCAAGTTGGTACAGCCACTTTGGAAAACAGTGTGGAGGTTCCTCAAATATTTAAAAATAGAGCTACCCTATGACCCAGCAATTGCACTACTGGGTATTTACCCCAAAGACACAGATGTAGTGAAAAGAAGGGCCATATGCACCCCAATGTTCATAGCAGCAATGTCCGCAATAGCCAAACTGTGGAAAGAGCCGAGATGCCCTTCAACAGATGAATGGATAAAGAAGATGTGGTCCATATATACAATGGAATATTACTCAGCCATCAGAAAAGATGAATACCCAACTTTTACATCAACATGGATGGGACTGGAGGAGATTATGCTAAGTGAAATAAGTCAAGCAGAGAATGTCAATTATCATATGGTTTCACTTATTTGTGGAACATAAGGAATAATATGGAGGACATTAGGAGAAGGAAGGGAAAAATGGGCGGGGGGAATTGGAGGGAGAGATGAACCATGAGAGACTATGGACCTGAGAAACAAACAGGGTTTTAGAGGGGAGGGGGGAGGGGGGATTTGTTAGCCCAGTGATGGGTATTAAGGAGGGCACGTGCTGCATGGAGCACTGGGTGTTATACGAAAACAATGGATAGTGGATCACTACATCAAAAACTAATGATGTACTGTATGGTGACTAACATAACATAATAAAATTAAAAACTACAAAAAGAAAAAAAGAAAAAAAAAGAGAACTATATTCTGTGCTTTTCTAAGTTAACATACCAATATTTCCCTACGTCTATCCTAATTTGCAACATAAATCTGAACATTTTAAAAACTAAAAAACACTCATTTCACTACTTAAAACACTTCAAATTCTTATGGAAATCTAATAGCCCCTTGATCCTCCCCCTAATCACAAATCAAAGTGGGGATCTGGAGCACTTTACTTGAAAATAATTTGCCCTACCAGTCAATAAACAACCCCTAAGTAGTAAAGTGGAAAGACCACAATTCCAGGGATGATGGGAATAATTTGCATCACAAGGTGGGAGGAGAACCCATTCTCCATAGGAAGAAGACTGCAAGAGGAAAGGATTTGAGGAGTCCCCTTTGCCCCACATCCATAATTCAAATCAATTCCTATGTTAGAGACACATTCCTATTCCTCAGCACCCACTCCCCTCCCCCAGTATGGAAGCTTTGGGAATCTCCAAAAGTATGAGACTCTTCAGTCCCACACATTTCTTCCATCTTCCGCTTCAACGGGGTTTAGATGAAGATGGCATTATAGATTTGTAGAAGTTGGGTGAGGAGCCAAGAAGATTGAGAATAAAGGCAAAAGAGCCTTCTGCCAAACCTCTTTTTTTAACCATACACTTTTCTAGAAATATTAAGGTTGATGGTAAAGAATTACAATGTTTATTCATGTTCATGTTTCAGGGAAGTTTTCTGAATAATATATGTGTGGCATATAATAAAACAGAAGATTAACAAGCAATCCAAAAATAGTATCTCTTTTACTGCCTTGCTTACTATTTCTAAGGAGAACACAAGCTCTTGTTCTTAGAATTCATGGAGTTATCTTTGCCTAAAAATTGGAACTCACGAGGGAAAAGTTGCCATTCACTAACTATATAACAAAGAAAATTCTGCACATCGTGCCAAGACATTATGCAATAGGTGGTGTTAACATGGGAAGCTTTTATCATGAGAAAGTAGAAACCCCATTAACTCCTAAGTTAATAACTACAACCTGTAATATATAAAAAAGTTCTATTTTAGCAGAGCTTTGTATATTTTCAAAGAGTAAGAAAAGATCATTTGTCTTTCTATGAACCGGGCCACACAATTGGTTGCCAATGCCTTTTCTTTTTTTATTCTATTGCCTCAAAAAAGAGAAGGCAATAATAGTCCTATAAGGTTGACTCCACATGAATGGACTAAATTCATAAGAATGGAATTTTTTCAGGAGGAAAAGAGACTCCCAGCACTGGTAGGCAGAGATTGATATCTGGGAGTAAGTAGACCACGGACCATTTGATAAATTTTGTTTCAAACATTGTCTCTAAAGAATGATTTCAACAAGCCAGAACAAAATCCATCTTTTAAATCTGTAGTCACACCATGTAAATCAGGCTTTTTACGGAAATGCATCAGTCTCTCAGAAATGATTAGGGGATTGATGATACACAAATGTTTCTGACAACGCTGCTGAGTGCCAGGCAAGAGTGGGGGCTGTGCTCTCACATCCGCCCACCTGCTCTGGCCCAGTGAGATTCAGGAGTGATCTTGAAGCAAACTTCCAGCAGGAACAGGGCACTGATGCTACAGGTCCAGAGCCACCTGGGGGTCTCTGTGTTTTCCAATATTCTTGCTTAGAGGAAACAGTAAAGCTCTCAATGAACTTTTATTGACCTGCCCAACCTAGGCAGCTCTGCAAACCTTCTAAGACCCTTACCGGAACACTGTGTGTCCCGTAGGACATGGCATGACAAGATATTATTGTGATGTAACCACACTTCATCCATTGTGTTCTGAAGGGCATAGAGTACTCCTATGACTCTTCATGGGCACCACCAGAGTCTCATCCTTAAAGGAAGGGGTTGTACTGATCTGGACATCAGCAAAGCCCCTAAAACAATCAATGGAGCACATGCTGTTCAAATGCTACTCGGTAACAATATTGAGGAGACTTTGACGCTCTGTAAGAACAAGAACAGGATAGGCTGAAAGGAATTTCAGCCTTGTGAGAGAACAAACCATATACATTGACCATGGTTAACTCAATAACTTCACAAAGCAAAATACACATAACACCCACAGTCATTACACCTTGGGTCTACTGTTGAGCTGCCACTCATTTTTCAATAAGATATTAGTAAAATTCTAGCCATACAAGGCTTAGCTAATGTTTCTGCCCTAGTTGTGAACAAGATCTTTTTTTCCCTCTTTTATTACGTTCCTTTTTTATTTAAATTAATGTTATTGTTCAATAACCCCCCCCCAAAAAAAACTGTTCTAAGTATTAGAGGACACAGTGATGTAAAAGTTACATATACGCAGACTGCTTTAGACTAGAGTAAAATGGAAAGATGTGCCCACCCATTCTGATTGGTTCAGGTCAAAATGTGCTGAGAATGTTAAAAAGAAGAAAAGAAGGAAGAGAGCGGGGGCGGGAGGGAGGGAGGAGGGAAGAGGACTGCATTTCATCCAGTCTGCTGCCCATTCCCCTGCTGCCCTAACTGTCCTGATCCTTAAGCCTCTTCCCTTTACCCTGTATCCTTGTTACTGCTGCTCTGCTGGCTCCTCTTGATGGGCACCTGGGTTTGGATTCACTGTGTTTTGACTTTAGCACCATCCATCCAGGACCTGACATGTCACCCTCTCGCTGATCTCCTGCTTGTGAGACCATGGAATACAGTGCCTCAGGACCTCACACCCTACTGAGTCCCTATGGGATCAACTGGAAGAGGAAACTCTTCTCTAGTTCCCACACGGGGAAAAGACTGGGCAGGTGACTACAGAGTGAGAGATTCGGTGAGACCAAGAAAGCCAGAAGATGATCCTGCTTTCCTAGCTCCATCCATTCCCTTGCAGGAACTGGAAGTTTAGCCTACACTGATGTAGTTCCAGTTCAGCCCACAAAACAATTAGAAGCATCATCTCTCTAGCATGTGGCATCTAAAATAATCTTGCTATCTAAAGCCTAGCTTCTATATTGGCCTCAGCCAAGGTCTTCCCCCAAATCCTCCACAATCGCCCAGTTCTATGTCCCAGTTCCTGGTTCCTGAGCAGATTTCCAACAGAGATTAGAGTTCTGCCTGATGCCAAATGATTGCCTGCAATGCTAACAGCGTACCTAATCCCTCACAGCCGTCTCTCACCCAACATAGGGACCACGTTGGTATGCTATCACCTGCTGGCTTGGGATCCAGCCTAAATCCAGACTGACTTTTGGTGCCAAAACATGACCACCTCACTGATTTCAGTATCACGAAGGCTAAAAACTCCAGCCCTAACCATTCAGTAAGGGTTCTTTGATATCACCACCAAGCCCTGCCTCCTTGATCATTGTGAATGACCTACTATTTCTCTGCTGACCGAAACCCTGAACCCTCTTACAAAGTCAGTCCCCACATCCTTGGCCCTGCCCATTGCTAGCTTCCTCCCCTTTCTTTCCCACTATGTCTAATGGTAAAATCAATACGGGATATATTAAAAACATTAGAGGAATGCTGTCCAAGAGTGGAGAACAGGTTTCAGATTTCATACATATATTTCTGAATGATAATAATAAGGTCTGGGGCTGAATACCATTTGCACAGAGTTAAGGATCTTAAGGGTAAATGTGTAACAAGGGTCTCTTTACAAATGCTGAGCACCCATGTGACTTTAGGAGTATGATAGAGAGGGGCACCTGGATGGCTCAGTCAGTTAAGCATCTAACTGTTGATTTCAGCTCAGGTCTCAATCTCAGGGTCAAGAGTTCAAGTCTCACAGGGAGCCTAGTAAAGAAAAACAAAAAACAAAAACAAAAACAAACCAAAAAACAACAACAGAGTATGATAGAGAGGAAGATAATGAGTCTGATGCTCAAGTGGTCAGTAGGTAGGGAGACATGGCCTGGAGGTCGGTGCAGGGGGTGTAGGTAGAATTCTAGAATGGCTTCATGATCTCCACTCCCTGTTGTTACCCCTGTGATTGTGTTGCATTACACAATATAAAGGATTTGCAGATGTATTTAAGTGTATGAATCAATTGGCCTTAAACTAGGGAGATTAGCCAGAGAAGCCAAACCTAATACATGAGCCCTGGAAAAACAGAGTTTTCTCCAGCCAGTTGCAGAAGGAAAAGTCAGCATAAAGGGGACTCAGTACATGAGAAACTCTCCATTGTTGGCTTGAAGAAGGAGAGAGCCACAAGGAAAGGACCTGAGAAAAGCCTCTCAAGAGGTGAGATCAACTCCCTTCCAAAAGCCAGCATGGGAACAGGGCCTTGGTTCTACAACCACAAAGAACTGAATTCTGCTAACAATAAGAAAGAATCTGGAAGCATATCTTTTCCCCAGAGACTAAAAAAGAGCCCAGCCCAGCCAATCACATTTTTATTTTGGTCTGGTGAGACCCTAACAGAGAACCCAATCAAGTTTATCTGGACTGACCTACAGAATTGTGAGTTAATATATGGGTGTTACTTTAAGCACTAAGTTAATGGAAATTTGTTATGCAGCAATAGCACACTAATACAGCTGGTGATAGTGACAAGGATGGGGAGAGACTGATATGGACAAGTATCATAAGTCACACAGGGAAGAACATCCAGATATTTAGAAGTACCACAGATAATTTTAATATAACAGCAATGATGAAAATCGTTATCTAGAGCTATGTGTTTTATATGTAGGTGCAACAGATCCTCACACAGTTAAGATCAGCAATATATATTGAAAACTGAACATTAATAGTAAATATTAAGATGTAGAATGAGTGAGGGAAGGATTAAGATGGCAGAGGAGTAGGGTGACCCTAAGTTTGCCTCCTCCATTGAAAAACACTAGATAAATATCAAGTCATTCTGAACACCAATGAAATTGATCAAAATTTGTTCTTAAAGAACAAAGCTGCATGCCTACAAACAGAAAAAAAAGACCCATGAAAGCTTCTTATAACAAACTAAAACACACCTACGATCTAGCTTCCTTAATTTATTTTTAAATTTTTTTTAATTTTTATTCTATTTTACCTTTTTTTTTCTTTTTTCCTCCAAAATAACAAGATGGAGGAATTCATCCCAAAAGAAAGAACAGGAAGAAATGACAGCCTGGGATTTAATCAATACAGATATAAGATGTCTGAACTAGAATTTAAAACAACAATTATAAGGATATTAGCTGGGCTTGGAAAAAGCATAGAAGACACTATAGAATCCCTTACTGCAAAGATATAAGAACTAAAATCTAGTCAGGTCAAAATGAAAAATGCTATAACTGAGATGCAATCCCAAATGGATACCATAACTATGAGGATGGATGAAACAGAGGGATGAATCAATGATACAGTTGATAAAATGGAAAATAATGAAGCTGAAAAGAAGAGGGAAACAATGGTAATGGATCACAAAGGTAGACTTAGGGAATTCAGCGACTTATTAAAATGGAATAACATTCATATCACAGGAGTCCCAGAAGATGAAGAGAGAAAAAGGGGCAGAAGGTTTATTTGAGCAAATTATAGCTGAAAACTTCCCTAACCTGGAGAAGGACACAGACATCAAAATCTAAGAAGCACAGAGGACTCCCATTAAATTCAACAAAACACATCATGGTCAAGGCATATGATAGCTAAAACAATAAGATACCTAGGAATAAACCTAACCAAAGAGGTAAAAGATCTGTACTTTGAAAACTATAGAACACTTATGAAAGAAATGGAAAAGGACACAAAGAAATGGAAAAGCATTCCATGCTCCTGGATTGGAAGAACAAACATTGTTAAAATGTCTATGCTATCCAAAGCAATCTAAATATTTAACGCAACCCCTATCAAAATACCACCAGCATTTTTCAAAGAGCTAGAAAAAAACAATACTAAAATTTGTATGGAACCACAAAAGACCCTGAATAGCCAAAGCAATTCTGAAAAGGAAAAACAAAACAGGATGCATCACAATTCCAGACTTCAAGCTATATTACAAAGCTGTAATCATCAAGACAGTATAGTCCAGGCAAAGAAACAGACACACAGAACAATGGAACAGAATAGAAAACCCAGACATGGACCCACAACTATAAGGTCAACTAATCTTCAACAAAGCAGGAAAGATTATCCAACAGAAAAAAGACAGTCTCTTCAACAAATGGTATTGGGAAAACTGGACAGCAACATGCAAAAGAATGAAACTGGACCACTTTCTTACACCATACACAAAAATAAATTCAAAATGGATAAAAGACCTAAACGTGAGACAGGAAACCATCAAAATCCTAGATGAGAACACAGGCACCAACCTCTTTGACCTCAGCCATAGCAACTTCTTACAAGACACCAGAGGCAAGGGAAACAAAAGCAAAAATGACCTATTGGGACTTCATCAAGATAAAAAGCTTCTGAAGGAAACGATCAACAAAACTAAAAGCTAGCCTACAGAATGGGAGAAGATATTTACAAACAACATGTCTGGTAAAGGGTTAGTATCCAAAATCTATAAAGAACTTATCAAGATCAACACCCTAAAAACACATAATCCAGTTAAGAAGTGGGCAGAAGACATGAATAGACACTTTTCCAAAGAAGACATCCAGAAGGCTAACAGACATATGAGAAGATGCTGAACATCACTCATCATCAGGGAAATACACATCAAAACCATGAAGAGATACCACCTCACACCTGTCAAAATGGCTAAAATTAACAACACAAGAAACAACAGGTATTGGCAAGGATGTGGAGAAAGGGGAACCCTCTTGCACTATTGGTGGGAATGCAAACCGGTGAATGCAAAGCCACTCTGGAGAACGGTATGGAGTTTCCTCAAAAAGCTGAAAATAGAACCTAGGAATAAACCTAACCAAAGAGGCAAAGGATCTGTACTCAGAAAACTATAGAATACTCATGAAAGAAATTGAGGAAGACACAAAGACACAAAGAAATGGAAAACGTTCTATGCTCATGGATTGGAAGAACAAACATTGTTAAAATGTCTAGGCTACCTAGAGCAATCTACACATTCAATGCAATCTCTACCAAAATACCATCAACTTTTTTCATAGAACTGGAACAAATAATTCTAAAATTTGTACGGAACAAGAAAAGACCCCAAATAGCCAGAGGAATGTTGAAAAAGAAAAGCAAAGCTGGTGGCATCACAATTCCAGACTTCAAGCTCTATTACAAAGCTGTAATTATGTGTCAAAAACAGACACATAGATCAATGGAACACAACAGAGAACCCAGAAATGAACCCTCAACTCTACGGTCAACTAATCTTTGACAAAGCAGGAAAGAATATCCAGTGGAAAAAAGACAGTCTCTTCAACAAATGGTATTGGGAAAACTGGACAGCAACATGCAAAAGAATGAAACTGGACCATTTCCTTACACTATACACAAAAATAGACTCAAAATAGGGCGCCTGGGTGGCTCAGTTGGTTAAGCGACTGCCTTCGGCTCAGGTCATGATCCTGGAGTCCCTGGATCGAGTCCCGCATCGGGCTCCCTGCTCGGCAGGGAGTCTGCTTCTCCCTCTGACCCTCCCCCCTCTCATGTGCTCTCTCTCATTCTCTCTCTCTCAAATAAATAAAATCTTTAAAAAAAAAAAATAGACTCAAAATATATGGAAGACCTAAATGTTAGACAGGAAACCATCAAAATCCTTGAGGAGAACAAAGGCAGCAATCTCTTTGACCTCAGCCGCAGCAACTTCTTGCTAGACAGGTCTCCAAAGGCATGGGAAACAAAAATAAAAATGACCTATTGAGACTTCATCAAGATAAAAAGCTTTTGCACAGCAAAGGAAACAAAACCAAAAGACAACCGACAGAATGGGAGAAGGTATTTGCAAATGACATATCAGATAAAGAGCTAGTATTCAAAATCTATAAAGAACTTATCAAACTCAACACCCAAAGAACAAATAATCCAATCAAGAAATGGGCAAAAGACATGAACAGACATTTCTGCAAAGAAGACATCCAAATGGCCAACAGACACATGAAAAAGTGCTCAACATCGCTCGGCATCAGGGAAATACAAATCAAAACCACAATGAGATACAACCTCACACCAGTCAGAATGGCTAAAATTAACAAGTCAGGAAACGACAGATGTTGGTGAGGATGTACAAAGGGGAACCTTCCTACACTATTGGTGGGAATGCAAGTTAGTGCAGCCATTCTGGGAAACAGTATGGAGGTTCCTCAAAAAATTGAAAATAGAGCTACCCTATGACCCAGCAATTGCACTACTGGGTATTTACCACAAAGATACAAATGTAGTGATCTGAAGGGGCACCTACACCCCAACATTTACAACAGCAATGTCCACAATAGCCAAACTATGGAAAGAGCCTAGATGTCCATCAACAGATGAATGGATAAAGATGTGGTGTGTCTGTATATACAATGGAATATTATGCTGCCATCAAAAAAATGAATCTTGCCATTTGCAATGATGTGAATGGAACTAGAGGGTAGTATGCTAAGTGAAATGAGTCAATCAGAGAAAGATAATTATCATATGATCTCACTGATATGTGGAATTTAAGAAACAAGGCAGAAGATCATAGGGGAAGAGAGGGAAAAAATGAAACAAGATGAAACCAGAGAGGGAGACAAACCATAAGAGACTCTTAATCCTGGGAAACAAACTGAGGGTTGCTGGAGGGGAGAGGGGTGGAGGGATGGGGTAACTGGGTGATGGACATTGGGGAGGGTATGTGTTGTAATAAACATTATATACGACTGGGTATTATATAAGACTGATGGATCACAGACCTGTACCCTTGAAACACATAATACATTATATGTTAATTAATTAGTTTTTAAAAAGTTAAAAATGGAACTTCCCTATGATCCAGCAATTGTGCTACTAGGTATCTACCCAAAGAATATAAAAATACAGTTTCAAAGGGGTACATCTATCCTGATGTTTATAACAGCATTATCAACAATAGCCAAATTAAGGAATGAGCCCAAATGTCCATCAACTGGTGAATGGATAAAGATGTGGTGTGTGTATACATACAGGAATATTACTGTATATATTTAATATATATCATATATACACACACACACACACAGGAATATTACTCATAAAACACTCTTAAAGACAGAGAATAAACTCAGGATGGAGGGAGATGGGTGGGGGATGGGCTAAATGGACAATGGATATTAAGGAGGGCACTTGTGAAGTGCACCGGGTGTTGTATGTAAATGATGAATCACTGAATTCTACTCCTGAAACCAATATTGCACTCTATGTAAACTAACTAGAATTTAAATAGAAATTTGAAAAAAAAAAAAAGAAAAAGGATGTAGAATGAGTTTTTCCCTTATTACAAATTTTTCATTGTCACTCACTAATTTTTACAAAATAGAATTAATTGTATCTAAAGGTTGAATCTTGATACATTTATACTAATATTAATTTTATGGTAAATATTAACTGTGATAGATAACTGGATAGACTTATAAATTAAATAAAATTAATGAGCTTTCTGTAATTTATCAGTATTTCCTTCTCATCAAGGAGATTTCTGTTTTATGAATTACATATTGGTAAAACAATTTCAATTTATTATATGATGATTTTATTGTTTCTATAATAAATCTAAATTAACTTAGAGAAAATATCACCTCATACATTAATCGATTAATTAAATCAATTATAAATTTCAAGGTAGAATTATGATTACAAGTTGTATGCAAAAAACCATATTTTGTAATTTTTTGTATGGGAATGAAAAGGCCTTCCTCATAATTACTGTGATATGAGGGAGCATCTGCTGCAATGATCAAAATTTTCATATCGACTTAAAGTTTTAATGAACCAAATAAAACCATTATCTCAATGACTTGTAATTTATAGGACTTTTAAATCTCCACAATTAGGCAATGTCAAGGTGCCCTTAGAAATAGCCTGGAACTTTTTTTTTTTTTCTTTTCAAGTTTTTATTTAAATTCCAGTTAGTTAACATACAGTATAAATTTAGTTTCAGGTGTATAATTTAGTGATTCAACATTTCCATACAACACCCTGTGCTCATCACAAGTGCCCTGCTTAATCCCCATCACCCATTTAACCAATCACCCTGCCCACCTCCCCTCTGGTAACCTTCAGTTTGTTCTCTATAGTTAAAAGTCGGCTTCATTGTTTTCCTATTTTTTCTTCCCCCTATGTTTATTTGTTTTGTTTCTTAAATTCTATATATGAGTGAAATCGTTGGTATTTGTCGTTCTCTTTTTTTTTTTAATTTAATTTTATTATGTTAGTCACCATACATTACATCATTAGTTTTTTTTTAATTTTTTTATTGTTATGTTAATCCCCATACATTACATCATTAGTTTTAGATATAGTGTTCCATGATTCATTGTTTGCGTATAACACCCAGTGCTCCATGCAATACGTGCCCTCCTTAATACCCATCACCGGGCTAACCCGTGCCCCCGACTTCCCTCCCCTCTAAAACTCTGTTTGTTTCTCAGAGTCCATAGTCTCTCATGGTTCATCTCCCCCTCCGACTTCTCCCCCTTCATTTTCCCCTTCCTACTATCTTTTTTTTTTTCTAAACATATAATGTATTATTTGTTTCAGAGGTACAGGTCTATGATTCATCTGTCTTATACAATTCACAGCACTCACCATAGCACATACCCTCCCCAGTGTCCATCACCCAGCCACCCATCCCTCCCACCCCCCTCCATTCCAGCAACCCTCAGTTTGTTTCCTGAGATTAAGAGTCTCATGGTTTGTCTCCCTCTCTGGTTTCATCTTGTTTCATTTTTTCCTCCCTTCCCTATGATCCTCTGTCTTGTTTCCCAAATTCCTCATATCAGTGAGATCATATGATACTTGTCTTTCGCTGATTGACTTATTCCGCTTAGCATAATACCCTCTAGTTCCACCCACATCGTTGCATCGTTGCAAATTAGTCTGGAACTTCTAAGAACTAGTCACTTCTGAATTTACTTGCAATTCACTTATTCGGATAATTTTGCACTAAATTCCTTTTCTCAGAATTCATCACCCAATTAGAATTTTATTACTTCCTGACTATGAGGTATATTTAAATACCAATTCCATCTACAATAGTATGAGAAATAGTATCTACAATAGTATCAATCTACATTGACAATGACAAAAAAAATTGTTGTGAAAAGCTTTAAAAGATTTAAATAAATGAAGAGATATACCATGGTAGTAGATTAGAAGAGCCAATATAATTAAGATGTCAGTTCTCCCTAAATTAATGTATATATTCAATGCAATCCTAATCATAATTCCTTAGAGTAGAGGACTTTAGAGAACTTTACAAGCCAATACTAAAATTTTCTTGGAAATAAAATGTTCCTCAATTGCCAAAACAATCTTAAAAAAGAAAAACAAAGCTGGAGGACTTAGACTAGGTAACCTCAGACTTGATCAAAAGCTGCAGAAATCAAGACAGAGTGGCACTGGCATAAGGACAGATAAGTAGATCAGTGAAACAGAATAGAGAATTCAGAAGGAGACCACACTTACACAGTCCATTGGTTTTCAAAAAAGGCACCAAAGCACCATAATGGGGAAAGAAAAACTTCTCAATAAATGGCTCTATGGTAACTAGATATCTATATGAGATAGAGAAAAAAAAAAAGAGACCCATCTTCTCTGAAACCACACACAAAAATTAATTCAAAATGAATTTTAGACCTACAAGAAAAGCTAAAACTTTAAAGTTTCTAAAAGAAAACACTGGAGAATATCTTTACAAATTATGAGAGGCAAAAAATGAAAAGGGAAGCCACAGATGGGGAAAACATATTTGCAATACATATCTGACATTCTGTATCCAGAATATAAAGAACTCCTACAACAAAGGAATAAAAAGACAACCAAACAAAAGGAAAAAACAGAAAGGTGCAGAAGACTTGAACAGACACTTCAAAAGAAGAGATATACAAATGTCCAATAAGCACATGAAAAGGTATTCAACATCTTTATTGTCAGGAAAATGCAAAATAAAGCCACTAGAATGACTAAAATTGAAAAGACTGACAACACCTACTCTTGAGAATGTGAATCAGGCAGAACTCCTGCACATTGCTGGTGGGAGTGTAAAATGCTACAGCCACTTTGGAAAGCAATTTGGCATTTTCTTGTCAAGTTAAACATACACCTACCCTCTGACTCAGCATTCCACTCCTAAATTATTACCCCCTCCAAAAAAAAAAAAAGAAAGAAAGAAAAAAAGAAAAGAAAACCTATGTTCACAAGAAGATTTTTACAAGAATCCTCACAAGAGCCTTAACTGGAAATGACCTGAATATCACACATCAATAGGGAGAATGAACAAATAAAATGAAATACAATTCATCAATGAAAAGAAATAAATTAATGTAATATGTACCAACACAAGTGAATTTAGAAAACATTATGCTGAGTGAAATAAGCCAGACACAAAGGAGTGTATACTGTGTGATTTAATTTATACGATGTCCAAAAACGGGCAAATTAATCTGAACTGTTAGAAAATCAGAAAGAAAATCAGAAAGTTTGCCCTTTTGTGACAGGCTATGGATGGAAGAGTGGCTTCAGGGAACTTTCTGGATTCCTGAGACTGTCATGTATCTTGCTTTGGGTGGTTGTTAAATGTGTATGTACAATTTTCAAAATCTTTCGCAGTGCACACTGAAGATCTGTGCACCTTATTGTATACAAATTATACCTCAACATTCTGCCTTGCCAACAAAGGACTAAGAAAATATGACCCTTTGTTAATGCTGATTGGTGGATATACGGTAAAGAATTATTCTCTGAATGTTCTTGTATTTACAAAAACCTCTAAAATATATTAAAGTAAACATTTTTACAAATATATCTAAGTCAAATAAATAGTTCCTGTTCACAGGGAGTTTGCAAAATAATGCAGAGTCAGACAAGTAAATAAATGTTTGCAATTAATTCATCAGGATCATGATACCAGCAAAGACTTTGTTTCTCAGATTCCTGAGGTACCAGTGTGTCTGGTTACAAGAGACTGGATCTGAAGCAGGAGACATTCCTAAAGCCCTAATGAACTTACTTTGGAATGTGACCCCAGTGTACTACAGCACGTAGGCCTTTGTCTTGGGCCACCAAAATGCATAGGAAGCAAATAATAATAATATTTTTAAATTTGCTCCTTTTAAAATATGTGACATTTACATGTTTACCGTATACACCCCTTTCAGTAGCTCAGAAACAAGTGAGCTCGGCACCTAGCTGCAAAAATAACAAAAACAGGCAGCAACCAGATGGCACCCGCTGATAATAGCGCTGTCTGAAAGCCACATCACAAATCACACAGGTGACGAGTCTGCTCTCCCTTCTGCTTGTTCTGGGCCCCAAAACTGCTCTGCTCTGAACTCTAAGGTCACATAGTCAATGTTTTTCACTTGAAACTAAGTGTGTCAACAACTGGGTTTCAACTAATGAGGGAGAGGAACCTCTAAACACCAAAACTATGCCTGAGTATGCTTTTGTTGGATGTATAACCCCTGCCTTCATTCAATCACAGATGAAAGTGTTCAGTTGAGCCAAATGCCAACTTCACTTCTATCCCTCTGGATATTTCAAATACTGTTCCCTTGAAGTCACACCAGCAGAGAAGTCAGTACTTAAGCAACGCTGCTTTGGTGCCTTTTGCAGTAACTGTTCATGAACTGCCCCTGACAGTATTAGACTAGTTTTAAGGATGGCCTTGAGGACACTGCCTATGACATCATAAGGTCCCATGCATGAAGACCTACCAGAGACCCCCTCTCTGAGACCCTGACATTAGGGCGACTCTTGAAGAGTATTGTGCTGATACATGAATCCTTCCATAAACTGTGATCTCCTCTTTGCTTTGGCCTCTCAAAAACTCAGAATTAAATTTGCAATCCAGTTCTAGCAATTTTCCATAAACTTACTGTATGATTTATTCTTATCTCTTTATTTTATCATGATATATTACCGCATTCATTTCTGTTAGCTTCCCGAAATCCATTCTGGAGAAAATAAGATTATAAATAATTAAGTTTACAAATTCATCAATCATAAAGCAATTTTTATTTATTTATATCCATACCTACTTCCAAAAAGGATTTTAAATGTCTCCATCAGGTATATCTAAAAATAATTTGAAACTCAGATTGTATTTACCACAGTTTCATTTTGTTTCATGAAGATATCACATATGTATAGAACTTTTGGAGGAATACTTAATGAGATACATAAAAGAGTGAATAAACTATTAATGCACTGGGATCATTTAAGCTGTAAATTGAGTTTTTTCCTTAGGGTAATTAAGGATAGGAATAAAGGATATCTTTTCTGATACCTATATAGATGGACAGATATCATTGAGTACTAGACAAACTTTCTAATATCTTGACAGAGTGGGGACCCCCAGACCTTAGTCACGACTCTGGGGGATATGAGAAGAACCTCCAGATTGATAAAATTAAATTTGCACCATCTCAAAAAACCAGAAGGTTGGAATAGAAACTACAGTTTTAGAAAAGTAAAGTTCTATGACCGGCACACCTTAATTTGTATCCGTGGAGGATCAGAATGTGAAGCAGGATGTTTTTTCTATACACATGCACAAGCCTATCTACAAAAATTCATGTATATACAACACTTCTCTGAGCAAATATTGGTAGGAAATATAGAAGCCAGTTAGTGTTTAAAACCTGTATCTTACCAAAAAAAAAAAAAAAAAAAAAAACGCTTTCTGTATATTTTCCTGGGAGATTAAAATTGTCATTATTTCTTGTTTGTTTTTATCAAAAATATAAAGTAGTTCTTTATATTAATACAGTCAGTTTAAATAAATGTTAGGAATATCAGCTAGAACACTTAAAGGAACTGATATGGTGTATTTCTCCAAGGAAAAAAGTCTTTTACTGTAACTTCCAAGCATTTTAAAGAGTTTTTCTTTTTTTTTTTTTTTTTTAAGATTTTATTTATTTATTTGACAGAGAGAGACACAGCGAGAGAGGGAACACAAGCAGGGGGAGTGGGAGAGGGAGAAGCAGGCTTCCCGCGGAGCAGGGAGCCCGATGCGGGGCTCGATCCCAGCACTCTGGGATCATGACCTGAGCCGAAGGCAGACGCTTAATGACTGAGCCACCCAGGCGTCTCTAAAGAGTTTTTCTTATTTTTTTTCTTTTTAAGAGAGACATCACGAGAGCAACCAGGGGGGAGGGGTAAAGGGAGAGGGAGAGAGAGAATTCTAAGGAGGCTCCACGCCCAGTGCAGAGCCCCATCAGGAGCTCGATCTCACGACACTGAGATCATGACCTGAGCCAAAATCGAGTCCAACGCTCAACCAACTGAGCTACCCAGGCGCCCCTTAAAGAGTTTTTCCTAATCAATTGTGACCACATATAATAAGTAGAGGACTTAATTTTGTTTTGTTTTGTTTTTTGTTTCTAGGTGAGTAAGTTGCACCTGAAAATGGTTAAGTGACTATTGAAGTTGACACACTGGACCTATGACCAAAATATTCCACATACTGTTTGACCTTAAACATTAAAAGGTATTATTTGCCATGGTTTTACCATGATGAGCCATTTCTTCTTCACCCTTTTTTTCATCGTCACTTCCTCTTCTATAAATATCATGCACTTTTGAATCCTATCTAGAGAATAAATTCCTTATTGTGCTAATTGTATCTAAATACTCCTTTTACTCCTGAAATAATGAGTCTGAAACAGTGATCAAAAGAATTAGCAGAAACTGATGCTGTGTGTGTGGTTTGCAAGACCCAGAGACACACAGATCACAACTAGTACAACCCAAATCCATCAGTGAATCCTTCACGTTGTCAAGCTAATGGCTTTGTGTGCTTCAGGCAGCTTGGTTTGGATCTCTGCCACAGGACTTTCCCATCTTAGTTTATATTATCATTTGCTAGTTACGTGGGCATCTCCCTTCTTGGACTGTAAGTTCCTTAAGGGCAGTAACAGTGTTATGTCATCTTTGTATCCCCCTCAGTATCCAGCACAGCTTTGTACAGGACTGACCTATAGCAAGCATGCACTGAATTAAACTACTTTGCAATATGACCTAAAGGGAGATTCCATTTACCCAAGGTCTCACTTACAGTGATTCATGTAGGTAGACAATAAGCAGTCCAGCAAAACTTGGCACTATATAGAAACCAAGAAAAGCATCCAGCTACCTATTCATGTTTTCTCCTCTGCTGCCTGTCTCACATCTTAGATGACTGCAGTGCCAAGGCTCTGATGGAGTGCCCTTGCCATTAGCCTATGGCCATCTGTCATGCCAGGCTGTGAATGGCAGCAGGTTGAGGGATCCAGGCAAGGAGCCAGAATCAGGAAACCGGGATACAGACAAAACATGAGGGTCACATCAGTAACAGGGTTGGTCAAAAGTCATTAAACAAATAAAAGTCAAAAGGACACTGAGAGCAGAGGACAGAGAATGATAAAAAACCCAACAATGAGCAAATGGGAAATCAGATGAAGTTGAAGTTTAGCCCAAAGTAGAGGGGGGTTAGTAAACCCAAATGATGAGGTTGCACATACAGATGCAGAGATAAACTGACAGGACTGAAAGAAGGTACTTGTCATATAACTTGAAATAAGAGTCCCGTGATCAAACCTACCAGGGCATTTTGAACTATTCTTTAATAAATCTTGTAATATAGGAAACACAGCTATATCGCATGGCATTAATGTCTGATGAAACAGTAATTTATTAAATTTAAACAACTTAAATAGACCACAGTTTTTGCTAACCTAGTTTGGATTTTCTTCTGTTTTGTAACACATCAGGAACTTCAAAAGCTTTAAGAGAGACTTGACTTAAGGGGTACTTGAGAGGGTCCATTCTATACTTTGCCTTCATCATGCTGACAAACAGAAATTCAAGCAAACAAGAATTCAACCATCCCCTAGCTCACCAAAACTCCACCTGATCCTTACCCTGGTTTTCAAGGCCCTCCACAACCTGGCTTCAGTCTATTTTTCCAACTTTAACTCCTACTATTGGTAAAAAATAAGGCTATCCCTCCCAACTGCCCTTCTCCAATGGCAGAAGTAAGGAAGAGGCCAGGAGTCCCTTGAGCTCTGGATAAGTCTGAGCCTTCCCCCAGCCTCCCCCTCACCACTGGCAGGAATAAAGGAGGAGACTTTGTCCCTGCATGATCTTGGCAAGACCTCCACCCTTCCTCCCCTGCCACACTCACAGCCTTGCCACCACCATCTGCCTCGAAACCTTTGAGGGCAATCTTGCCTTGCCCTGTATCGCTGGGTACATATGTGAGAGAGGCCAGTTCAGATCTCCAGGTCTAGACATATCCCTGAAATTATATATTCCCCCATCATCCTGCCCCTCCCTTTCCCTGATTTTTCTTTACTACATTTGATGTGAGACGTATTTTTCTTCTTGTATGGTTGTCTATATTCCTTTACTTGAATACAGCCTCTATGAGGACAGGAATTTGTGTCTGTTTGGTTTCCTGAAATATCCTTTCTGCCAAGAACAGAGCTGGGGACGTAACAGGCACACAAAAAAGATTTATCTAATGAACGAGTGAAAATAATCTATTTGGAGAGTCTGCTGTACATCTTGGATATAAGCAAATATACTCTTCCACCACTCTGTCCCAAGAGTTCCTGATGCTCCAGCTGGGGGCCCGCCCTTGCTCCTGTCTGCCTCTGTAAATCCTATCTGTCAAGACCCATCTGTAATCCCTCCTCTGCTGGCAAGCTTTCTCAGCCTGCTCCAGCCTGCAGGCATGCTGTCCTCCTCGGAACTGCCACGGTACTTACTGTCATTTAACTATTAATCATCGTCCTGCCTGTGCCAGCTCTGCACAGTTAGGTAGAGCCACTGTTTATACCTTCTGCAGCTATTTAACTCAGCACTTCTAATTTGTCTTCTAAACTATATTGTAAAGTGGTAAGGGCAGGAATCTTAATTTTATCCTTCCTTATTTGCCTTGCAAAGCCTTCCACAGAATAAGAGTTCAGCAGATTATTGTTGAATAAATGACTGCAATCATTTAAAACGGGGTCTTGAAGGAGGAACGAGTACAATTTTCAGTTATCTATTCTAAAGGGTGGGATTGGAGCTTCTTTTTGTTGTTGTTAACCTTTCAGTAAAAATAGAGTAATAGATGTGAAAGTATTTCAGGAAGTGTGCATTAGTTAGGAACAGTAGAACCAGTGTGTAAGTAGCATGGGACAGACTTAATGACGTGGACTCTGTCTATCCAACACTGACTTACTCTTCCTGCTGACAGACTCTGACTTTGTTCAGGTGTCTATGCTCCTCTGCACAGTTATGTGCTTTAGGGGAAGTTATACAAGCCTCATCCCAAAGGATCGGGTTCTGAATGCTCTAAGCCAACTAAAGGGGTCCCACTCTCTTTGCCGTTAGTGGCTTTAATCATTTGATGCAATTCTGGGCATTTGATGCAACCCAAACCAATGAAATGTGAGACAGTCCACTGGGGGACTTCTGGGGAAGATTCCTTGACCTTCAGAAAAAATATGACGTCTGGACATTATTCTATCTGGGTATCACGTTTGATGCTGTCACAGCTATCTTGTGACCAAGAGTGAGGGCAGCTCAAAGACAAAACCAATACACAGAAAAATAGAGGAAAGAGAGGGAGAGCCTAGGTCTTTGATGATGTTGCCGATCAGCTGAATTAACTACCCTAAGAGCCACTCTTCCTGTAGACTTTTATCAATGAGATAATACACTTCCATATTTTAAGTTGATTTGAGGCACCTTTCTGTGATTTGCAGCTGTAAGCATTCTATATGATGCACTGATTTAAATGTTTGCTCAAAAGGAACTAGAAACAAAGACCTGTAGGTGAGTGTTGATAGCAGCCTTAATAATAATAACAAAAACCTGAAAACAACCCAAATGCCCATCAACTGGTACACAGTTAAGAAGATTACAGTATATCCATTCAGTGGAATACTACTCAGTAGTAAAAAGGAAGAAACTCCTGATATATCCCACAATATGGATAAATCTCAAAAGCAGTATGCTGAGTAAAAGAAGCACCCATAGAAGATTATATATTGTATGACTCAATTTATCTGATATTCTAGAAAAGGAAAAAGGATAGTGTGATAGTTAATTTTATACATCACCATGGCTAGGCCACGGTACCCAGTTTTAGGTACCAACATCACTCTAGATGCTGCTGTGAAGGTATATACATATTTTTATTGTAGTAAAATACATGTAACATGAAGTTTACTATTTTAAACATTTTTAGGTGTACAGTTCAGTAGTGTTAAGTACATTCACATTGTTGTGCAACCAATCTCCAGAACTCTTTTCATCTTGAAAAACTGAAACTCTATATCCAGTAAATAATATATAACTCCCCTTTCTACTCTGTCCCCAGCCCCTGGAAACCACACTTTTACTTTCTGTCTTTATGAATTTACTCCTCTAGGTACCTCATAGAAGTTAAATCATATAGCATTTGTCTTTTTGTGACTGGCTTTTTTCACTTAGCAGATCTTCAAGGTTTATCCATGTTGTAGCATCTGTCAGTATTTCCTTTTTAAGGTTGAATCATATTCCATCGTATGTAAATACCATATTTTGTTTATCCATTCATCTATTGATAGTCACTTGCATTGCTTCCACCTTTTTGGATATTGTGAATAGTGATGCTACTAAATGATGCTATCAAGTGTACAAATATCTCTTCAAGATACTGCTTTCAGTTATTCTGGGTTATATGCTTAGAAATGGAATTGCTGAATCTTGTGGTGTGAAGTATTTTTTAGATGTGATTAACATTTAAATCAGTTGACTTTGATTAAAGCAGATAATCCTCCATATTGTGGGTGGGCCTCATCCAATCAGTTGAAGGCCTTAAAAGAAGACCTCTCCTGAGGTCCCCAGGAGAGTAAGGAATTCTGATTTCAGAATGCCTTCAGATCTGAGCTGCAACATCAACTCTAGGTCTCCAGTCTTTGGTTTGCCCCGCAGACTTTAGACCTGCCAACCCAATCCCATGAGCCAATTCCTTAAAATAAATTTCTCTAGATAGATAGAGACAGAGAGAGATAGACAGATGTATATACATCCCTTTGGTTCTGTTTCTCTGGAGAACCCTAACTAATGCTGTAGGGACAGGAAACAAATTAGTAGTTGTCAGGGGCCAGAATTGGGGGAAAACAGATTGACTGCAAAAGAGCACAAGAGAACTTTTTGGTATGAGGGGAATAATCAATGTCTACACTGTTGAATACAGTAGCCACTAGACACATGAGGCTATTAGCATCTGAAGTGTGACTAGTCTGAATTGAGATGTGCTGTAGGTATAAAAGACACATCACACATTTCAGAAACTTTGTATGAAAAAATAATGTAAATTATGTCAATAATTTTTATATTGATTACACACTGAAGTGTGATATACTTTTATGTAGTTAAACAAAATATATTATTACAATAAATTTCACCTGTTTCTTCTTACTTTTTTAATGTGGCTACTAGAAATGTAAAGTTACATATATAGTTTATGTTTCTATTGGACAATGTTGTTCTGTATCTTGATTGTGATATTGGGTACATGAATGCTTACACTGACAAAATTCTTTGAACTGTACACTATAAAGGGTGAATTTTATTGAATGTAAATTATACCTTAATAAACTTAATTTTAAAATATGGGCTAAGAAAAATAGAAACAACTTTATCATACAAAAATATTACAATATTCATATCATGCTCATTCCCACTGTTCTATCTTTGCTTGTGTTGTTTTCCAGTATCTAGAAATTAAATCTTATTAATTTTTTAAGAACTGGCTAAGTCAGTCTCATGCATCAACCCCATTCTATCTCTTGCCTGCCACTATGATCTGCCTTCTCTGAATCCTTGCTGCACAGAGAGTTGCAGTGTAACTCCTTCTTCATGACATGGAATTTGAGCTTGCCAAGAGAAGGACTTAGAGGCAGGGATTGTGTTCAAAGGTTGACCGAGTTCAAAACCTTAGATCCAGCTGGGCTGTTTTAAAGAATGAAGGGGGGGAAATCGGAGGGGTAGACGAACCATGAGAGACGATGGACTCTGAAAAACAAACTGAGGGTTCTAGAGGGGAGGGGGGTGGGAGGATGGGTTAGCCTGGTGATGGGTATTGAGGAGGGCACGTTCTGCATGGAGCGTGGGTGTTATGCACAAACAATGAATCATGGAACACTACATCTAAAACTAATGATGTAATGTATGGGGATTAACATAACAATAAAAAATTAAAAAAAAAAAAAAGACCAAGGCTAACAGCCAATTACTATAGCTCAGCATCAGAATGTTTTCCAGGTGTTTTTGTGTATGCCAAGTGTGGCCTTCTAACTGGAACAAGTTACCTAAAGCCAGGAACCGTGTCTTATCCTTCTTGAGCAACCTCTGGGACACCCAAGGTCCTTGAGCTTGAGGTGTAAGATTACTGGGTCTGATAGCAACAGCATCCTTGCCTTAAATGAAACCTGACTCTCCCAGGACTCCATATCCCCTGCGACCTCCTGAAGGGGTACCTGTTTATTCTCTCACACCTCATGTACCTCAGGATCTGAAGACGTGGTTGGTGTCTGTCTTATTCCTCATTGCTACTTCCAAACCACACTCCCTCACTTTCCTGGAAAAAAGAGAAAAAGCCATGTTCTTTTGAAGAACATGAGTTTCTACTGTTCAATCCTCTTCCTTTTCTCCTGATCAGATCTAAGAACTGTACTGCACACCCCCTCACTTGTCAACATCTTTTGCACCTGGTTCACATCTTACTCTCCACTCCAAGTTCTGCCATCGGTGATCCAAGTGGACAACCCAGCCAGCCCAAAAACTGACTGGTGGTTCAAATTCAGCAGATAAACTTGGGCAACATGGAAAGAGTGAATTAGACTCCTCTTCTTCCTGGTCCTTAATTCCATCCTCCCCCTTCACCAGCCTGTAATAATCTGGAGAACCCACTGGAGGATGAGAAAAACTCATGCAAGAATAGAATGTAGGGAACATTAAAAGATATGAGGTTCCCAAGAAGCCTTCAGGGGGATGATTTGTTCCAAGAATGTTTATGATTCCTTTTATAATTTAAACATTGATTATCCAATTAATACATGTCAGTGTGAGAATATTAAATAATTATAGGCGAAGAGAACAAAAATCAAAGTGACCCATAATTTTACCAAAGAAAATGTCTATTAACATTTTAAAGAATATTTCTGCCCAAACTTCCCTGTCTAAGCATGCAAATTTTTCCTTTTAATAAAATGCCAAGTTAGTAAATATACTACTTCATAACCTGCTTTTTACATCTGAAATAATATGAATATCTTTCTAAATTAATAAATATATTTTATACTTTCACTTTTAATTTTGTACCATAATTTATTTAATTCACAATTGTTGGTGATTTAGCTCACCTACAGTTTTTTGTTATTATAAAGTGAATAAAATGATCATCTTTGTAGCTAGATCTTTGTGCACATTTTTTAAAAGATTTATTTATTTATTTGAGAGAGAAAGAGAGAGAGCGGGGGAGGGGACGAGGGAAAGAATCTCAAGCAGATTTCCCACTGAGTTCAGAGCTCCACACGGGGCTCAATCTCATAACCCTAGGATTATGACCTGAGCCAAAATCAAGAGTCCACTCAACTGACTGAGCCACTCAGGCCCTCCCTTTGTACACATCCTTAATTTCCTTAGGATAAATTCTTAAAAGTAGAATTTCTGGGTTAAAGTATTTTTAATCTACATATATGTTAATATCTAAGCATATTTTAGATTTTAGATAGAATATCTAAAATCTGTGAATAACCACCTTTTTTTACATGTTCTTAGACTATTATTTGACAGAATTCCCTTTCTAAGTGACATCAACAAGTAACCAAGCTTCTATCAGTATTAGTATAACTTTTGTTTATGTATTCATTCTTAAAATTCTTAAAATTGCTAGCCTTTCTCACATTCATTTGACAAACATTTATTTAGGTACTACTAGGTGCTGGGCACTGTGCCAGATGCTAGGGATAGAAAGTGAATAAGACATGGAGTAATGATCCCAGTGTGACTCAGTATACTTTTCATGGGACTATAGAGGAAGGTGAGTCTCAACTGGCCTACATTGGTCAATAAAAGCTTCATACTGTCAGGTATAATGTCTAAATGATGTTTTCAGGAAAATCATCAAATGGCCCAGGTAGCCCAGGTGGTCCAGAAAAGGAAGAATGTCCCAGGCAAAGAAAAAAATATTTGCAAAAGGATAGAAGCATCAATGAATAGGTCATTTTGTGTGACTGGACCATACATGACTAGAAACCTGGTAAACACTAAAAATATTTGTTGGTAGTGAGGAAATTCTGTGTGAAGACTGTATTACTGGATCACTAACATCACTAATTAATTATTGTTCTTTATTTATTTTTCATTAACCTTCTGCAGTCCTATTAATTCTGAATAAACTCATTTGGTTCGATTTTTCTGTTTGTGCCAAGGAATTAATATTTGTCCTAGCCAAAAGAAAGTCCCTTCCCACTATCTCTGTGTTTTGGGTAAACTCTATACAAGGGCACAAATGGTTAAAGTCCAGACCCCACGAGCCCCAAAGGAATGCAATTTTCAACCCCAGGAGACATCCTTTTTGACCAACATACTTGATCTATTTTTCAGATATTATATACTCTTCCACAACAAGTAGGAGGAAAAAAATTATCTTTCAGTTCTGCATATACTCAGAACATATCCATATAGGATAATTTTTTCTTACTAAATACTGTCTACAGTACATTACTATACCAAAGAAGACAATGTTTCCCTATATTCCAAATATAGCCGAAAAAGTAAGTTTTCCATTTTTTTGTACAGCTTTAGTGTACTCAAAGCACTTTTACATATTGCTCATTTGAGCCTCAAAACAACCTTGGAAAGTCTTGAACCTCAAAACAACCTTGAAATATATCCATATTTTTGCAGAGAAGGAAACCAAAGATGACAGCACATAACTTACCAAATTCACACAATTGTTATGACTAAAACATGCTGCTCAATAGTCAGTTTGGCCATCATTTGGTCTAGAAAATTTCTAAAACGTCTCAATAAAAGATTGGACTAATTGTGCTTCCTTGGGCTTCCCATTGCCCCCCTGCATGTCTATCAAGCACCCATTTTACCAGTGCTTCTCAAATTTTAATGTGCATGCAAATCACCTGAGAATCTTGTTGAAATGTAGATTATGATTCCATTGATCTGGGGTAGGGCCTGAAATTCTGCATTTCTAACAAGCTGCTGAGTGATGCTGATATTGCTGGTCTAAGGCATTCTAGCGGATCATCACAGCCCAGTGGGTTTTCTTCTTAATTCTCCTGCACTCCACTGTAAGCTTCATAAGGCCATGAACTATATGTATTATTAATCACAGCATTCCCAGCATTTAGTTCAAGATTTAACAGGCTATAAAAGTCTCTGTAAATATGAATGAATTAATGAATAAGTGAATAAATGAATAAATGAAATCCATGTTTTTAGCCTAGAGATGTTTCTACTATCTCATGCTGTCTCAAAAACATGGGCCAGGACCACCTTTCCCTTTTAACTACCACATTGGATTAAAGTAAACTCCAGCTTCCTTAAGAAAACACACAAAAAAAAACCTAAACACATTGAAGAATTGTTTTTCTTGCTCCCCTAAGTACACTTGAGTGTTCCCACTTGGGGTAGGAAAGGGAAGATAAGGAGTGCTCTCCTCTACTCATTCAGAATCCAAGCTGACAGAGACTATACCCACTGCAGCATGAAGCGTTCAAGGCCACCTTCAGAATCAAGATCTAACTGGCAGGTGAGGCCTGGAAATAACCCATCACATCTGCCTCTATTCTAAGAGAATCTGGGAAATACTACCTTTGTTTGGGTAGTCACTCTCTAGGAACAATAAACTGAAGAAGAGAGCAAGAATCTTAGGTGGGCACAGCCCGTGCTACTCCTATACAAGCCCCCTTGACTACCCACTGGTCTTTAAAGGCATGCCAAACTTTCCCAGATTGTATGGCCTAGTCCATGATCTTCCCTTTCCTGGATTTCCTGTACCCAAAACAAGCTCCATCCGTTTATCTTTCAGTTGCACATCTCAAAAGATTTTTTATGCATTTTTTTCAGCTCTCCCAAACAAATATGTTCTCTCCCTTTTTTGAATCCTTCTAATGCTTTATACTTTTCAAATAATCTCTAGCACATTCTACCAAGCATTTCAGTCATGGGTGTACTTAAAAGTTCCTGAAGAGTAGGGACTCTACCTGAATCATCTTGGTAGCCCTCTTGGCATCTAGCAGAAAACCTGACAAATGGCAGTAACTCAGCAACCCGTGGCATTTGTAAGTCGAACTAAAAACACATATAATAAATATAAAGAGTTCTTCTGGTAGCACCCTTGCTCTGTTTTTCAACATGGAAGACAGCTATAACTCCAAAAGTAAAAGAAAGTAGAACTATCAGTGCTCAAAAGCTACAAATATAGCTAGAGCCATGGCATAAGATGAAATACTTCTGGTTCATATACTTCCACTGAGCAACACTGCATTTTATACACTTCTTTAATGGTTCAGACGTATAGTTCTTAACATCACATGGAGACTCGTAACCTTCAGAATACAGCATGAATCAGCTGACTGCACAGCAAAGAGAATATAAAATGCCATCAAGAATGTCCTAAACTGGAACAGTAAACTTTTAAAGTACAAACAACTCATCTGTTAGCAGCCTGGTATTTGGCTGTCTGGAAAGTAAATACATTAGAAAGATATCTTTAAAAGAGATTCTATTACCTGCGTAGGTTAGCAAATTTCAAGCGTTGAGTGTAGACCAGCTCCAGGTAAGAGGTGCTGTGACCCGGCCTTATTGCAGTAGAGAGTACATAAGCAAACCATCGGTTAAAACATGAAGATCTTTCTAATTACCAGTCCATGAATCTGTAATAATTTCCTTAGGCTAAGCCAGATTTGTCCTCACTTACCCAGCTTATGGGGCACGGATTCTTAGATACACAATCTACAGAAGAGTATCATTAAAAACATAAATCTGAAAACAAATTATGTCCTCCATTTTCTTACCTTTTTGGTTTTTCAAAACCTTGCTTAAGTGGTCTGGTTTGCTTAAGGGTGCTCCAGGGAACCCAGGGTCCGGGTTTAACAGCCCACTGAGAGAAACAGTCCCTGCGCTGACTTGAGGAAGGCCGTTGCTTTTCATCTGAAGCCTGGAATCAGCAGCTCTGTGCAGCTAAAGCTTTTCAGAGTGCAGATAAGGGAATGTAACTTAAGACAGTCTCCCCATGAGAAGGGAATGAAGGACTCCCTCTTTATTCCTTACAGTTTCCTTTTGGTTCTCAAGCTGACCCCCATACACAGAGGGCAGGGAGAGACGAAGAAAAAAGAGTAGCCGCTTCCCGGATTGGTGGGTGGCAGGTTTAATCAGCGGGGAGCTCCCATGCCAGGCCTGTGCCGCGCGGCCGCAACTCCGGCAGATCACCTCCCCTGCCCGCCGGAATCTTCCAAGTTTACATACTGCACAGCGGGTCTCAGCAACACGGCACTCTCTCTAGGCCGCGCCCATGAAAAGGGCTCCCACCATGGGAATGGCGGACAGAACAGGCGAGGGGACGGGAGGGCGTGAGGAGCCCGGATTGCGCGGATCCAGCTCTCGAGTCAACCAGCGGTCACGTTCTCGCGAGGCCCTCCGCCAACACTCCACGCCCTCGTCACAGGCTGTTACAGTCGGAGAGAACGTTCCCTCCGGACCCCGGGGCGGTATACGTGCCCAAGCGAGTCAAGGCCTCTAGGTAACTATGTAAGATTCTGGTGGGCAGGTGCAGAGCTCTACTCCAATTGCCTGCGCTCAGGACGTGCCCCGGATGGAAGCTCCCTGGCTTATTAAACCCGCCACCTACCAATCTGGGGTGGCTGCCTCCTTCTTCCATCTCTCCCTGCCCCCTGTGTCTGGGGGCCAGTTTCAGATTACACCAGCGAAGCTCCTGGGGTTGCGAAAACATTTCCACCACCACCCCACACCCACGTGAAACACGGAGTGCAGACGAATAAAGAGAAGAAAAGGGTAAGCTTTTCTTCAAAGTTCCTTTTGGGGAAAGAGTAAAAAATAGGATCAAAGTGAGAGCTTTACAGCTTAAACACTAAAAAAAATTAAAATGCATCCCTTCCACCACCCCCAATATGTGTAGAGTATCAGCAAAGTTCTGATACCTCATCTTGATTACTTTGATCTGTATTTCTTAACAGGGAAATATAAAATATGAAACTTTTTCCAAAGAGTTTTGGATACCACAGTTTTATGGTTGTCCTAAGGATGGACTTTCCTATTAAGTAGTCCCCTGTGGGAGCGAGGGGCTTTGGGAAGTAGTTAACACTCAATTCTATGGCTATCAAATCAAAATGCAGAATTTCTGGGAGTTATGACATGTAATCCAGAAAACGGGGCTTATCAATTAAGCTTACTAATTAATTTATCAATAACACTTAAATTGTCCATTAAAGGGGTATTTGAGGATCTTGCGTGGGATCATGGGGGATCCTACAGGGGACACAAAGGTAAGTAAAGCAGCGGTCTTGACCTCCAAGGGGTTCATTGTCTGTTTGGTGATTTGTGTTGTGGCCCTTGAGATAGGGTGGCTACAGGAAAAGGGTTTTGTTCCAAAAGAAAGGGGAGCACATGAGAGTTCAGAGGAGGGAAAGAAGATATCTGGTTGGATGGAATGAAAAAACACTTTATAAAATGGGAAGATTTGAGAAAAGACAAGACTTGGAGGATAGCTAGTGTTTTGTCAAAAGAAAACAGAGGTGAGGAAAGCGTCTGTAAAAAGGACAGTAGCATAAACAATAGCACTCATCATCATCAGCAGACTGGCATTCACGGAGGACTCACTTCATGGTAGGCACCTAGCTAACTTCTCCCCACATGTGAATGCCTCTAATCTTCACAACCACACTGCAGATTCTATTATTGTCTGCATTTTACAAAAGAGGAAACTGAAATTTGGTTCATTGCCCAGGACCATATAGCTAAAAGTAGCACCATCTGAAACTGAGAATGTTTCAAGTACCTGTTAGAATCTAGTTTGAATGGAGCTTTTAGTGCATATCTCTAAACTAAATAATAATAAGTCTGGAAATGCAGGTCAGAATTTCCCAAGGTCCCAAATACTAGATTAAAGACTCTGTTGCCAGACAGCGTGGGCAGCCACTGAAAGGTTTTGAGCAGGTTCTGACATTACCCAAGTCAGTGGCATCATAGACATAATAGAGTGGAGGGAACTGGGGGGATAATAAGACCAAGAAGTCCTTGGCAATTTCTCAAGTTAGAAGCAAACTAAGAGTGAAGGCCTTGATGATGAAATGAGGTAAGAGATATGATAAACATAGAAGGTCAAATCAACAGAAAGTGTCAACTGATTGAGTTCTGGAAATCTTAGGGAAAATAGGAAGTCAACAGTGACTCTCAGATTTGGGGTTAGAGGCTGAAATGATGGTTTCAGAAATAGAAACAGGTGAGAAAAGATGATTGAAGGGAAGATAATGCCTATGAAGTCATCCTCTTCCTGCAGCTGCTCTTTTTCCTCCTGCTTCTCCTCCTCATCAACACCATCACCATCATCATAGTCTACAAGGGATGGCCCTTGGTCTGTTCCAGGCAGCATTCTAAGCATTTAACACATAGTAACTAATTCAGCACTAAAAGCAACTGATGAAGTACATCCTAATAATACTCTCATTTTATAAATAAGAAAATGAAGACACACAAGGGTCAGGGACTTGCCCAAGGTCACATCATTAATAAGTAAGCAGTGGTGCCTGAACTGCAAATCCAGACATTCTGGCCCCAGAATCCATCTTGAAATTGTTAAAACTGAGTGAGGGGCAGACATCAAAATGTTTTTGTTGGACAGACTTTCTTTATTGGTGGTTCTCAAGAGTGTTCATAAGGGGCATTAGGACTAGGAAACAGTCATGTACTTGCGAGGACAACCTCTGGCCCGCATATTACAGAAGAGCAGTTCCGAAGTCTTTCCTCCTTTTTCCATCCCACTTTCACATGTGCCAGGGTTTTGTCCTCTTACACCTTGCAGTGCTCCATTAATTTTCCAGAGGCAGCCTGCTGGTATCTGTCTCCCTGTCCAAATAGTCTTCGTTCTGTCCTTTATAAGTAATAGGGATATTCTCTCCTTTACAGAAGAAGTATTTGACCTTTCCCACTCTCATTTTTCTGATCTAATACATCTGGGCGATGTATGACTCTGCCTGGGTTTCCTCTTCTCTTTAACAAGGCCGTTTGAAAATATTTACATGCAGAGTGTTTCGCAGGTGGTGGAGAGCCCAGCTCTGGCTGTGGTGCTCACTACAGAGGAACTGTCTTCATTCTGCTCCATTAGAGTCTCCTCCAGTGTATTGGGGTGATATATTCATTTGATTTCCTTGTTTCTCTTTTTCCTGGTTCCAAAACAATGGAGTTGGACCGTGTGGTGCCATGAGCAGGGGTTGGAGGGAAGGAAGGCTGTGCTCAAGGAGAGAAGGACAAGAAAATGGAGAGGTTGCTGAGCATGAAGCAGGGAAGGGACGCCTGACATCTGGTAGCATGAGTGGCCGAGCAAGGCAGCATCTGGCCTGGGCCTTGCCTCCTGGCTCCTGGGAGTGCAGAATGAGCTAGAAAGATTGGGAGGACCACAGAAATCAACATTCCACCTCATTCTGGCCAGGCATAGCCATTCCATAGGACTCCAAGCCCACAAGCCACAGGTAGTTGAACACTAACTGATGCTTTAAGACTTTTCCCCCAAATTTATTATGATAAATATTTTTAAACATAAAAAATAGTTGAAAGATTGGTACATTGATCATAAGTATTGTCACTGCCTAAAGGGAACAGTTGTTAATATTTTTGTTAACATTTTACCATATTTGCTTTATTGGTGTGTGTACTGATATACCTAGGAATATATTTATATATGTGTATATATTTGTTTTACTGAACCATTTGAAAGTACATTGTGAACATCATGGCCCTTTATTCATAACCACTTCAGCTTACCTCTAATAGAAATTAAAATGTTCTCCTTAAAGACCCCAACACCATCACACCTCAAAAAACGAATAAACATTTTAATGTCATCTAATATCTAGACAATATTCAAATTATCTATATTGTCCCAAAAACATATTACCAATATTTAGTCTAAGTTCAGCTTTGCATTCAGGTGTTATGTCACTTCATTTTATTTTTCTAAGTTGTCTTTTGTTATAATGTAACATGTGTATAGAAAAAAGAAACAAGTTGTAAGCATCCAGCTCAGTTTTCACAAAGTGAAACATCTGTGTAACTATCACTTAGATCCAGAAGCGCCTGGGTGGCTCAGATGGTTAAGCATCTGCCTTTGGCTCAGTGCATGATCCCAGGGTCCTGGGATCGAGTCCCACATCGGGCTCCTTGCTTGGCGGGAGGCCTGCTTCTCCCTCTCCTTCTACTACTCCCCCTGCTTGTGCTCTCTCGCTCTGTCTTCAAATAAATAAATAAAATCTTTAAAAAAAAAGAAAAAAAAAAAGAAGTAGAATATTACCAGCACCTCAGAATCCTACCATCTGCGCCCTCTCCACCAGTGTGCCTCCCCAAAGATAACTATTACTCCGACATCAGTTATCATCAATAATTTTTGCATGTTTTTGAACTTTATATAAATGGATTCATACAGTGCACACTTAATTTTGTCTGCTTATGAAATGCATCAGTATTATATATATATAGCAGTAATTCCTGTATTCTCATTTTTTTATATACTATTACATTTTATTAATATTCTACAATTTATTTGCCCATTGTTGACTGGCCATTTGGATATCCTCTGTTTTCAAATGCATGCTAAGCCTATGCACATTTTTAAATTAGGTTGCCCATCATTTTCTTATTAATTTATGAGTTGTTTTTATACAGAGTACATGAGATCTTTGTTAAATATACCTATTCCAAATATATGCTCTCACAGTGACTAGCCTTTCACTCTCTTAACTATGTGTTTTTCTGAAGAGCTGTTTATTTTAATGAATTCCAATCTTTCCTTTCATGGCTAGGGCTTTTTGTGTCCTTTTTAAGAACTCTCTGCCTACTCCAAAGTCATAAATATATTCTCCTTTGTTATCTCCTGTGAGCTTTACTGTTTTACCTTTTACACTTAGATATACAATCCATCTGGATTTTATCTTTGTGTGTGACATTAGGTAAGAGTCAGATTCACTTTTTTTCCAAATGGTATCCAATTGAACCATTCCATTTATTAAACATTCTTTTCTCTCTCCTCTACTATGTCAACATTGTCATATACCAGGTAACCATGGATTGATATGTCTATTTCTGGACTTTCTACTATTTGACCTATTTGTTTATCCCCCAGACAATACAGTATTGCCTTAATTACTGTAACTTCATAGTAAATATTAAAATTTGCTAGTGTAAGTCTCCCAGCTTTTTTCTTCTTCAGTACTACCTTGACTATTTTTGGACCTCTGCATTTCCATACATAATTAAGATTCAACTTTTTAATTTTTAGAAAAAATATTTTCCTGGGATTTTGATTGGGTTTTCATTGAATCTATCGATCAATTGTAGAGAACCGACATCTTTACAATATTGAATCTTCTAATCCACAAACATGGATAACTTTTCATTTGTTTAAGTCCGCTTTCATTTCTCTCAGTGTTTTTGTATATTTCTGTAAAAAGTCTTTGTGCATCTTTCATTAGATTTAATTTTAGGCTTCTGATGTTTTCTGGTGATGATGTAAATATATCATATATTTTATTATTTTATTTCAAATTTTTTGTTGCATATTGAATTTGTATATTCACTTTTTAGCTAGAGACCTCGTTAAATTTACTTTTTCATCTAAGTTGTTTTTTTTTAAGATTTTATTTATTTGAGAGAGAGAGAGCACAAGCAAGGGGAGCGGCAGAGGGAGAGGGAGAAGCAGACTCCTCGCTGATTCAAGGCTTGATCCCAGGACTCCGGGATCATGACCTGAGCCAAAGACAGATGCTTACCCAACTGAGCCACTCAGGCCCTCCTCATCTAAGTTGTTTGATTATAGATTCTTTGGTGTTTCTATAATTTTTGGATTTCTATGTCATCTGAAGATAAAGGCAATTCTATTTCATCCTTTCTAATATTAATACCTTTTTCTTGCTTTATTGATCTGGCTAAAAATGTCTGTATAATGTTAAATGGAAGAGACAGTAACATAATTTTTGTATCAATCCAATCTCAAGGGAATTTTCAATATTTCACCATAGAGTAGGAAATGTACCACATGTTTTGCAGAGGTCACTTATCAGATTAAAGCAGTTTCCCTCTAGTCCTAGATTCCTAAGAGTTTAATTTGTAACCATAAATGGTTGTTAAATTTAATCAAATATTTTTCTGCATCTGTTTAGATAATTCGATGATTTTTTTCATATTCTATTAATGTGGTTTATTACACTGATTGTTTTAGTGTGAAACCACCTTGGAATTCCTGGAATAAACCCTATTTGTCATAATATGTTATCCTTTTATTTACATCGCTGGCTCAAATTGCTAGTACTTTTTGTAGAATTTTTTTGAATCTGTATTCTTGAGAGAGATGGGCCTCTATTTTGGTAATATCTTTGTTCCATTTGGTTATCAAAGTTATGCTAGCTTCATAAGACAAGTTGGAAGGTGTTCGTTCCCTCTCATTCTATTCTCTGAAAGAGATTCTTAAGACTCATGTTATTTCTTCTTTAAATGTTTCAGCACCTTCACAGATGAAGCCTCTGGATCTGGAGATTTTTCTTTGGGAAGATGTTTATTTACAAGTAGATGTAGCACTATTTATATTTTTGTATCTTTTTGTGTAATTTTTTGGAAATTGTGGATTTCAAAGGATTTGTCCACTTCATATATATGTCAAATCTAGTAATAATATATTATTGTTTTAATATCTTTTAACTATATTTTAAATATCTATGGGAAATGTAGTTATATCTTCTCTTTCATGCCTATTTCTGGGAATTTGTACTTTTTTTTTCCTTGATCAATCTTACTTGGGTCTATTAATTTTACTAATCTTTTTCAAAGAACCAAATCCTGATTTTAGTGATTTGCTCTATTTTATTTCATTAATGTCTAATTTTATCTTTATTATTTTAATCTTCCTACTTTCTTTGGGTTTAATTTCCTTTTTTCTTCTAACTTTTGTGATGGATACTTAGGTAATTAATTTTCAGAATTTCTTTTATAATAAAGCACATATCACTATAAATTCACCTCTTAACACAGGTTTAGTTATATCCCACACGTTTTAAGATGCCAACTTTTCAGTTCAAAATATTTTTTTGAATCATTCAACTCAAAATATTTCTAATTGCCATTGTTAAATCCTTCTTGACCCATGCGTTATTTTCAGACATTTGGGAATTTTTTAGTTATCTTTTTATTATTGGCCTCAAGCTTAATTACAATGTGATCATACACCATACTGTCAATGATTTTAATTCACTCAAATGTGTTGAGATTTATTTTATGACACATCATATGATCAGTTTTGGTAAATGCTCCATATACACTTGAAAATAGTATGTGTGGTTACATTGTTGGGGGCAGTGTTTCATACATGTCAATTAGTGTCAAAGAAAGAAATGTGACAATAGAAGCAGAGGTTGGAACAATGTGATTGCTGGAATGTGCCACAGGCAAGGAACGCAAGTGGCCTCTAGAAGCTGCAAAAGGCAAGAAACAGATTCTCCCCTAGAGCCTCCAGAAGGAGCACAGCCCTGCTGATGCTTTGATTTTAGCCCCATAAGATCCATTTCAGACTGCTTGCCTCCAAAACTTTTGCTGTTTTAAACCATATTTTTGGTAATTTGCTACAGCAGCAATGGCAAACTAATATACACTTATGTCTTTTTGCCTTCTTTTACTTTCAGGCTTTGTGCATCCCTGTAAGTTATGTCTCTTGTAAATAACAGTCTTTGGTGTGTTGTTTTTTTTTTCCTTATACATCTGACAGTTTTTGCCTTTTTTTAAATTTTTGTCTTTTAATTAGAGAATTTAGATCCTTTTCATTTATTATAGTTACTGAAATACTTAAATTTATAACTATTATATACCCATTTGTTTTTTATTTATTTCATCTGTTTTTCTTCCCTTTTATTTTTTTGCTTTTCTTTGGATAGATCCAGTATTTGATTTATAATTCCATTTGTTGTCCTCTGTTAGCTTCTTAGATATACTTTCTTTTATCCCTAGAGATTATAACATGCATTTTGAGTTAAAAGAACCTAACATCAGTTAGTACTGTTTTCACTTCCTATACCATACTGATGATTTTTATGTTTCATTCAGCTTTTCAGTCGTTCTTATTAGGAGTTCTCATCTGCTACAAGCTGTTCTTTCTTGACCAGCCTTAGGATTGTATTTCTACAACTTTGCATAAATCCCACCTGGTTCCTATCTCTCCTTTTCCTCCAAATAACCAGTCCCCCTGGATAGGGAGAGGAAGAGGCAGCAGAAATGCTACTCTAAAAGAGATTTAAGGCCACTTTCCACACACTAGCTTTGTTATATTTTCCTGAACTTGAGGTACTCACTCTATCTTCTAAACTGTGGTAAGAATGTTTTTAATCACACACCAAAAAATTAATGTATTTGTATGCAATACTCCCTTGGGCACCTGTCCATCTCATTTTCTCTCTTATGGGCAAAACCAGTTTGCCACACTGAGTGAAATGGAGGCAGTAATCATAAGTGTATTCAAAGCTAACCCTGGGTATCTAATAACCCCCAACCAGCTCCTGACTCTTTAAACCTGGGGAGAAAATTTGGGAGAGAGCCCAACTTTCTCGAGAGTAAGGGCATGGGCAACCATTCATGTGCAGGACACTCAGCAAATAAGACCATGAACTGCAGTGGCTCAGAGTGAGTGGAGTGAAGACCATCCATTGCTAATTTTTAATTATATGATCTTGGGCAAGTTGCACACACTCTCTAAACTCTTTTTCCTCTTCTGTAAAGTGGTGAAAGTAATAATACTTCCCTCTTTTGTTTACCACGAAGGTTAAATGTGATAAAACAGGTAAAACACTTAATATAATGCCCAACACATTAGGTATACTCAATAACTGCTAGCAATTTTTATTTTAATCCTAGCCCACTAACATTCTAACAGTAACTCCTACAGGGGCATGGAAAGATCTAGAAGGACACTAAATCAGCAGATGGAAGAGTAACCGTAAACTTCACTTCTTTGACACTTTTGCCCTGAAAGTAGTTAAGAGATTACAAGGTTAATTTGTGAAATTTTCCTGATTCTGTCCCCTATCTACCGAGGGTCTAAAAATCAGGCAGTGGACTGGGAAAAAAATACATCTGCTGCATTAAGATAAAGAAACATATTTGTAAATGTGTGTGTAAGCCATCTTCTTTGGGGTGTGGTCTCAGCAAATGCTTCTCTCTATATATAGTCATTTACAAACATTTACTAAGTGCTTCCTATGTCCGGGTCATTGGGCAAAGCAGCAGGCGTGCCAATAAAGAGCCTTTGCCAAATGCCAATGCTCTATCTCCATTTCCTCTACATATTTATGTCATTTTGTCTTTCCTGAATGTCTCCGAAGTACATGCTATTGATATTCCAATTTTACAGGTTAGGAAACTAAGACACAAAGAGGTTAAGTAATGTTTGGAAGTCACACAGATAAATATTAATGATTTATTCCTTGTCCTCATGGTGCTTACAGTCTACAAAATAGAAGATGTTTTAGTAGAACATTTTAAAATTATATTAAATGTTTAAATGTAAAATTGTCCAAAAGCTGGCAGCCATCCAGGTAATCAGAAATTAACTTGATATTCAATTTTCATTTAAGCATTTAAAGTCATATATCCCCAGCCTGGTATCTCTAGCATTTCTGGCATCCCATGATTTGTACACATAAGAAATATAATCATTTCCCTGTCCAAGTAATTTTAATGGCCTTTTGGTGGATTAAAATGAAATTCTATTAGATATACTAATGTAACTCTGGTATTAAAAAAATGTGAAGTGTGCTAACTACAAGTAAAAGTAGGTTAACAGATAATTTTGTTAGAAGTGGTATTAAGAAAGCTGGAATATTGTGTATTCAGTTAGCAAGACACCTGAAACATAACTGAAGTTTAAGAGTGACTAAAATATAGACCATAATATGTGAGAGAGTATTTAGCCACTATAAAAAAAACTTAAAATCAAGTGCAATGCCTAGGAGCATATAAATATGATTCAGAATGTTGCTAATTAATGTGCAGTCTTGTTAAGAACATTATTTTATTAAGCACGTGTGTGGCATGATTTCCACATTGAGAATTTGATCATTGTTGATCTAATGGGTGGGTCCAAGGAGACTACATCTGTCTTTGGACTTTCAAATGCCAGTACTACATTTTTAAGATGTAATATAAATATTGCTTTGAAGGAGATCATTCTTGAGAAACCACAGTCATGCATGAAGGAAGTGTTGCTAGGAGCCTGGAGCCAGAGAATATAGCTTCCTAGAGTTACAAAGGACCTTGGAGTTTCCTCAGGATTTGGGGGTAGAAGGAGAGAACTTAAATCAATAAATATTAATAAACAATGATCCGAACACCTACTCTGTAGGTAACTATGCTTCGGGCTTAGGTGCTTCTTCATAACATTTTAAGTATCGTGTTTTGGGTTGTGGTCTGTGTTTTCTCTCATTCCTGCCATTCCCTCCCAACACACACACACACACACACACACGCTAAAATATATTATAAGGAAGAGATATTTTTGTCATGTCATGTCGGTAGTACCTAGAAGAATGTCCATCGTCTGTGGTCAATACATAATTGATAGAGGAATATATGGAACAAAAAGATGGAGGACACAGCCTTACCCTTAAAAGGAGGCAGCACAGGGGCAGAGAAAGAGCACTGAAGGGGGGTGCAGAGACCTGATTCTCACCTTTGCTTGGCCAGGACTTTGTCAACCACAATCAGGGACCTCAGTTTCCTCATGTGTAAAGCAGTTGGACTATCTCTAAGATCTCCTTTTTACTTCCAGATTCTGTCATTCTGTGTCAGTCTTCAAATATGTGAAGAGCGTTCACCCTCAGGTATGAGAAAAAGAGCATTTGATCAGGGTTGCTCTGGGAGGTGGATCTCTAGCGAGATGGGTTTGGGCACTGCATTAGCTTCCTGTGGCCGCTGTCACAATGGAACACAAGCTTGGTGGCTTAAAACCACAGAAGTGTATTCTTTCCCAGTTCTGGAGGTCAGAAATCTGAAATCAAGGTGTCAGCAGGACCCCACTCCCTCCAGTGGTTCAAGGGGAGGCTGCATTCAGCAAATCTCCTGAAATTAAACATCAGCTGGACCTCTCCTAGTTCTCCTAAAGACAGCTCATCCAATCCAATTGTGTCCATATCTCCAAGTGCGCAGGGCACCCACCCCAACACTCTCCTCCTCTGGCTGATGTGCTCCGAGTCTGTCTGGGGGCTGAGGCCCTTCTCTGAGGCACTAGTCCAGGTGTGGGGCAGCTTGCCCAGGAAGTGGATGGGACAAGATAGTGAGGAAGGAAGGGGGGATGGTGCCCTCAAGGGGCTGTGGACAGGGGCAAAGGGCTGAAGGGGTGCCTACACACACCTAGAAGTATGTTCTGAACAGCAGCTTAACTGCAGGGAAACAATACTTTGGGGCTGGCATGTGGCCTGCAGAAAATGGAGGAAGCAGAAGAAAATGCTGGTTTTTCCTTTTGCTTTTTCTCCCCACAGCCCACCTCCTTCTCTCTTCCTAATCTTGTCTCTGCCTTTCCACACATCTCCTTCTCTCCCTTTGTCTCTCCTTTTGTTTTCTCTCATTTTTTTCTCTTCCATTCCAGATCATTTGAGTCTATGGGGGAAAGTTAATATCAGTGTGATCTGAGGGAACTTAGAAGCCCTCTCCACAAAGCAAGGAGACACACACTACCCTGTTCTTACATAGCACACTGGCCCAGGAAGGGATACGCTGAGCATAAAATGCACATGTCTTTAGGAGGTGAAGGATTTGCCTGTATTGAGGAAAGTGCCTCTTTCTTTATCCTCCTCAGTGCCTGAGAGGAAGGACTTAGGACTCCCCTTGGAAGGCCTGCACATTGAGTTTGAGGGCAGTAGCCTTATGTGTATCCTCCTTGGGTTGTTTATTTTGTAGAGGTATTTCTTAAAGAAAAAGACAGGTTTAGAGTGCTCAGGGTCTAGGTTCCCAGAAAAACACTATAACTTCATCCAAAATTAACATGTCTTGTGTATTATAATAGCTCCCTTTATTAAGCACCACACTGTGTAGTAAATTTTAGCCACACTTAGGTAATCCACTTCACTTATTAATCCTCTCGACTACCATATGTATATACATAAGAGTTATGATTATTTCTACTCTAGAGATAGGGGAAATGAGGCTTGGGGAGGGCAAACAATTGACCCAAGTTAACAAATTGATAAATGTTCGAAATGAGATTTTAACACCAAGTCCCATGTTCTTTTTACCACACTATATTTCTCATTTAAAATAATTGACTTTTTGTATCCCTTGCAAATCTAAAAGTAAGAGACTCCATGATCTCTATAAAATCACCATTTTCATAAATTTCAAACAATATCCCTTCTTTGTCAGATTTGTTTATTAGAGTGGGTTTTAATTTCCCAATCTGTGCTCTTTCCAAGGAAATTTTTTCAGCTCATGCTTGAGAACTTCTTTCCCCCATGGTTACTTGTTTTATGTAGCAAATGCTTTCTCTAGCTAAATCAGGCACCATAACATTATTCTCTCAAGTATGCAGGGCTGAGCACAGGGCATGACCCATGGTAGACACTAGAAGCGTGTGAAGAAGTGAATTAGATCTGGCGAGTTCAGAGAGCATGAGGAGCAACTAGCATGGATAAAACAGAGGGAGGAGACTGGTCTGTATGAGGAATAGGTTTGCCAGGTAGGATATGGTCAGATTAGAAAGGGCACTGAACACCGTGAAAGTAGTTTCAACTTCATGTTTCAGACAAGTGGAAGCAGCAAAGGCCTTTGGTTCTAATATTTGTAGCAATTGTAAAAGCAGTGTTTCAGAAAGGTTCTCCCCTGCAGCGTGGTGCTGGATAAACTACAGCTGAAAAGAGAATGGAATCAGATGTACCAGCCAACGATGGGTACAGAAATCCAAGCATGAACTAATGAGAGCTTAGACAGGGATGATGGAAATGGGAAAGATGGCTCAGCGCTGGACTAAGCTGCATTTCTTGTGTTTCCTTGGGACACTTATCTGTTCAAGTTATTTAGCTGAAGTGGCGAAGTAGTTGCTGATGCTGTTAATAATGAAAACGACCCTGATATATTACACTTAAAATTGCCTTCTCGGGGCCTTGCCATCCTTTTTGTTTCACGTACTGGTGTCATTATCTACTTGACACTCTCCCAAAATATATGTTTAGGAAAAGCTAATACTTGAGAGACAACTCGAGTTTTTCTTACAAGTTGATTAACAGGTGCAGCTGTGAGAGGCTAGCTGGCATCAGAAGGCCTGAGTTTTGATCTCCTTCCTACCAATTAGAAGCTGTGTGGCTTTAGGCAAGTCATTTCACCATCTTGAGCTTCAATTTCCTCAGCTGTGAAATGAAGATGGCAATACCTATCTCCAGGATTATGAAAACATTTAAATGGGAAAAAAAGTACATGAACGTACTTCATACATTTTACAGTGCAGTGTGAGTGCAGAATCTTATTTTTGTGAGCAATTATACATAAATCGAGGCTAAAGCTCTCACTCCTTCAAAAAGAAACTTCATTAAAAAATCTCCACAGTTATTTAATTTCTGCGGTATTGGGGTGTACCCAGTGGGAGGAAATGAGAGGAAGGGACATGTTACCAGAGGCAAGATACAAGAAAAGAATTTGGCATAAGAAACAAGGCAAGAGTTTTGTTCTGGAACCAGTACAATGCTGAGCTGCCTGAACTACTGGACTCAGGTTCTGGAAATTGCCCCTCTACTGGTTAGGCTGACAAGTTTAAATTTAAGTGCACAAAGTTATATTTATACCTATTAAATTTCATTTCGTTTCTTTTGGCTCACTAGTCCAGCCTGTCAGTATCTTTTTTGAATCTTGACTCTGTCATCCAAGTAATTAGCTGTGGCTCCCAGCTTCGTGTCATCCTCAGATTTGATGAGTGTGCTTTCCATGCTTTGCCGCTGGTTTATTCTAAGTTCGATTGAACCCTGTGGCACATCCCTAAAAATCTTCCTCTAGAAGATAGCCAGCTTCAAAACCACTGAAGACACTCGCAGCGAGCCCCCATTTCTTCACCTTTGTACAAAAGCATCAAAAAAGGTAATGTCAAATGTCTTGCTAAAGGCTCAAAACACTGAAATTTCTAGCTCTGCCCTTGATTTTCCACTCTCCACTCCCTTCTTACACACTCAACTACCTCTGCACAAATGCTCACCTCCTCACCTCCTCCTCCCCCCTCCTCCCACCTCGAAGTTACTCCTTCTACCAAGGGCCACTCCTTCTGCCTGTGCCATGATGAATCTCAGCACTTCCAATCCCCTCTAGGTCTTCTAAAGCACCATTGTTCCCCTCTCTTTGTTTTCCACCTCTTCCTTAGCCTGGCAGAGTGGCTCTCAAAGTTAAGCAGGCATCAGAAGCTCCTGGAAGTCTTGTTACATCACAGGTCTCTAGGGCCCAAGAATTTGCATTTTTAAGTTCCAGTGGTTCTTATGTGTGGTCCCTGGACCAGCAGCATCAGCACCACCTGGGAACTGGTTAGACACGCACAACCTCAGGCCCCACTCCAGACCTACTGAATCAGAAAATTGGGGACTAGGACCAAGCAATCTTTTAACCAGCCCTCCAAGTGATTCACATGCACACCAATGTCTGAGAACCACTGGTCAGCATATTGAGTAAAAAGAGGGTTTTACAGCCAGGGAAATTTGAGTTTTGACCCCTGTTGTGTCTCTTCCTGTGTACTGAGGTCACTTGACTTACCATCCCTAAGCCTCAGTATTTTAATCTATAAACTGGGAATGTTAATACCCACCTCTGTAGATGGTAATAAAGATTAAATGAGATAATGTAGGTAAAGCACTCAGCACAATGCCTAAATATTCAATAAATGGAGGCTGTATTTATCATCATAAAAAAGTTCCTCCCTCCACCCTATGTCCCACTCTCACCTTTATAGCCAAGCCCATAAAAATCTCCATCGTCTGTCTCCATTTCCTCACATCTCATTACTCTTTAGATTGCTGCAGTTGGCTTCTGTCCCCACCACTCCACTAAAGTGGCCTTGCTAAGGTCATCAGTGATCAAATTCCAAAAGTGGTAGATTCTGCTTGTCTCTTGTTTCTAGTCTCTGTATTCTTTCTTTTGGGACATTTCTCTTTCAGCTCTTTTGTGACCTCTTTTGGCTTCCACATAGCCCCCCTTTCATAATGTTCCTTTTACCTTCCTGCTGGTTCTGTCTCGGTCTCTTTAACTGGTCCCTCCCTGCCACTACCTGCCTTTCAAGTGTCCTCCACAATTCACCTTCATTTCTTCTCACTCCAGACCACAGCATTACTTACCACCTAGCTACCTTTCCAGACAAGAGCTCTCTGGACCTCAGACATCTCCAGAGGACAACTAGATGTCCCAACTTGAAGACCTCAAATTCAACACAACCCAAAGACCACACTCATTGTGCTTGCCCAGATCTCTTCCTCCTTCTAGGTTCCTTATGTTCCCGGATAGACTGTGAGTTCTTAAGGTCAGAGATGAAGTCTGATTATCTCTGATCTCCATACCTGGCCTCAGAGCCAGGTAAGCACTTAATAATGGATTCATTTACTGAATGCATGAATCAACAAAGTGAATTATGTCCTATTGTCCAGTAACTTTCATAAAAAGAGGTGAAACACTCACAAAACAAAAAGAAAATGAATTATTTCCTAAATCCACACTGTTGCTAGGAGTCATCACTTCTCTTTCTAAATCTTGATTTCAAATCCACTCTCCTTATTAATAATTAATAATATATACCCATCCCAAACTTCGCATACTTCTCTTCATAAATCCTCCAAAATTACAAAGAGTAGTTTCATAATCACACCCGTAAGCACTTCAGTTCTGCTAGAATGTACTCTGCCCAGAGACTTGAGCACTTTTAAGGGAACTAAGTGTTTTCTCACTATTGCTTCCCCATCTCGGGTTTCTGTTCCTTTTTAACTCTACTTGTTCTACTCTTCTTAGTTTGGAGAGCATTCTCGTAAAAAAGACAGAGGTGAAATCAAAGTTTGGTAGGGACATTCTTCCAATCCTTTAGCCTTATATCACCCATCCCTACTCCATCAAGCCTTTGTCCCATCCTGATTATTTAGTTAGAAATATGGATTTGAATGTCCTTTTCTATTACCGTTAGCATTTTTATCATGATGAGTTTTAGACCTGCTGATTTGATTCTTACATTTTTAGTCACTATAGGAATATTCATTTTTGGCAATGATCCCTTCCTTCAGTCTTTTGTGTTCTGGCTAAGGGAAACCAGGGTAGAGATGGAAGGGGATAGGGGGCCAGGCTGAGAATAGAGCAGTTGTCTCCTGCCCTGGGGAGATCCCCAGTAATACAAACAGCACAGTATGGTGATTAACATAACATAATAAAATAAAAATAAATAAATAAATAAAAAGAAGGATACAGAAACTGACATCAGATCTCAGTAAGCAGAAAAAGCACGATCTGGGCTGGCCGGGTGTCTCCTGTTGAACCAGAGAGTCAAGTATTTTAGCTTCTTATCTGATAACCTGAACCTTTCGAATTTGTTGTTATTTTAATTTTAGATTTGCCTTATCTTAATTCCAGATTGCTATTTAATCAGCAGTGGTTTGGAACATTTCAGCTTTTAGTTTTTCACTAAGTTAAGTATTTAATGATCTGTAAACAAACACTTGAGAAGATGCTACTTAAAGGGACTCTGATCCCTCTGTACTTGAAGTGAATGAATCCACTCTTAAATTTATCTTCCAATTTTCTTTTTTTTAAAGATTTTATTTATTTATTTGACAGAGAGAGAGATAGCGAGAGCAGGAACACAAGCAAGGGGAGTGGGAGAGGGAGAAGCAGGCTTCTTGCCGAGTAGGGAGCCCGATGTGGGACTCGATTCCAGGACCCTGGGATCATGACCTGAGCCGAAGGCAGACGCTTAACGACTGAGCCACCCAGGCGCCCTATCTTCCAATTTTCAAGTAAGCATTCTGCTACTAATGGCAAAAAAAAAAAAAAAAATTGGCTGGGAATGATGGGGGTTGAAGGGAAGGAAGCATCACTATAGAAAGTTTGTGGGCTTTTTAGCCCCCACCCCAACTGAAGGTACAGTCTTTTGATAAAGGCTCTCTGGCCATGGTTACTGGGGGATGGGAAGGTATGGAGGGGGCTAAGGAAGGGAAAAAGAAAGCTGGGAGGTGAAAGTATAGGACCAGGAGCACACCAGGACTGTGAGGGGCAAGAGTACTCCTCTGAGTATAGGTTGAAATCCAAGAAGAGAAACTACAAGAGGAAATTACAGGAATAAGAGAGAAAGATTAATTTTTTTTTTTTTTAGACTTTATTTATTTATTTGACAGAGAGACACAGCCAGAGAGGGAACACAAGCAGGGGGAGTGAAAGGGGGAGAAGCAGGCTTCCCGCAGAGCAGGGAGCCGGATGTGGGGCTTGATGCCAGGACTCTGGGACCATGATCCGAGCCAAAGACGCTTAATGACTGAGCCACCCAGGCATCCCTAGAGAGATTAATTTAAACACAAAGGTGAATTCACAGGCAGAAGGAAACCAAAAGACGGAGGAAACATTAAAAAGCAAACGAGAAACAGAATGAAGGTGAGTAAGAAAGACAACTACTAGTTATTTACACTCACTTCAGATTCCAAGAATGGGATTGATATTCTGCCGGTTCTGATGCTGGGAGCACATTCTTTTGAAATATGCACTCACCTGAGACCTCCCTATTTCTTGGGATAGCTAAATTTTATCCCTCATAAGAATCATTTCTCACAGGACCGTCGGATTTTTTTTTTCTTTTTTTGATAGCCACTTGTGCCTCTTGGGCTCTTTCAGAGTCTCGGATTCGGGGATTATGCTTTTTGAAAAATCTACCTCTCCATAGAAGTTAAGGTTCTCTCCTCCTCTGGCTGTTACATATATCATAACACAGTCACTTCCTCCTCAGCAGCTCATCTTCCTTTATTCATCAGAACTTGGTTCAGAGCAGCAGGTCCCCTTTTCACTTCTAAGAAACAAAACTGTCAGGAGGGCAAGTCAAGGATTCTCAGATGTTGTTCTCCCAATTTATTATCATTGTCTCATTATATTTGAAAATCTGTCATGATGAGGTTTCAGCTGCAATCCCCAAAAAAGTTTCCACATCATTCCTGCCCTGAGATCATAGAAGTAGAACCAATCCACATCACTTCCAAGCAGCCTCTGTCCTCGCAGATGCCATCACCATGCAGGTAGCTGCAGAAGATTTCATGGCCTCTAAGACTGCCAGGGCGTGAGGAGGTAGAAATGGGCAGGTTTCTTAGGGCCAAGGTCACCAGAATTAAGTCCCAGCTTGAAGCAATGGGGAAAGCAGAAGTCAAAGGGAAGAGCAAAACTGGAGGACGTGAGGTGTGCAAAGACCCCAAATGTCCAGAGGGGAGTGTAAAAAGCATTAAACATGGTGTTCTGCCCAAATGTCAAGTGGCCGGAGCCAACGTTTGGGTGTGGAGCCAAGAGTTCATTTAAAAAAAAAAAAAAACAAAGCCAAGTACACAGAACTTGGAGCAAACCTTTGGTTTATTTTGATCATGGCTTTGATTCGTCTGGTTGTGCTGTTTCACAGGTTCGTAAGTGCAGAAACTCATCTGTTTAACATTATTACTCTGTCCCTGGGGCCCAGGACAGCCCTGGCATATAGCGAGTGCTCAAGAAATTCAGAGTGAATCAATCAAACATCAGTGTTTTCAACTATTTCTGTTTGTTTTCTTGTTAATGGACCAGCAGGGATGTGCACACAGTGATTAGCAGTGATTTCCAGGGCAAACACCCAAGTGGAGACTGTGCTGCTGCGCCAAGTCAACCCACTTGGCCAAAGTCTGTCCTCTGTCCGAGTTACATAAATTCATAATTCTCCTGCATTTTCAATATGCTAAGCAATCCCTACTAATAGAGATGAGAGAACAAACCTGCATTATGCATAAGTATGCCTCTCACACAAAAAACTGAGCATTACTAAGGCTGCATGGGAATGTTAATGTCTTCTGTGCCTTGGGTAAGGTTAAAAAGAAAGACAACCCCTTTGAAATTATAATAAAATACGTTCTGAATTATCTAAAAGCTTCAAACAAACAATTACTCTTCAGAAAGGTCTTCCCTCAGCAAAATTAATCTGAAACCTTAGATCACACAATTAAATATATTTTCACCTTGGTTAAAATTGTTACTAGTGGGAGTCTTTAGGAAGGCATTAATGGGCCTTTTTTTTTTTTTTTTTTTTTTGGTTTTTTGTACTGCAAAAATGAATGGATTCAATACCTATCTGAACTGTATAATAATTTGACAATTCTTGGATTCCAAGCTAACATTTCTCTCAGAGCAGTGACCCCACTCTCATCATTTATGTTGAAGTCTGCCCAATACATTCAAAAGATTTCTTCTTATTATAACACTGTGCAGCAAGACGCTTTCATTTGATAATCTTTGTGGCAATAGAAACTCAGTCACTAATTCTTTGCAACTTTAAAATGTGAACCTTTGAACCCCACTTCTGTAAGGACTCGGAACACTTTCTGTGCTGGTTTGCCTGATCCTGACCTCCAACCTTCTGTGCCTCTCCCGGGAGCATGACAGGCGCCATGTTCACCACCTGAAGATGTGGCAAAGGGAGAGCACTCACGAGCCCGGTTGCTATGAATGGATGGGCTTTCCCAAGCCCCTCTCCTGATGTTTGCTTCCCCTGAAGATGATAATTTGGTGGCCATGTCCTTGTTGAGAAAGCTGAGCATGAGGAAAGGCCATAGAAGGCAAATGGGGAGCAGCACTTTGTTCAGTCTTTCTCAAATTGTCACTAACATGCAGAGGCTACATTTGAGTGGGTGATAATAAAAGATAAATGCAGGATATCATGTGGAGTGTCATACATTACGGAGTGAAAGGAAAGAAGACTTTTTTTTAAAATATTTTATTTATTTATTTGACAGAGAGAGAGACAGAGAGAGAGGGAACACAAGCAGGAAGAGTGGGAGAGGGAGAAGCAGGCTTCCTGCTGAGCAGGGAGCAGGATGCAGGGCACAATCCCAGGACCGTGGGATCATGACCTGAGCCGAAGGCAGACGCTTAATGACTGAGCCACCCAGGCACCCCAGGAAAGTACACTTAAAATGGGTCCTAGGTAAATGGGCAAGAAAGCTCCTTTCTCTAAATCGCTTTCCTTTTGGATACCCACCAAATGCTCACAGATACCCATGGCCATGACTGGAAAAAAGGAGAGAAGAGAAAAAACATTTTATTTTCTCTACTGACACCCCTTCCCTTAGCTCTGACCCTAGGCACAGTCCCTTGGGGCTGTGGCTGATTATAAGAGTGGGCAGTTAGCTGGCTGCTGGATGAGGAACACAGAGAAGTAAATTCTGATGCCAAGCAAATATGTAGGTTTCCCATGGAGGCAGGACATATAGCAAGGAGGAGCAAGCATCCTAGATATGGTACAATTCTGACCAGTTCCAGTGTGTATGGGTTTTCCACCACCATCAAGCAATTCTTGGACACCAGCTGGGTGTCCTACAATTCAACTCAATTTGGACACTGTCTGTCAAGCTCCCTTCACTTAGGAAACTCCAAAGGTTTTAGGAGCTCTGTGCCAGAAACAAGGATAAAGACCAAACATATAATTATTATAAATCACAGTATCACATGTGGACATTCTGGAAAGCAAGGGAAGCTCTAAAGCATCAAGGCTAAGGCCAGACAGCAAAATGGGATCTTTAGAAGTTGAAGTCTAAAAGAATGAGACCAGATAAGACCAAGAGGGTGAGTTTAGGAGACTGAGCCCCAAAATGTCCTGGACACAATGCTCCAGGGACAGGGTGTGAGAACCTGTGTGTATGTTTTCTTAGGCAGAAAGTTGGGAAGGAGAAGTTAAGGGCATCATGCTTGTCAGGACACGTTCAGGATTGCACGCCCAGTTCTTTACATGTTTAAGCATATGAGGTGTGTGTGTGTGTGTGTGTGTGTGTGTGTGTGTGTGTGTGTGTGTGTTGAGAAGGGTGTTTCTATCTGCTCCCTTAAGGATCACAATGGCACCTAACAATCTCCCCAAGTAGCAAGTCATTCACTCAGTCATCATTGAGCATAAGGTAAGGCCCAGCATTGGGCTGGAATCAGTGCTGTTCTTATCAATAATCCATGCTCAGAGGATTTATTTTGTTCAGCAAGAAGAGACAAGTGAGCTAAATAAAGCCTTTTTTTTTCTAGAGAGTTTATGACATTTGAAGAATGATGTAGGTTATTGTTAATGCCATGTAAGCACCCTCTAAAAACATAAGAAAAATTCTCTGAGGAGACCTGAATTACACATGTGAGGAATGCCTCCCTATCTGTTCAACTGATCTCAGTCACGGGGAAGGGATACTTATGGAAATAAAACAGGAAACATGACACAAACAAAACCATTTATAACACATGAAAATGGGCAAGCAAGAAGGGTGGCGTGCATGAGGTGTAAAAAAAGAGCGCATTTGTACCAAATGCTTCCAATGAATTGTTCAAGAACACTTCATCCTTGGAGTAGGATTTCCTCTAATTCTGTCAGGGTTGGTGTCTGCATGGGTTATGTGCCAAGTAATTGTCCGGTCACAAGTTAACAGTGTCGAGAGGCTATTTTAAAGATGAATGGGAACATAAAACATATTTTGTCCTATTCTCCACTTTGAATATGTCTCTGGAACAAAACTTGTACTTGAAATGGAGAAATGTGATTTTTATGAGTTACAGGGTTTTTTTTTCCCTTCACACGACTGACAGAACAAAAATTAAAGGAAGACAGCCCAGTGTCTCGTAAGTATTTGTATATTTGTTCTTACCATGGCTCACAAGGGACATCGCGAACCCCCTCCTTGACTGAACGCCGAATATTATTTAAGCTCTGCCATCACACTCCAATGCTTTTCAATAGCTAAAAGAACTTTGCATTTCTTCCCATAGGAACTGTAAACTCAGAAAGATTTTCCTGCAATAAATTATTCCTTTTATTTTCTGAAATAGTTACTTTTTAAAAAATTTTTGCTAAGAAAAAGTAAAAGGGGAGAAAGAGGGCCTCTATTTATGAATCATGCTCTTTTTTATTCATACTATTTCCAAGACCAGGCAAATTATCATAATCTTCCTAACAGAGATACACAATTCCACCTAAGAATTACTGTTTTCCTAAACCAGTGAAAAAGCAAAGTTTCCAATAGATGCTGAGATAAATCATCTGTATGTGCTTATATGTGCACCCTACCAATTCCTTTTGAATTTCAAGGTTATAAATAATTCCCAAACCCAACTTTGTGTAGGTATTTTAGTATGGATTCTTTGTACTCCTCTGCTGGTGTCATTTCTTTGGATTTAATCATTATCCCTTACAGGCTGGCACCAGTCCATTCAGTATTCTGACAGGACCAAGCCACCACCCCACCTAAGAATATCAATTATGTTTTGAAAGCATACAATTTGATTCATGCAGAAACCACTGTACATGCATCATGGTGTTTTCATAAAGACTCCCTTATTTACTCTAAACAGTGTTATGACTTTCACTCTATGGCCACATAGTAACTGTTTAACCTTAAAGACTTAAGTCTTTTCAAGAAACCTTAAAGAAGCAAAAGGAAAGGTTGGCCTCAAGAATACATTTTCTGTTCTTATAAAAATCAGCTCCGCTCTAAATAGCTGAAATGAGGCAAAGCTTCAAAGCTGCAGCCTCGAGTGCCGTAAGTACTGTACTGTAGAGAAGGCTCTTCAACTATGTCTGAATGGGCAAAGGAAAGGAACTTTCTGCCAGCTGAATGTGTGTTTCCCAACTTCTTCTCCTCATGCATATCTAAAAAGGATACTGGACTAGAATCCCTAGTAGGTTTCCTATTTAAGGCTTGTTAGCAAGGGATTCCCACAGTAGCATCTGGAAATACACACACGCACACACGCACACACACACCCACCCACCCCACCCCACATCTTTGCTCACTCAGAATTATCAGGACTTAACCCTAAGACACAAAGAGGCTCAAATGAGCCCATCATCTAATTGAAAAGCCGTCAGAAATGAAAAAGCCTTCCTTTTCCTATCCCTATTAAATGGGATCATGGTGGGCAAGATTCACCCACACCGCTCAAGCCCTTTGATCCTAGAGACCAAATCCCATTCATCCTCTTCATACAGTGAGTGTACCCATAAGGCACAAACACACAGACACACATAGGCTTATGCACACACGCATGCAGTGACATCAGGGGTGGTCACTCTTCTGTGTCCACTTACCACGCTACCATTACCAACAAGGGAAAACATCACTTCGCCTCCCAAAACCAATCCCAGTGCCCTTTGCCCCATGGAAATGGCACACATTTCTGCATGGGGGCTTCTGTGTAGGAGTCAGAAGCTCTGCAATTCTCCGGACACATGCTCATCTAGAGATAATGAGCACAACTGTACAGTGGAGAATACAGATGAACAATTGCAGTACAGTTGAAGACTGCTCTGTGCAGCCTGATTATCCACAATGTACCATGCTCCACCAGGATCAGTGTGGCAGAGGGAAGCTGTTTCCCCTGTGCCGTTCTTCTAGCACCAAGGATTCCAACTCATGTAGAAAATTCCTCATTAAAAATAGTCAAAAAGAGAAACTGATATTGCTCCTGAGAAGACTAAGGAAATGCCATTCGTATACTCATCCTTGGAGGTCTGTAGCACAGTTTGCCCATAACCTGCTTACCATACTCCTTAGGATGGATTTTGAAACGTGGTCAGATTGTTCTAAACGTTTCCCCTCATTTTAATTCTTCAAAATAAACAAAATTTTTTGTGAATATTCCTCCAATATTTTCATAGATCTATCTATGCAAGTTTTTTTCTTAAGATTTTATTTATTTATTGGTGGGGCAGAGAGAGAGGGAAAGAGGGAATCTTAAGCTGACTCTGCTCTGAGCGCAGAGCCCAACACAGGGTTCAATCTCAAGACCCTGAAATCATGACCTGAGCCAAAATCAAGAGTCAGATGCTTAACCGACTGAGCCACCCAGGTGCCCCATATGCATTTTTTTTTATTAAGATCAAACTATATAGACTTTTGTTAAACTTTTCACTAAACATTTTATTTTTTCATTATTCTTTGGTAAGAAGTTTTGTAATTACTCTTTGACACAACTTTTTTGACATTTATTAATTTAATTAAACATTAAACATTTAGGTATGATTTGGAGATGAATTCATCTGTGGTATGGATCTGATAAAGCCTTCGGAAGTCCAGATGCATTGAATACACAGGAGAATTTTTTTCTGTTTTATAATCCATGTTTAAGAAATGAATTTGTTCTCACTCATGGTTTCCAATTTTTGAGAACTTATGTGTTGGTCTTTATTAAGTCTAGGCATGACACCCAGTCTAGCTGGCTGGGTATGAAATTTTATCTCACTTATAAAAATAAACAACTCTTTATTTCTCCACAATTACAACCACATTTGTTATTAGGCACTCTTTATAACCCTAAAGACAATTTAGTTCTAACTCTTAGGCTAAAAAAGGATGAGCAGAGCTGAGAATCTGCAGCATCCCCTTCTCTCACTGTAGAACCTCTAATCTCTAATCATCTTGCAAAGACATTTGTCAAGACAAAAGTACAACACAGTATGGGCCACATGAGCAGTCATCTTAGTACAAATGAAAGATTGTTGACTGTCTTTGGCCTTTAATTCTGCAGACCAGAAGCAATTACAGGTTAAGCTGTCAGTCTCCAAGCTGGTAAGTCTTACATAAAATCTTCTCTTTAGCACCACCATGAGACTTGGGGTCTGTAGAAGACTACCTATATGATCAAATCATAATCCAAATTTCTTTTAAACTTATACTTGAATAAAATAAAACCTATTCAGGATGATTTGAAGCACATTATTCACCACAAGAGAGAAAAATATCCCTCCTCTATGCTGAGGACATAGCTTTATTGTCATGAACTAATAGCAGCAATAGACAATTAATTGGTTCAGCTGTCTAATGATTGTTAGAAAGAATAGATTATGACCAATAGTTCTGAAGGTAAAAATCATTGTTTTGGGCAGCTATTCCCTGGTTCAATTAGTTTATATTCAATAATCCCATCTAACAAATCATTCATGTGGTTGCTTAGGACCTTGGCAGTTTCACTAGAAGCTCTGTAGCTCAGTTTTGCCAAACCAGATGTTTCTTGAGCAAACTACTAAGAACTCTCTATGACTGTGACAGGCAATTGGCAACTCCTCCTTTGAAAATATTCCGGGATATATTATATCAACTGCATTCTATAGTATACAGCTTTGGGACATTGATCACTCATTTGTTTTTGTTAATGGTGCAGATAAAATGGTGCAGATAGAGGGACTTTCTATAGAAAATTGTACACTCCACCCATAGATCTTTTGCGCCATTTCCATGGAATATTGAAATGACCGTTCATTCAGGCGTGAGTTTTAGTTAGATTGCAACAGGAGCATCAAAAATGAAACTGGCTGATAATGGAGGAAAATAGGGCCTGGAGAGACTTCTAGAGAATGTAACCCCTGATATGATCCTGAAGGACAAGTGGGCTGGGGCTTGATGGGGGAAGGGGAGGAATGGCATTCAGGCAGAGGGAGTAGTGTATGGAAACAGCACTGGAGCATGGAGCCGCATAATGTACTCAGGAACTTGCATGTTGCTGAGCAGGAATGAGGGCCAGAGGTGGGGAGCATAACAGGAAATGAGGCAAACACATGGTCAGGAGACAAGCCATGAAGGACATTCTGTGTTAAACTGAAAGTTTGATCTTTATTCTGAAGAATATGGGAGCTCATTCAAGGATTTTAAAAGCAGGCATGTGACATGATATGATTTCCCTTTTAGAAAGGTTACTCTGACAACAGTGTGGAGAATGAGGGCAGGTAGGACTGGAGGCAAAGAGGGCAGTTTGGAAGCAATTGAAGCAATACCAATGAGAAAGGGCACTAAGCCTGTGACGATGAGACCAAAGAGCAAGAGAGGGATGTAAAACAATATTTGGGAGGTAGGATTAACAGTATAAATTGAAGGTAAAAAAAAAAAAAAGAAAAAGGAAAGAAAAAGAGTAGAATTAAGAACAGTACTCAGGTTTCTGGCTTGGGAGATTAGGTGAATAGTGGTGCCAGTCTCAGAAAATGGGAATGCTGGAGTAAAATCAGAATCCTATACCAAGATAATGAATTGATTGCTGGATGTTGAATTTGAAGTGCAAATAGGACATCCAGATAGAGCTATCTTACAGGTAGTTGGGTTACCTGAATATGGAGTTTGGGAGAGAGGTCTGGGCTGTGGGTCATGAACATCTAGGTGGTAGATAAAGCCCGTTGGGTTGAAGGAGGTCACCCAGGGCAAGTGATCAGGCAGAGGGCCAGGAATTAATAGCATTGTCCCCTGGAAAATCATCAGTAACCTTAATGACAGCAACTGCTCTGGCATACCGGGGGGCAGGAGGCTCACAACAGTGAGTTCAAAGTGAATGTTGGGTACAGACATTGTCAAACCTTTGGACTTTGGTACAAACAACAAGTGCAGAAGTGTGAGGACAAATGCATTCCTTATCAGGGGTTTCAGTCATCACTAAGAAAACTAGGAATCTAGAATAAAGTCAGTAAAATAACTAATGTGATTGTAGGCTGGATTAAAGAAGGACTACATCTATAACAAAAAAATTGTCACATGTACATTATTACACTCATTTCTGGGCACCATGCCTTCAACTCTAGCTTAATGGGGCTTTAAATTAGAAGATTCACTCCTCTTTTTCATCACTATTGCAAAGGATAAAGACAAGATATGAGGAATTAAGCCAAAGGAGAAACCAAAGAATTAGACTAATTAATGGTTATAACAAGTGTTGGGCTCTCTAGAAAAATGGGAGGAAGTGATAGCTCACCTCCCTCTCATCCACTCTAAATTAAAAACAGCCATGTTTTACAGGGCATGGCTGACCAGACCTATTCGCCCAGAAAGCAGGGAAATTGGAAATTAAAGCAAAATCAAGGAATTTTTAGCTGCCTCTAAAAGACAAGGCTTGCTCACTGGAAGCAAGAACAGGGAAGGAGGAAAGTCAGGTCTTTTATGTGATCTGTGAGGCTGAGGCTGGCAGTGAAAAAGATAGACCCTCCTTATCACCCATGAGGAAAAGGAATCCTGGCCATTGTGAGAAACTTGGCCCAAAAGTTATGGTTCTCAACAATCAGGTTAGCTTCAGTTCTTCCTCTGAGTGGAATAAAAGGAGAAGTGGATAGAGAAACAACAAAAGTGTTCCTATCCACCGTCCTCCTACCCCACCCCTCAGCCCCGCATGGAGAGGGAAGTAAAATTCCTCTCCTCTATGGAAACATGTGGATAGAAATGGAAAGCTCCTCCCCCAACGGAGGACAGCACATTCTGAGGAGATCATGTAGAAAATACAGTATTTAGAGCTATGCCAGCTGAGATTTTTGGAGCTAGAGAAATGTACCTGAAATGTGTCAAAATGGATATCATCTGAAGGAAATAATAGCATTTCTTTGCATAGCCCAAGATGGAGCAGAGGGCCAACAGATGACAACTAAAGATGGAGCAACCAAATGTCCTGGTCTGCCCAGGACTGAAGGGTCCTCCAGGACACAGAGTTTTCAGTTCAAACCAAGACATTGCTGGGCAAACAACAATAGTTGGTCACTTGGGATGACAGATTTCGATTCAATGAAAGGAAGACACCTTTTAACAGAGCTCTCCAATAGGAGGTCATGAGTTTGCTGTTTGGAGAGGCTCACTCTCAGCTCAGCACGAGGTTGACACTAAAAGGGAGGTGGGAATTGATGACTTTCAAAGGTGAGCCTACCTATGGAGTCTGGGACTTCATACATGTAGAAGGCATACGTGAAATGAGGAGATAATTCTGTGAGCTGCCAAAGCTCTTTTCTTTTAAAGAAAAGAGTTTCTTTAATTCCAAGCATGCGTTGTAGTCTCAGTTTTCATAGCTTTTTTTCTCACGGCTGACTGCTCACAACTTAAAAGCCAGTACAGAGACCAGTGCTGGTGCCCTTCCTCAGGGCCAGCCTCAGGGCCTCAAGTAAAGGAGAATAACCAGGATCAACTCACAGAAGTCACCGTAAAGGAGGGAGAGCCTTCCAGTGTCCCTGCCTTTTAAAAATTTTATTGGAATATAAGCACTAAGAAAGTAGTGGATTGGTTTGCTTTGGCTGTGTATATAATAGCCTTTCTCTAAGAAATTTATTTGTTCATGTGTATCATATATATGAATATATATATATACATACATACATACACACACACACACACACACACACACACACACGTTTTGCTTCTGCTCGAAATTGCAAGTGCATTGCAAGTAAGATGCTCTCTGTAAAGGACTCAATTTTACTTACCATAGCAGACTATGTGTTGAATTGAACAGTGGTTGGCCTGGGGAAAGGAAAGTTAGTTCATCCTCTCTCTCAGTTCCTTCTTTCTCAAAAACATGTATCAAGGATCTGCTTTATTTTGGAGACATTGGGTAGAAAGCACCAGAAACTGTATGTCAGTGCTATCACAAACAATGAAATAATTTAAATGCACTTATAACAATTAAGTAAGTCCCAAATTCATGACTAACAGTGCCTGTACACCTTTAAGCCTGTGGACAAAGGGCAGCAATGAGTTACAGCTGCAGGGGCCAGAGCCTCCATTTGGCTTGTGGGGACTGGACTGGTCCACAGTCATCATAGGAGCTTATGGTTGGAATGACTACATGTTCCCATTTCCTGAGGATGGCCCTGGTTTGTTCATGTTATCCCAGCATAATTATTAATAGTACTCCAGTTTGGGTGGTAAATTAAATGATCACCCTGGATATGGCTCCTTTATTGGGTATGGTCAAAGTAGGAGCTGAAATTGAATAGCCAATGGCACTTGATTGCCCCCTCTGGGCCTTAGGTTTCTAGCATACATCCAGGCTGAGTCCAGGTTTCAGGGAGATGATTATACCTGTGTGTATATTATCATTAAATCTTGACTCAAAGGAATTTGACTACTTGAAGAAAACATACGATAAAATTAGACTCCAAAATGTTTCTCAATAATACCTTTGTGGGCTTTGTTTTGTTTTCATGTTTGTTTAACAATAAGAGAATGGAGCATAACATTGGCTGAAAGTGGGGACTTTTTAAATTGCATATTCTTTTTTGCACTGGTGATGCTTTAGCCCTGTTGCATTGGCCAAACCCACCCTTGAAAAACATATAGGTTGGACATTCCTTCTAGTTTTCACAATCAGTATCCTTCACTGGGTGACCACAATCACTTAGTAGCTACATGAAAAAAGTCAAGTCTATAAGTAACTTTGACCCAGACACTTAGGATTTCGGAAGATTAGAGACAAGTTCTGAAATTTATCTAGCTGGCCCCAAACAGGGAAGTTTTCCAGACTTATAGAGCAAGTGTAGGAGTGCAACCTTCCCAAACTGGCTCAGAGATGCTCACCAATCACCACCAATGGAGCTACCTGTAATTAGAGTTTAGGAAGAAGGAGGTTTTAAAACTGAGGATCATATTGAAAAAGAAAAATGAGAGACTAGGGATGCCTGGGTGGCTCAGTTGGTTAAGCATCTGCCTTCAGCTCAGGTCATGATCCCAGGGTCCTGGGATTGAGTCCCACATCGGGCTCCCTGCTCGGCGGAGAGTCTGCTTCTCCCGCTCCCTCTGCCTGCCTCTCTGCCTACTTGTGCCCTCTATCTCTCTGTCAAATAAATAAATAAAATCTTGAAAAAAAAAAATGAGAGACTAGAAATGCATGGCCAGAACGGTATGGATGCCTGGGAAGAAAAGGAGGAGGAGAAAGATGGGAAGCACAGAGCCAAAATAAATCTGGTCCTAAATGGATTCAGACCTGTCCAAGAATAAGGGGGCCCAGCAGGAACGTTCCTTTGAGGGACTAGACAGCTAGACCAATATTAGAGAGAGTAGGCAGACAAACTTCATCCAGTTAACAAAAACTTATTTGTTGGAGGAAAGAGAAGATTCTAAATACAGCATTGTGTCTATCACTCAACAAATCCTCATTGAGCATCTGTGATGTGCCAGGCACTGTTCTAGGTGAGGACATGAGATGCATAGTCAACAAATGAACAAATAAATGAACATGATATATTCAGATAATAAATGCTTTGATGAAGACAATAAAGCAGAGTGATGTGATGGCACTATTATGGGGGGAAGGAACTATTTCAGCTTGAGTCATCAGAGCAGGTCTTTCTAAAGAGATGCAATCTGAATGAAAAAAACAGAGCCATCATGTGAGTGAGTCAACTAAAGAATGGATAGCATTCATTGGGTTTACAGCATGGAACTCATTGGCAACCTTAGGAAAAGCAGCTTCAGTGGAGAAGTGGTATAGATGGTAAGCGGAGCAGCCTGATGGGTGGGGATACAGTGAATGTGGGATGGGGAAGCAGAGATAATGATTGAAGATAGCAGGCCACTTCAGATCAAAGCTTGCTAGAAATTAGAAGGGTATGTGCAGCTATGGGAGGGTTCCATCACGGAACATTGCTGAGAGGGAGTCAGACATGCAGAAAAGAGCAGGAGGAGGAGGGAATCGGATGCAGCTGGTCTTTAACGATAAAAGGGACATTTTCCTCTGTATTAATAAGAAGGGAGGAAAGGAAGAAACTAATGCTGGGGTGGTTTTATGGGTCTGACAATGGGAAGTTGGAGGAGTTCCCATCTTCTTGTCTCTATTTTCTTAATGAAGTAAGAAATGAGGTCCTCTGTGAGAGTGAGGATAAAGAAACGGTGTGTAAGATGTGAAGTAATGGGGGAGAGTATAAAATAATTACCTCAAGAGTGGTTCAGTTTACTAGGGAAACACTATACAGTTGGGCAGTGCCAAGTGCCGAAGGCACTTAAATATGATGATGAATTCCTTTATTATAAAAATCAAGCAGCCTGGCTATTGATTTTTCTCCAGCCATACACAATTGCTCAGATGTAGGAACAAAGAATGAAGATAGCTGTGCTCAACAAGTGCAGTTCTGCCAGGTGGGTCTGAGGGGCAGAGAGGTGAGTAAAATGTCGAGAGGCTCTACAAGGACTTGGCTCTACAGAGGCCCTACAAAGAAGTAAAGGATCACTGGTGAATGATAAAACCGTGGTGGCATTTATGGAGTAGGTATCTCAGTGAGGATGCACCCAAGGGGCCCCAGGGTATGGTGAGATAGTTAAATATACTAGTACTGATTTCAGAGGAAGTGAGACACAGGATGTGTTGTGGCAGTGGGTGGGCTGAGGTAATGTGAAGAATGAGATGCTAGAGATCTTGTCTCTAGTCTTCTGAAATCCTCAATATTTGGGTCAAAGTTATTTGCGGATTTGACTTTTGTCATCTAGCCACTAAGCTATTGTGGTCACCTGGTGAAGCATACTGATAGTGAAAACTAGAAGTGTCCCTGTGAGAAGCCCAACCTACATGTTTTTCTAGGGTGGGTTTGGCCAGTCTGACAGAGCAAAGTGTCACCAGTGCAAATTTCCACATCACTCTCACTGATGACCTCCTTCCTTACTTGATTAAGAAAATACAGATGACAGGATGGAAACTCCTTCAACTTCCCATTGTCAGACCCACAAAACCACCCCTGCATCAATTCCTTTTTTTCCTCCCTTCCTATTGCTGTAGAGGAAATGTCCCTCTTCTTGTTAAAGACCAGCCTCTAGATGTGCCCTGGCTCTGAGACCCTGCAAGGAGCTACAGCAGAGGAGACAAAGGAGACAGAGGAAAAGGGAGCAAGGGTGGAGAATGAGCCAGCCCTTGCACTATGAAAAAGCCTAGGGGAACTGAAGCAGAACTGGCTTCAAAGGCTGTGACCCAAGGACATCATCACCGAAAGAGGAGAGGTCAGTAGAAGGTCACCCAACCAGGCATAATGATTGTGGATGTTTGTTCCAGAGTCAGACTCCCAGGGTCTGAATCCCAGATCCCCCACTTTTTCACAGAGCCCCGTTGGGCAACAAAGTAACAGAAGACATTTGCATGGTATTCACCGGGCACCCTGCAAATACTGCTGTCTCACAGTAACCCAGTGAGTTAGGCACTCCTGTATGCGCATTATGCACATGAGAACAAGTTCCTTGGCCTCTGTAAACCTCATGATGGTATAACAATGAGAGTTTCTACCTAAATGGGATCATGGTGGGTTTTCAGTGAAATAATTTAGGCAAATGATTAGCACACTCCCTGGCTCAGGGGAAGTGTTCAATAAATGTTAACCGAGAGGGTTAGATGAGAGGAAAAAGGTTAACTTCAAAAGAGCAGGGTTTTGATAAGAAGCAGTAATGGTCTGGAAGCAACACTGAGAAGCAAAGAGGACAATGACCCAACTTCTGGCCTTGAAGAACATGGAGCATGAAGCAAGCAAACAAACAAAATGCTGCATCAAAGTTAGAAAATTCTCCGTGAGTAATGTACAAAATTGTTGAATCAGTATGTTGTACACCTGAAACTAATATAACATTGTATGTTAATTAGACTCCAATTCAAAAAATACAATACAATAGAATAAAAATCCTGACTCAGAGTGCCCAACTGGGAGCCAGGCAAGGAAAGGAACAGGAGAAAAGAGAGAAAAAGCTACAAATATTGAAGAGTTTGCTATTCAAGAAAGAGGAGTTTTAAAGCATGAAGCAAGAGTGACGGTAATGGGAAGTGTTGAGCAGAGCTGAAGAGAAGTGTACAGAGGAGGACGGTGGGGCTAAGAGTCCAGTGGGGACTCAGAGCACACACACACACTTATCTCAGGCTGACTTCAGATCTTAACCCTTGAGGAAGCTGTGACTCCATGTAGGGGTCATAAGACCAATGCCCATGAAAGTGACAGCTGTCCAGAGAGGAAAAGCAACTTGCAAAAACAGGAAACAGGTGGCCTATTTCCAAAGAACAATGTATACATTAATCTGACTAAGCAAGAGTTAGCCTTGAATCCAACAAATATTTTTTTGAGCATTTACTATATGCCAGAGCCTGAACTAGGTACATTCATATATATTATCTCCTTTAATCCTTACCACCACAAATTGAACTGTATGCGTATTAAGATTGTAAAGGCTTAATATTAAAACAGAGTGGATTGGTCAGCAGATAAGCTGGAACACTTCGGAAACCTCCAGCTGTTTCCCACCAAGGATGTAATGATTACCTTGAAGGAGACAAGTCAGATACACTGACCTGTGTATTCCCCCTTTGTTCCTTCCTTTAGTCCACCTCAGTGGTTCTCAAAGAATTGCTGTATAGAACCGTATCCTCAAAACCACATACACTGTCCTGAGTGGATAATTTAAAGGACTTTCAAGAGTCATTCTGATTTTGCCTTAAACACTACCCGTTTAACCCAGCTCCCAAGTAAGATGTGAGTCCTCTGTTCAAGAGTTTATTGACACGTGGAGAGGCTTGCGTTTTGAGTGATAACCCATATAACAAGGACAACAGGCAAAATGGAATTTTTTCTAACCCCATCTCCTATGGTCTAAGAGCTGATTGCCTTAAAAGCCTCATTGAACATTGGGACACAGGCAGTGGTAATTTGGCAACTTTCTAACAGAGTCTTACATCAAAATAAAGAAAGGATGTCTCCCAAACTGGCTTAAAGAAGACAAATCTTGGGAAGCAGCTGAGGTGGAGGAGTGAGGCTGAGGCTACTCAGTAACTGATGAGTGTGTGTGTATATAGGTCAGGACTTCCAGAAATCCTTGGGAAAAAGGAATTTATAAGAGGCTAGCGTCCTACATAAGCATAGGATAAGGTTACTGGTGGAAATTCTCAAAAGCAAGAGAAATATTTGGGTGGTGGATTTTAGAAGGATTTATGGGTTTTGTGGTGGTTGCTTATATTTTTGTTAGTTGTTTACTTTTAACCTTTTAGATCAAATCATCATTAAGCATATCAGTTTATTCAACTATTTTTCAGATTTACTTTGAATTATAAGAATTTTTTTAACCATTCCACAGAGATCCAATAATGTCTAAAGAACAGACGTATGAATGCATACAACTACAACACCTAACAATGTGTTTTTAGCCCTTAAAAAACGCAGGATATCAAAATTAGTGGCTGATTTACTCAGGATTCCAGGTAATAGAAGCAAAATTAAACCCATTGTCTTAGGTTAAGTAGACAAAACATTTGAGTGACTGAATTGGTTTTCTTTTTAACCATTACGTTTGACAAGGTAGAGACAATATTAAAATGTCAATGGAAACTTGCCTGTGGTTGATAAACTTAAGGAATTTCAGAAAACTGAAAATAAAAAGAGGGAACTTCCTTTCTTTGGATTTTGAAACTATATAGTTACAAAGATTGTTTTGCTCACTTTTACATACCTTACACCCCTGAAAATGCTTTAATAAGCAAGAATGGTTTCAAGAGTAATTATCAGAGGATCTTGCATCTTGTCTTTTAATAATGTTTATATACTTTCTTGGACATTATAAAATCTGAAATATGTGTGGCTAGTAGACACAGCCTAAATTTTTAAAGCACATTCTGGTTCTAAAATTCTATTCTTAGGAAATTCTATTGTCAAAACCTTTCAGAAGGAAAACTAGAAATCATCATCACAATAGATTCTATCTCCTAGATAATAAAATTGAGTGGCTCTCTCAAATCTCAATATAAGCTAGAACAGGATCTGAGTTCTTTATTTGGCTCTAACAAAACAGCTAATTTTCTTTCCATCTTCATTCATTCTTTTTCCATTTATTGAGCACCAACTCTATCACTTACTGTGTTTCCAGCCACTGAGATATCAGAGATAAAGGTCCCTGACCTCCAGGAGTTTGAAGAGGAAAATAATTTCAATATAAATGAAAAAATGCCATGAGCTAAGCACAGGATTTAAAATGAGCTCACAAGAAAGGCAACAAAACTGCTGGAAAATTTCTCTGAGGAGCCAATGTCCAGTTGGGTTTTAAAAGACACATGGGTGTAAAAGGGACAGGAAAGATGTACCAAACAGCAGCAAAGGGATTCACAAAGATGCAGAGGCAGTAGAACACTTGGCCCTTCCACAAACAGGAGGTTTAACATGATTTGAGTGAAGGCTGCAAGAAATTAATGGCAGAGTGTGTTAGGAGATGAATTTGGAGAGTCAGGAACCAAAAAGGGAACTTCTTTACTGTGCTAATAAGTCAGGTTTTTTTTTCCTAAGGGCATTAAAAAACTATTAAAGATGTTAGAGTCAGAATGGCATGATCTGATTTGCATGTTAGAAAAATGACTATTTTTTTCAGATAAGGATTGGATTTTATGACATCAGGACTGGATTCAGAGTAGTAGGGTGACTGTCTCTACACAAGGAGGATAATGGTCAAAATTCAACTAGTGAGCAGAGAGGGGGATGAATTCAGAAGATACTAAAAGCATAAACTGGACAAGACTCTGCCACTACTTAGCCATGACAAGAAAGGAGAAGGTGAAACCTAGACTGTGTCCCAGTTTATCTTGGGTAACTAGATATCTGCAGGTCCATTAAATAGAAGAGCACACAGAGGGGAACCAGATTCACTGGAGACTCCACTTTTGACCAAGTTAGGTTTGAGGTGCCTGTGACAAAGTCAAGGACAAAAGTCCAGAAGAGAATTCTAGGATCTGATATGGGTTTGAGATTCATCAGCATGCAGGTCACAGCTGAAGCCAGCAAAGTAGAGAAGGCTTTTCATAAAACGTGTGTAGATTAAGAAGCAAAGAGGTCTGTGCATAGACTACTAGGGAGTACCAATGTTTAGGGGAAAGATAAACAAAGAAGGATGCCAAAAGGGTATCCTGAAAACCATGAAAGTTTAGTATAATGGAAAACAAGATGAGAATGTTTCATAGACAAAATGGACAATAATGCTGAATATTAAGGAGCAATGCAGTAAGAAAAAGACAGAAATGTCTCAGATCTAGCAGTGAGGACCCTGATGAGTTGGAAAGAGAAATTTTAGTTAAATGATGTTGGACTGCAATAAATTCAGGTGCAAAAACAGAGAAGTGGGGATAAGTGTTATCTTCTTGGGAACTTTTCAGCTATAAATGAATTAGAAAATAAACTAGTAGATAGAGGGCGCTATAGAGGCAATGGGGGATTTGGGGGCGAGAGTGGGGTGAAAATTTTTCCTTTGTTTCTTTTGATTCCCAGACTTCAGTGTTTTTGCAGGCTGAGGAGGAGAGAAGGGAGAATCAGTGGTACAAGATACTTAAGGACACAAAGAGGAATGGGACCAAGGGAACAAATGGAGATTAAATTTCTGGAAAAATTTTTAAAAGCAGTTCCTCTAAAATGGAAGAAGTAAGTTATGTCCTGGTCTAAACAGGGTCTAATCCCCTAAATAGAGGGGATTAGAAAGGAAATTAGAAGTTGAGGAAGTTGCCTCCAGATAGACTCTCTGTGACTCAGGAGATAAGAAAATCACCTTCTAGGAGCAATGGGGAAGCCATGGGAGAATGTTAAAAGTCTGAAAGAGCTGAACAAACTATGGATATGCTTGCCTGCTTATTATAGCTTACTGGGGGGGAAAAAAAAGCAAAAACAATAATTTCACAAATAAAAACATTTTTCTAAAGGAAAGAGTTAAAAAACTATTCTTCTGAATATTTTCACTCTCTAACTCTTGTTTCTGAATTTCATCTGAGTCCTTATTCCCTGCCAGTAAATGGCACCAGCACAGTGAGGATATTCTACAAAATCAGCAATATGCTTTCTATTAGGTAAATTGCAACACTATTGGAGCAAACATAAAAAAAATATTGTCCCGATATATTTACCTTGTGTTTACATTTACTGTAAATTCCACTCTTTTCCAAAACAGTGGAATTCCTTTCTAATACTAGTGGGTGGAGGGAGACCGGCCTAAGTCTATGGTAATAGGAAAACTGTAAATTCAGTTTTTGCAGGAATGGAATACAATGTAACCCCAGTATACCTAAATCCTTAACAAAGAGCTATATTATAATACACTTCCACTTGTAATTATTTTCTCTTATCCTGTCATTTTGTTTTAATTCTACTTTAATTGCATTTTGATGATCTGAAAGGGAAGAATAAAATAAAATAAATGACACAATGATTTAGACACAGCAGTAGTTTAGCTTGGATTGCAGATCAATGATATATAACTGAGGTCATTGAAATATGCTACATGAGTGAGACATTAAGGAAAAAAAAACGTATTTCATATGGGGTTAATCGTTGAATTTCTATGGAGTCACATTCCTAAGCCAAAAGTAATGATCTAAATCTGAGCAAAAACTTTCGGTGGAAGTCTCCCAATAATTCATTGGGAATGTAAATGCAATGAACTGTAAATTAATATCACCTACAAAGATTGAGCTGGACATTTTTCAAAGTAATAAATTGGCTCAATACATTTTTAAAAAATCTGTTTCATTCCTATAAAAGACAAACGGCTCCTGAGAACGACAAAAGATCAGTCAATCAGAGTAATACTGGTACAGAATAATACAGCTGTGCCAAGTAAGCTTGCTGTTAGATAGACTGAATTTGGTGTTAACCCTCCAAAGCACTTCTGTAATTGGACTATATCAACTTGAATTCAAACCATTTTCATTTGACAACAGTCAAGGATTAGTCATTGGCAAAAATTTTTAAACATTTAACCCAATGCCTCTTTCTAGTGTTTATAAAAATTGTACTAAGTTGGTGAACAGAAAGCCTACACAAACAATCCCCTAATTATAGTGCAGTGCCTGGTAATAGAAAATGAATTTGTAGTTGTAAAATGGGCAATCTGCTGATGAACTTTACCTAATAAATACTAATGTACGGTTTAAGCAAAAGAGTTAATTTCAACTAAAATTCCCTTTCAGTTCCCTAGTTTTTATTACTTATAAATGTAAGATACTTTTTTAAATGTCAAAACAATTATTGGAAAAATTTGAAAGCAGAAATGAAAGGAGAATGGGGAGTTTGTGTTGTGTGTTTTCTCAACTTTTACACTTAAGAAAATTAAGTAGTTGTGCTTTTGGCAGGTTATATAACACTAACTGCGAAGTATTTAGCAAATGGGCTATCCTTCAGGTTTATAAAGCTGTCATCAAGGTACACCATTTTAAACATTCAGCCTAGTAGCAATGCCTTGAAACATTGGGTAAACATCCAGAAAATAGGTGACCAGACTAAGCCATGTAGTATCAAGACCTACAATGGAGGGAAAGCCAACTGGCTCAGAGAAAGACAATTACTGTTTAAGTTTTGGATTAAAATTATTTAAGGCCAGGGTTAAACTTTATTGCTGCTATAATTGAGCTAATCAGCCATCATATAGTTTTTACTTTAAAAATTTTAAAATTTAATTGTGGTAAAAAAACATTAAAAATTTACCGTTTTAATCATTTTTAAGTGTATAGTTCAGCAGTGTTAAGTGTAATCACATTGTGCAACAGATCTCTAGAGCTTTTTCTTCTTGCAGAGGGAATCTCTACCCATGGAACACCTCTTTCATGCACCCCTCTCCCTCCACCACCCCCTCCCAACCACCACTCTACTCCGTTTCTAGGAGTTTGACTAGATACCTCATATAAATAGGAATCATACAACATCTTCTTTTTGTGACTGGCTTATTTCAGTTACCATAATGTCCTTAATGTTCACCCATTTTATATCATGTGATGTGACTTCCTTCTTTTTTAAGACTGAATAATACTCCATTTAATGCATATATCACATTTCCTTTATCTTCTATCCCTTGTTGGACATTTGGGTTACTTCCACCTCTTGGCTATTGTAAATAATACCACAATGTACCTGAGTACACAAATCTCTACCCCAGATCGTGCTAGTGTTTACCTTTTTTTAACCAAATAATTATAACCTGCATAAAATCTGTTTAATAGAACCTTGTGTTTATTCTTTAATAATCAGACAGATCTCTTATAGAGAAAGAGCCCAAACAAAACTATAAATAACCACATACATAAACCATTTTCACTATTTAACTGGGCAATAACATCAAAAACAAAAAGTACATCTCAGATATTTGTGAAGATTTGTTTGTACCTTTTGGGCTCGTGTCCAGTTGTTTGATGCACTTTAGCAATCAAGACAATTAGTACAGTTCAATTTGTTTCTCTGGCCTATGTCCTGGCAGAGCAGATGTCTGAATGCCATTCTGGGAGAGGTTTGAATGAGGCTTGCATTAAGGGTGAGGCTGGTTATGAGCAGCAGGACTGAGAGGCTGCCCACCACCCTGAGCTTGGAGGCAAATGAATCGGGAGGGAAACACAGAAACATGTGAGGCTCCCAAAAAGTCATTCATAACGTTTGTCTTTGGGGTCTGATTTATGGGGCTATGACTTATTTTCTCATTCCTCTTTTAAGAACTTACTCATCAAAAGACAGTAAAAAGTTCAGGTTTAAAAGAATTTATTCTTAAAAAGAATGAACTCCATCCTAAAAGATTTTAATTTTAAGTCCAAACTCATACAATGAGAGGACATCAATAATGGTAAAATGTCTAAAGTAATAGTCTTGTTAATTAACTTCTAAAAATTCTTATTCATATGTCCGAATCAAAGATAAAAACTATATACTATAGTTCTAAATATTAAGTAAAATGCAGTCAGTAAAATGAAATTTCAAAAGGCATCAAAGAATTTGTCCAAAAATTCATAGGTTTTATTTCCTCTAAGTTTTCTGCCATGAAATTCTCTTATTTTCATAAGAAGGAAAAAGCATAATAAATATTACTTTTAAAATACACAGGGAGTCAGTGAAAACAGTCTATTGACTCAGCAAGTGTCTAAGAGTATGGATTAGCAAAATACTTCATAGTCATAGTTTGATCTTGCTTTGTCCAGAAAGAGTGAAATTTCAAGCCTAGACCTCAAACAGCACTGCAATCAGATGAGTCTGGGGCTTTCTGGTGTCAGGTGGCCTTTTATCACTAGAGCGCTGGCTAAAATTGTGTTCTGGGCACTGTAATGAAAAACTGTTTCTTTCTAATGGCTCTATGGTGAGTTAGCCTAGATTAAATATTTAATGCTACAATCTTAGCACAACAATCACTAATTATCTGCATGTTCACAGTCCCAAAAAGATCCACAAGAAGACAACAGTCCTGTCACCCTCAATCCAGGGCCTGACCTTCCAGAGCCAGGTTATCATGTGTTGGTAAAGTTGTCTGGGATGTTGAAGCTGTTTCATGTCTTGAAATTAGTTTGGAATAAAAACTAAATATATATGCCTTTGAGAATGTCAACTAGCATTTCTCAAAAACCTACCAGTCATGGATGAGGACTCTCTTTTCTGATTTGTCAGGGTGTTGAGGGGATTGGAGGAAATTGTTTGAAACTATTATCAGGGCAATATTACTCCCTTTAAGTGGGTCTAATTAGTTAACAAATAGGGGATGCATTGCCCTGACTTAATGGGAGATGAATAAAAATAAACATAAATAAATAATGCTAGAATGAACAAAGAATGTGAGAATTCTTAAATCCACAATTTAGGCATATTTCCAAATAATTAACTTGGCAATAAGACAAAACTGCCTAATATATTTTACATAAAACATTTTTAATTATGAATGCTTCTTTTTTTTTCCCCCATTGAAATAAAAGCCAAGAATTCTGTTTTAAATCTTTCAACAAGCAATGCCCAAGAACCTGATACCTTAACTCTCTCCCAGTGGTCCTCCGGCTTTGCAAACTTTGCGGAAGAATTAACTGGATGTTTTTAAAAATGCTGCTTCAGAGGTCTTAGCCCTAGTGGGCCCCATACAGTAGGAATCTGATTTATATGCATATACCAGGTAATTCTAAGGCAAATGGTCTAGGGAGGAGATCCAGCTACATAATTTGTGGAGCCCAGGGCAAAATGAAAATGTGAGCTTCTTGTTCAAAAAATAATTGGAAATTTCAAGATGGCAACAGCAGAGTGTTAAACCAAGAGCAGAAGGGCCCATGTAACTACATGGCCTTCATGCCCATGAAGCTGGCTCTGCTGGGGAGTTTACAAACACTGCCCCAGGTGAAGTTTAAACCAGACGTAATGTCTCTAGAGCCCTTAGAAATTGAAACAGAAACTACACCCACTGCACCAAAACCAGGCCTTAGTCAAAAGAAACAGCCCAGGGGCGCCTGGGTGGCTCAGTCGTTAAGTGTCTGCCTTCAGCTCGGGTCATGGTCTCAGGGTCCTGGGATCGAGCCCCGCATCGGGCTCCCTGCTCAGCGGGAAGCCTGCTTCTCCCTCTCCCACTCCCCCTGCTTGTGTTCCCTCTCTCGCTGTGTCTGTCAAATAAATAAATGAAAAATCTTTAAAAAAAAAACAAACAAACAAAAGAAACAGCCCAAAATGGCTTTTTTTTTTTTCCCTCAGAAATCCTTGAGGAGTGATAACTTAGGACCTTCTAGAATGGAAGGATACCTTTTAAAATCTAGTTTTGGGGAAAATTCAAGAAAGAGTCAAATGTCATAGCCCAGTTTGGGACCAAATCTGTTTATTTTCATTATTCTCTTTAATAGCTCTTCTATAGGGACGCCTGGGTGGCTCAGTCAGTTAAAGTGTCTGCCTTTGGCTCAGGTCATGATCCCATAGTCCTGGGATGGAGTCCCGCATTGGGCTCCTTGCTCAGTGGGGAGCCTGCCTCTCCGTCTCCCTGCTGCTCCCCCCTGCTTGTGCTCTCTCTCTCTCTGACAAATAAATAATTAAGTGAAATCTTTAAAATAAATAGCTCTTCTATAATTCTATCTCATCAGTGAAATCATTATGCAGTATAAACAGAGACAGAGGATTTGTATGAAGCTCTTCTCCAGCTGTACACAATGCTGGCCATGAGCCTCAGCATGGTTTAAATCCTCTGAGCCACATGTGGAAAGGGGGAGAAATTAGAAAATTACTATGGACCAGGATGCCCGTGTTTCCCGAAGAACTGTCTGTCCAGAGGCGTTCTGCCTGGAGGCATTTCCTCCCCACCCAAAACCCAGGCACAGGATAATGGCTCCTCCCTTTATGGTAAGAGGCGAGTCCATGTGAATCACTGGACACAGGTCAGAGTAAAACACCACAGAAGAGTCTGAGCTAAAATGGTAGTGGCTGGCAACCAAATCGAGGAGGCCTCAGAGTTGCTTTCTGAGCTCAAGAGGCTGAAGAGAACGTTCATCCTTAGGTTACATAGCTCAGCACAAAACAAGCATGAGGGAGACCGAGCCCCACACAGGGCTTGCAACACAGAGCTCAGAACAGAAAGTAGCAGCAGTGACCGCAGACAATTTATTTGAGGCATGGTAGCAAGTCAGTCATACTAAGCCAATCAGGAAGGAAAAGGGCCCATAGGAAAACTGAAATTCTGTGTCAGTGGTGAAAAGCATGTGAGGACCAAAGGGAAACAAAGAGTACCTGTCTAGTACTCAGAACTAGCCTTTAGTCCTAGGATGAGGAAGGTGGAGGGGAATGGAGGGAGGGAAATAGATAGATGGATAGATAGATAGATGATAGATAGATCGATCAATACATTGATAGAAAAAATCTGCCTTATCTTGAGGAGGGAATAGTAATTAAATAAGACCTTCTTTGTTATACATAGTGTACTGAGTTCTCAAATAATTCCTTTTGTTTTTTAATGTCCTGAATTTAAAAGAAAGAAAACCTCAAGCATTATAAATGAATATATTAAACCAAAATGGACCCCACAGAATATATCATGCTCTTGGTTCCTAATTGGGGAATTAAATTTTCCAGGTCACAAATTATACATAATCCCTGCTACACTGTTAACTAATTCAAACCAGGTGTGGTCCTGATTGAACAATTCCAGATTATGTTGTTCTATAAATTGTGTCAAAATAAAACATTCCAAGTTGGTTTTATCAAAGCAAGTCTTTTAAATATGGACATTAAATAGTACATGGTTGAAATAGCCTGTATGTGATACAAGTTAATTAGACGAAAAGAGAGGGAGTGGCAGATGGGAGAAAGGAGAGAATAAAGCATTAGAGTTATATTAGAATGTGGACAGAAAAAAAGAATTGCAATAGAAAAAAATCTCATGTTTTTCTACTTGAACGTAGGCTTCAAAAACTCCACCTTACTACTACTATTCAGTAAAAGGAAGCATTTCATTAGAAGCAAGCATTTCATTAGAAGGAGGTATTTGGGGGCTTTCACAGGATCATAATCAAGCCATGTAATTTTTCTGAATTTGTCTCACCAATAAAATGGGAATAACCTTTTGGAATTGTTAACATTAAATTAAGTAATATGCACATTAAGTTCTTTCAAGTTGCAGGGGGAAAGGATGCATATTCTGGCTGCTTCACTCTCAACAGCTATAGTGCTAGGCCTCCTGGAGAGAGAAGCAGCTGACCCCCTCCAAAGTGAGAGCCCTTGCTCCCTCCTCTAGCACCTGGAGTTATAACTTCTACCAGCTTCTCTGTCTCTGTCTCGACAGCATTTTTCCCTCTGACCTATGACTTTCTGTCTTTTCCTATTAGCCTCCACTGCCTCATGGCTCCTGCTTTCTGTTTTCTGGATACACATGCGTTCTAAACTACTTCCACCTACCCTGCTAACCTCCATTCAGACTCTCTCCCGAGAGAGAGATACTGCATGGGTTAGTCAGAGAGCATCCAAAAAGAGCGTTCTTGCTGGACAGAGTTCTCTTGCCAGGCTCACTCAAGGTCACTGACTTGCCCAAGGATGGTGCCTTTATCAGTCCTTTGTCCAGTCAGCTGTTGGACAAATCATGAGAAATTGCCTGTAATAAAATAAAAATAAAAAATAATAAAATTCCTCAGAAGGAGCAATCATCAGGCAGGCACTCAGAGCAACTAGTCCTATCCTTTAGAATGGGTAAACTCTTAGCTCAGTAAGGAGCAACGAGTGTGGATTTTTAGCTGTGTCAAAAGTATAAAGTGAAGGAGTAGTGATGGAATCAGACACTCCATTGTCTCCATTTTCAAATAGCACATACCAGGTCTTGATAAACATCAATCCTGATGAATATCAGGAGGCAAAAAACAGTGGTGCGGGTGGGCTTCAAGGGACAGGAGAATGTGAACGAGAGAGAGTGATGAAGAAGGAGAAAAGAGAAAGTATCTGTGTGTAGGGGTAAGGAAGTCAAAGAATAAAAATACTGGCAGAAAATGTGAGCAAAGAAATGAAGGGATAAACCCAGGGAAAAGCAGAGAGGAGGAGAACGGTCCTAAGGGAAGGGACGTGAAGTAAGAATGCTTGACTCCAACATCCCAACATCACAATCGCTCCATTTTCATCTTTCCCAACCAACCTCGGCGTCAAATGGAGGTAAAGACAGAAGGCAAGGGTCTGTGTTGGCTTCTCACTCCCAGGTGCTGGTCACTTCCTGCCACTTACACTGTTGCTCTTCTCAGCTGAATCTATTTCTCTGACATTAGAAACATCTCATCGGTCGTGTGTTAATTAGAGGAAAACATAATAGCTTCTTGCCCTTTGCTATGCTCAGGAATCAAGGACATGATAAAGACATGGCTAACAGTGCAGAAAGAGATCAAAAACAAAAGGCTACTTCTCTCTCCTACTTTCCATTCTTCTTACCCTCCTACTCCCACCTCAGTTCTCTTAAATTTAGGGATTAGCAGAACAAACAGGTGCATTTATCAACTCCCTTGAAGGTGGACACACCAACACATTCAAGGCAGACATAGGGATTACAGCTGCAATAAAGGTGGGGTATCTTCACCCCCACCTCCTTTAAGGATAGTTTCTGTACAGTATCCCATTCAAAAGATTCACCTATCCAACCTCCAAAAATATTAAAAGTAATTAACACCTTTACTGTAGTCTTTCAAAGATGTCTGAGTCATTACATTTGTAATATCCAGCAAAACTTCAAATGATCCCTCACTCCCTCTTTCTCCCAGGGCTTCACATAGCATGAAGAGTGCTTCCTTCACCCCTACTCCCAAATTCCCCAAAATCATTCCCCTCAAAACTAGCCTTTGTTGATTTGTTCTTTCTCCTTTCTTTCTCGGATCCAGTCTTTTTTTTTATCCTGAAGAAATTTTCTGCTCTATCCATTTTCTTTTTTTTTTTTTTAATTTTATTTATTTATTTGACAGAGAGAGACACAGCGAGAGAGGGAACACAAGCAGGGAGGGTGGGAGAGGGAGAAGCAGGCCTCCCACAGATCAGGGAGCCCGATGCGGGGCTCGATCCCAGGACCCTGGGACCATGACCTGAGCCGAAGGCAGATGCTCAACGACTGAGCCACCCAGGCGCCCCCTGCTCTATCCATTTTCAATCAAGCAAATCGAGGTCACTTCTGTCTGTGACCAAGGACAAATACCTGTTGTCCCAATTCTGCACAAAGACTCCAGGATGACCCAGTCAAGGCCACGCAGCAGAGAGGAAGGGGAGAAATGACAGGGTATTCTGATACAGGTTATAGTCTCCATCATAGTCATCATAATTTTTCATTTCCAGTCCCTGACCTTACGACTGTAGATGGCTTAGAGCATGGAAGACTTTTGTCCTATCCTTTTAGGTGGTACAGGCTCGGGAACAAAGGTCACTACTAGCAAGTTAGCTCAAAAGAAAGATCTTCTTCAAAACCTGGTTTGGGAAGCAAGAGGTTTTATTTCCATCTCAGCTTCACATTTATGCACCCCAACAAAAATTATGGCTCAGGCTTTGTGTTTTGTTTATGTGTTTAAGAAATCTTAACCATGCAAGTAGTTTATTTGAGAAACTGTCTTCTTTCTAGTGCATTTGTCCTCTCTCCAGAGGAAAAGTAGCAGGCCTTGTCTCCTTGGTGTCTTATACACGAACAAATAAGGCAGGAAAATGTAACTGCTAGTCGAGTCTTTAGCAAGCTTACCAAAAAACCAACTGGCTCAACTAAAAATTTTACCCAGTTTTCAGGGAAGACAAACTAGGTAAAGCAAAGCAAATAGTCGGGTTTACTAAATATGCCGTAAAAGATAATAAAAAGCATTTCATATTATTTTTTATTGGAAAATTTAAATCTATACCTAAAACTTTCAACTTAAATTCACTAAACTTAAATTCATCCACCCATCATCTTCATTTTTTTCCCTATAAAATAGGAAATTCCAAAGTTGTTCCTCTATCCTGTGGACCAAGTTTACTACTGATGAAAAACAAATCCATTGTCATAAGGGAAATAAGAATGTAGAGTAAAATTAACATTGTGAAGGTAGTGAAAAATCTACATAGCTTTCCACATCCATTCTTCTCTTTAGACAGGACAAGAAGGAAGCTCACTACGGGCATGTGCACAGGGCCCTCTCCTCTTCCAGTTCATCATATTATATTTAGTTTTCAGAACTCACCAGATTTGCAGATTCCCACAACACAGGACAGCAGGAGCCATTCCATGCTCATCCTGTCCTGAGTACTGTTTCTAAGTACAGAAGACACAGCAGTTCTTTTAGGCCTCCCGGACTCCCAGATTGTAGTTCCCTATCACAGAGGCACCACTGGCAGAATCCAGGATTGGTAGGGAGTCCCAGCAACATAGGTATTAAAATGCACATCAAAGCCAAGACTTTCCCACCGATGCAGGTGCTTACAGCTGCCGCAGGGCTAGGCCGCCATGTCCGTGTGCTACACTGGCCTCTGACCCAGGCACGCAGCAGGTCAGATCTCCCTGCTAGGCTGTGCGATTTGAAGGATGATGTTGCCATCATGCTTGTGACGGAAAAAGTGGTTTTTTCTAGCCCATAAAAACAGATCAGGATGTCCTGAAAGTCTTTTTGATAGCTTGTTTTGCCTTTAAAAAGGGGGAAAAAATATAGTTTATTTTTAAAGTTTATCATTATAAATACAACATACTTTTTTTTTAAGATTTTATTTATTTATTTGAGAGAGATAGAGAACACGAGCAAGGGGAGAGGCATAGGGAGAGAGAGAGAAAGGAATAAGCAGACTCCCCGCTGAGCAGGGAGCCTGATGCAGGACTCAATCCCAGGACCCAGGGATTGTGACCTGAACAGAAGGCAGACACTTCACCGACTGAGCCACCCAGGCACCCCCAACATACTCTGTTTTTTTTTAAGTTAAAATATACCCCCAAAAAAGAAGGCAGAAAAGAAATCCATATTGTTAACAAAAAATGATAAAGCCTGAGGAAATGTTTGTGATCAAAATTAGGTTAATTGACTAAAACAAGAAATAAAGTCACTGATTCTGCTTTTGCTTCCTTCATTTCACATTCAAATTGACAGAAATCAGATGGAAAGTCACCCTTCAAATACAACTGGTAACATTTTGGTATAATTCTTTGTAGCCTTCTCTGTGTGTCTTTTTAAAATCGAAGTGGCAATACACCATGCAAACAGCTTTGCAGTCTTGCCATTTTTTTAAGAAGTCCCTAGATAATTGTCTCCAATTACAGCCCTCCACTGTGCTCAACTATGGTCCTCGTTCCTTACTATTCTTTATAGTTTGGCCATGTGGTAATGTATCAGTAAATATAATACAGCTCAATTTTGCCTCAGTTTTGAACTCTATTTAATGAACTCATATTTCATGTATTCATTTGTGGCTTGTTTTCCCTCAGCCTTTCTTTCTGAGATTCACCCATGTTGGTACATGTTACTCTAATTCATTCTCACTGCTGTACAGTATTCTATCACACAAGTATTCCACCATCTATATTAACCTTTCTACTGTTGATGGAATTGAGGGGGGCTTCTGTTTTCTTCTACTATGAACAATACTGCAATGAATATCCTTGTACATGTCCTCTCCTGTCACATATTCTTCTTTGTTTTTTTCTTTTTCCTTTCCTTTTTTTTTTAATGTAAAAACAATTCTCAGCTTGCAGACTGTACACAACTGACCTCAGGCTAGACTTAGCCCATGTACCGTAGTCTACCAGCCTATACCCTGTACTAGACATGGGTATCTATACTGTACTAGACAGGGTACCTATACCCTGTACTAGACATGGGTATCCAGGTTTTCTATATCCTCTTGAGTCAATTTGATAGGTGACATTTTTCTATCTTTTTAAAAAAAAAATACAATTTTTATATCCATCCTACATCTTTACTCATAAGCACAATGCAATGTGGGTGGAAGCATTGTCCTGAAGTATTTGTCACAGCTCTATGAATGGATGGGTGAGGTTATCACCTTGTTTTTCATGGTTGGCTAAAACTGAAGGCTATGCACACAATAATTTAAAAAAACAAAGGAATCGAATGTGCAAACATCTCTATTTTTAGACATCCTATTATTATCTTGTGTCAGTTCTTCTGTTCATATCTATATTAATCAAGAAAATTATAATATTGGAAGAATCCTAGATTATAATTTATGAATTTTTGTGTATGTATATAAATAAAACAATTAGAATTAATCAGTACCTGTCGTCCTAAATCTGTGCATTTCTAATGTTACAACCAGCGTCTCAAAGTTGCAGTCACATAGGATTAGCATCTGACAGTGCCTGGCTCACTTTGGGAGCTAAGCTAAAGATCAGTTCGATCCAGAAAACAGAACTTGGCCTCCTCTCAAAAGCTAGAGCCAGAAGAGATCATTGCAGGCAAAGAGGACGTGTCTGGGAATCAAAATGCCTTACTTTGCCCCCAATTTGAGTGGAAAGAACTTAAAGAAGAATTAATATCTGAATACAAAGGAAGAAAATAAGGTGAAATGACTAAACCTAGTCACACAACTGCAACAGAAGCCAGTTTTTCTGAGTGCTAGTCTAGGGACCTGCTCCACACACCCTGCTACCTTCTTAAGCCTTCTATGAGCTACAAGATCTATGACATGCAGAGGTTTATAAAATAAAATCTGTCCCCTGATCTGGGATGGAGTAAGAATTATAAATTCACAAACCAACTATGTTAAAGAGAATTTGAAGAATGACTTAAACCCACTCAGTCTCAAATTACTTTTATTAAAACCCTCCAAGTAGTTGGTGACTTTCAGAATGTATTTGAAGGTAATATAATTCCTACTGGATCCACAAATTGTATTAAAAATGATAAAAGTGGCAGAGGAGCAAGATAGCGGAGGAGTAGGAGATTTAAATTTTGTCTGGTCCCAAGAATTCAGCTAGATAGTTATCAAACCATTCAGAACACCTGAAACCCCAACAGAAGACCAAAGAAAATAGCAGCAATTCTATGAACAGAAAAGTGACCACTTTCTGGAAGACAAAATGACAAGATGGAAAAACTCACCTCAAAAAAAAAAAAAAAGAACAAGAGGCAGTACCGACTGCCATGACCTAATCAATATGGACATTAGTAAGATGTCAGAACTAGAGTTCAGAATGACGATTATAAAGATACTAGCTGGGCTTGAAAAAAGCATAGAAGATACTAGAGAATCCCTTTCTGGAGAAATAAAAGAACTAAAATCTAACCAAGTTGAAATCAAAAAGGCTATTAATGAGGTGCAATCAAAAATGGAGGCTCTAACTGCTTTAGGATAAATGAGGCAGAAGAGAGAATTAGTGATATAGAACACCAAATGATGGAGAATAAAGAAGTTGAGAAAAAGAGAAATAAACAACTCCTGGATCATGAGGGGAGAATTCGAGAGATAAGTGATACCATAATATGAAACAATATTAGAATAATTGGGATCCCAGAAGAAGAAGAAAGAGAGAGGGGGGCAGAAGGTATATTGGAGCAAATTATAGCAGAGAACGTCCCTAATTTGGGGAATGAAACAGGCATCAAATCCAGGAGGCACAGAGAACCCTCCTCAAAAATCAGTAAAAATAGGTCAACACCCTGACATCTAATAGTAAAACTTACAAGTCTCAAAGACAAAGAGAAAATTCTGAAAGCAGCTCGGGACAAGAGGTCTGTAACCTACAATGGTAGAAACATTAGACTGACAGCAGACCTATCCACAGAGACCTGACAGGCCAGAAAGGACTGACATGATATACTCAGAGCACTAAATGAGAAAAATATGCAGCCAAGAATACTATATCCAGCAAGACTGTCATTGAAAATAGAAGGAGAGATAAAAAGCTTCCAGGACAAACAAAAACTAAAAGAATTTGCAAACCTGAAACCAGCCCTACAAGAAATATTGAAAGGGGTCCTCTAAGCAAAGAGAGAGCCTAAAAGTAACATAGACCAGAAAGGAATAGAGACAATATACAGTAACAGTCACCTTACAGGCAAGGTTACTTCAATAGTTCATATCTTTCAATAGTTACCCTGAATGTAAATGGGCTAAATGCCCCAATCAAAAGACACAGGCTATCAGATTGGATAAAAAAACAAGACCCATTGATATGCTGTCTGCGAGAGACTCATTTTAGACCCAAAGACACCTCCAGATTGAAAGTGAGGGGGTGGAAAACCATTTACCATGCTAATAGACATCAAAAGAAAGTTGGGGTGGCAATCCTTATATCTGACAAATTAGAATTTAAACCAAAGACTATAATAGATGAGGAAGGACACTATATCCTACTTAAAGGGTCTATCCAACAAGAAGATCTAACAATTGTAAATATCTATGCCCCTAACATGGGAGCAGCCAATTATATAAGCCAATTAATAACAAAATCAAAGAAACACATTGACAACAATACAATAATAGTAGGGGACTTTAACACCCCCACACACACACTGAAATGGACAGATCATCTAAGCAGAAGATCAACAAGGAAATAAAGGCTTTAAATGACACACTGGACCAGATGGACTTCACAGACATATTCAGAACATTCCATCCCAAAGCTACAGAATACACATTATTCTCTAGTGCACATGGAACATTCTCCAGAATAGATCACATCCTGGGTCAAAAATCAGGTCTCAACGGGTACCAAAAGATTGGGATCATTCCCTGCATATTTTCAGACCACAATGCTTTGAAACTAGAACCCAATCACAAGAGGAAAGTTGGAAAAAACTCAAATACATGGAGGCTAAAGAGCAGCCTACTAAGGAATGAATGGGTCAACCAGGAAATTAAAGAATTAAAAAAATTTATGGAAACAAATGAAAATGAAAACACAACTGTCCAAAATTTTGGGATACAGCAAAGGCAGTCCTAAGAGGAAAGTATATAGCAATACAAGCCTTTCTCAAGAAACAAGAAAGGTCTCAAATATACCACCTAACCCTACACCTAATAGAGCTGGAGAAAGAATAGCAAATAACCCTAAACCCAGCAGGAGAAGAGAAATAATAATCAGAGCAGAGGGGTGCCTGGGTGGCTCAGTCATTAAGTGTCTGCCTTCAGCTCAGGTCATGAAACCAGGGTCCTGGATGAAGCCCCGCATTGGGCTCCCTGCTCAGCGGGAAGCCTGCTTCTCCCTCTCCCACTCCCCCAGCTTGTGTTCCCTCTCTCGCTGTGTCTCTCTCTGTCAAACAAATTAAAAAAAAAAAAAAAAAGGATCAGAGCAGAAATCAATGAAATAGAAACCAAAAGAACAGTAGAACGGATCAACAAAACTAGGAGCTGGTTCTCTGAAAGAATTAATAAGATTGATAAACCCCTGGCCAGACTAGTGCCAGTCTAATTTGCTGGCAAATTAGAAAGAGATGGCCAAAAAGAAAAGAGAAAGGACCCAAACAAATAAAATCCTGAATGAAAGAGGAGAGATCACAACCAACACCAAAGATATACAAACAATTATAAGAACATATTATGAGCAACTCTATGCCAGCAAATTAGACAATCTGGAAGAAATGGGTGCATTCCTAGAGACGTACAAACTACCAAAACTGAACCAGGAAGAAATAGAAAACCTGAACAGACCCATAACCAGCAAGGAAATCGAAGCAGTAAGCAAAAATCTCCCAAAAAAGGAGAGTCCAGGGCCAGATGGCTTTCCAGGGAATTTCTACCAAACATTTAAAGAAGAATTAATACCTATTCTTCTGAAACTGTTCCAAAAAAATAGAAATGGAAGGAAAACTTCCAAACTCATTTTATGAGGCCAGCATTACCTTGATCCCAAAACCAGACAAAGACCCCATCAAAAAGGAGAATTACAGGCCAATATCCCTGATGAACATGCATGCAAAAATTCTTACCAAAATACTAGCCAATAGGATCCAACAGTACATGAAAAGGATTATTCACCAGGACCAAGTGGGATTTCTCCCTGGGCTGTAAGGTTTTTTCAACATCTGCAAATCAATCAATTGTGATACAATACATTAATAAAAGAAAGAACAAGAACCATATGATCCTCTCAATAGATGCAGAAAAAGCATTTGACAAAGTACAGCATCCTTTCTTGATTAAAACTCTTCAGAGTGTAGGGATAGAGGGTACATACCTCAGTATCATAAAAGCCATCTATGAAAAACCCACAGTGAATATCATTCTCAATGGGGAAAAACTGAGAGCTTTTCCCCTAAGGTCAGGAACACAGCAGGGATGTCCACTATCACCACTGCTATTCAACATAGTACTAGAAGTCCTAGCCTCAGCAATCAGACAACAAAAAGAAATAAAAGGCATCCGAATCAGCAAAGAAGAAGTCAAATTCTCACTCTTTGTAGATGATATGCTACTTTATGTGGAAAGCCCAAAAGACTCCACCCTAAAACTGCTAGAACTCATACAGGAATTTAGTAAGTGCACAGAAATCAATTGCATTTCCATACACTAACAATGAGACAGAAGAAAGAGAAATTAAGGAATCGATTCCATTTGCAATTGCACCAAAAACCATAAGAAACCTAGGAGTAAACCTAACTAAAGAGGTAAAGGATCTGTATTCTAAAAACAACAGAATAGTTATGAAAGAAATTGAGGAAGACACAAAGAAATAGAAAAGCATTCCATGCTCATGGATTGGAAGAATAAATATTGTGAAAATGTCTACGCTACCTAGAGCCATCTCCACATTTAATGCAATCCCTATCAAAATACCATCAACTTTTTTCAAAGAAGTGGAACAAATAATCCTAAAATTTATATGGGACCAGAAAAGACCCCATATAGCCAGAGGAATGTTGAAAAAAGAAATTGTGTTGCATCACAATTCTAGACTTCAAGCTCTATTACAAAGCTGTAATCATCAAAACAGTAGGGTACTGGCACAAAACAGATGCATAGATCAATGGAACAGAATAGAGAGCCCAGAAATAGACCCTCAACTCTATGGTCAACTAATTTTTGACAAAACAGGAACGAATGTCCAATGGAAAAAAGACAGTCTCTTCAACAAAGGGTGTTGGGAAAATTGGACAGCCACATGCAGAAGAATGAAACTGGATCATTTCCTTACACCGCACACAAAAACAGACTCAATATGGGTGAAAGACATCAATGTGAGACAGAAATCCATCAAAATCCTTGAAGAGAACACAGGCAGCAACTTCCTAGAAACATTGCCAAAGGCAAGGGCAAAAATGAACTATTGGGACTTCATTAAGATAAAAAGCTTTTGCACAGCAAGAGAAACAGTCAACAAAACCAAAAGACAACCAACAGAATGGGAGAAGATATTCACAAATGACATATCAGATAAAGGGCTAGTATCCAAAATCTATAAAGAACTTATCAAATTCTACACCCAAAGAACAAATAATCCAATCAAGAAATGGGCAAAAGACATGAACAGACATTTCTGCAAAGAAGACATCCAAATGGCCAACAGACACATGAAAAAGTGCTCAATATCGCTTGGCATCAGGTTAATACAAATCAAAACCACAATGAGATACCACATCACACCAGTCAGAATGGCTAAAATTAACAAGTCAAGAAATGACAGATGTTGGCGAGGATGCAGAGAAAGGGGAACCCTCCTACACTGTTGGTGGGAATGCAAGCTGGTGCAGCCACTCTGGAAAACAGTATGGAGGTTCCTCAAAAAACTGAAAATAGAGCTACCCTATGACCCAGCAATTGCACTACTGGGTATTTACCCCAAAGATACAAATGTAGTGATCTGAAGGGGCACCTGCACCCCAATGTTTATAGCAGCAATGTCCACAATAGCCAAACTATGGAATGAGCCTAGATGTTCATCAGCAGATGAATGGATAAAGAAGATGTGGTGTATATATACAATGGAATATTATGCAGCCATCAAAAAATGAAATCTTGCCATTTGCAATGACATGGATGGAACTAGAGGGTATTATGCTAAGTGAAATAAGTCAACCAGAGAAAGACAAGTATTATATGATCTCACTGATATTAGGAATTTGAGAAACAAGACAGAGAATCATAGAGGAAGGAGGGAAAAATGAAAGAAGATGAAACAGAGAGGGAGACAAACCATAATGGACTCTTAATCTCAGGAAACAAACTGAGGGTTGCTGGAGTGGAGGGGGGTGGGAGGGATGGGGTGGCTGGGTGATGGACATTGGGGATGGTATGTGTTATGGTGAGTTCTGTGAATTGTGTAAGACTGATGAATCACAGACCTGTACCCCTGAAACAAATAATACATTATACGTTAATTAAAAAAAAAAAACAATAAAAGTTAGGATACCTGGGTGGTTCAGTTGATTAAACATCTGACTTCAGCTCAGGTCATGATCCTAGGGTCCTGGGATTTGGGTTTCATCTGGCCTCGCGCTCAGCAGGGAGTTGGCTTGTCCCTTTCCCTCTCCCTCTGCCCCTCAGCCCTTCATGCTCTCTCTCTCTCTCTCTCTCTCTCTCAAATAAATATATAAGATCTTTAAAAAAAATAAAAGTTAGTCACACCTGAGTGGCTTAGTTGGTTACGTATCTGACTCTTGATTTCGTATCAGGTCATGATCTCAGGATTGTGAGATCGAGCCCAGAGTAGGGCTCCATGCTGGGTGTGGAGCCTGCTTAAGATTCTCTCTCTCCCTCTCCTCTGCCCGTACCCCTGCCTCACTCTCTCTCTAAAAAAAATAAGAAAAAAGAAATAGGTAAAAGTTGTACATATTTGTGAACTGAGAAATGAGCATGTATAAAAGGAAAATGATAACTCTGTTCTACTAAAGACATTATGCTAATTTAAAATAACACCAGCCTAGGTCAAGTTAAATGGGTGCAAAACTGGTCCATGAGACAGCACCTTTAATGATCTCTATAAATTAATTTTTAAATAAATAATTCACAGGTTTCACAGTCATAATTTTAAGAATTTTAAAATAGTGTACTGTATTAGAAATGCAAAGGTATATTTATTAAAGTATAATATTTGGTAAGAAAATTTTACTACAATTCATGTTAAATGGTTTAAAACAATAATTTATCATTATCGCTCATAGTTCTAGGGGTTACCTGGGCTGAACTGAGTGATTCTCACTTGGAGTGTCTTACGAAATTGCACCCAGTTGGTTGCTGGGTCTAGATGCAGCTGAAGGTTCAACCCAGTTAGACAGCCATGATGGGTGGATGTCAATTGGGAGCTCAGATGCAGCTGTCAATTGGAGTGCCTTCATGTGGTCTTCCCTATGGCTTTAGCTTCTCACAGAATGGCAGCCAGTTTCCAAGAAAGTATCCCAAGAGCAAGTATTCCAAAAGACAAAAAATGAAAGTTGCCAGATTAATTAAGTGTTCTGCCCAGAACAGGTGCATCATCTTGCTTCCACTTTAACCTGTTGGTCAAGCAGTTACAGGGCCAAATCTGACTCAAGAGGACAGAGAAATAGACTCTACCTCTTGATATAGCAATAGAGAAGAGCATGTGAATTAAGAAATATTATTTGGGGCGCCTGGGTGGCTCAGTCGGTTGAGCATCCAACTCTTGGTTCCCTTGGTTTGGGCTCAGGTCATGATATCAAGGGCGTGGGATTGAGCCCCACAACAACACAGTGTCTGCTTGAGATTCTTTCCCCTCCTCCCTCTCCCTCCCCCACTGCTCCTCCCCCTGCTCACGTTCCCTCTAAAATAAATAAATAAATAAATAAATAAACAAATAAATAAATAAATAAATCTTAAAAAAAAAAAGAAATATTATTTAAGCCATCTTTGGAAAACACATCTGTCACAACTTGTTACTAAGTCGTGTAAAACAAAGGTTGCCTCATTTAGTACTAATAACTAGCATTTTTTAAATATTAATTAGGTGTCAGTCATTGCTCTAAATATGGATTAATATGGACATAGAATGTATTATTTCACTTAATTCTCAAAAATAAGCTTAGGAGGAAATTCAAGATTGTCTAAAATCATGCCTTTAGCTTCTGTGTATGTGTAGGGCAAGAGGAATATATCACTATGATAAATATTAAAAATTTTATGTTATAAGGTACTGAATTAAATTATGGTATTCATAATTAAAGTGTTTTTAAGTAATAATTCATGCAGATTTACCTAAAAATCAATAGGTACCATCATAGAAAAATTATCAAATTGTTTCTTTTAATTTTTTAATTTATTGTTCTTACAGAAGTAATAGTCACTCATTGTAATCAGTAAAATGATGAAAAAAAAAAAAAAAGACTTTCACTCCCATGAACAGCAATGTATGTTGACAGCTGGTGTGAATCTTTCCACACCCTTCTCCATTATCTCATAAATATATACACTAATTTATTATACATAAGGTTTTGTTGTTTGTTTTTACAGCAAATGGGGTTCTATTATACTACTCTCAAATTTTTTTTTGCAACATTACATTATGGATATTCTTTCAGGTCTATAATTATAGTCCTAATTAATTCTTTTTAAGAATTGTGTGATATTATATAGAGTAAATGTATCATAATTTTTTCAACTGATCTATTAGATTATTTCAAACCAAAATTGAAAAGTGAAATAATCTCTTCAAATAGGAGAAGCACATACAACAAAATGCTCAGTGGATAGATGTAAAATGAAATAATATATCATGTTCTAACACTTCAGTGCAAAAATTATTAAATATATTTAATATTTAATATTCAGGTAGAACAACTTACTTTACACCCAAAAAACAAAAGTACATTCATCACAGCTTTATAGAATTATATTTTTAATCACTGTATTGAAGTACAATTAATGTTTAACATGCACTCAAAACACCATCACAATAAAGATAATGAACATAACCATTTCTCCCAAAAGTTTCCTCATCCCTTTTGTAATTCCTTCATCTTGCCAGATTTATCCTTAAGTAAGTCATATTTTTGATGCCATTATCAATGGCATTGTTTAATATCAATTTCTGATTGTTCATTCCTGATATATAGAAATACATTGATTTTTATATCAATCTTGTATTCTACAATCTTGCTAAGCTCACTTACTACTCTCAGTATCTTTTTTGTATATTTTATAGGATTTTTTTTACATGGTGATCATGTTGTTTATGAGTAAAGACAGTTTTTCTTCTTCCTTTCCAATCCTTATTGTCTGATTAGAACCTCTAGTAGAATGTTGAATACAAATGAATGGTAAGCAAAATTCCTTGAGTTGTTGGGGGGAATGCAAGTAGTCTTTCATCATTATGTATGTTAGGTAAGTGTTTCATGAATGCCCTTTATCACTTTGAGGACCTTTCCTTTCTCAGTTTGCTGATATCTTTTTATCAGGAATGGATGTTGAATTTTGTGAATTGCTTTTCTGCATCAATTAAGATGACCTTATAGTTTTTTTTCTTTTTAGTCTGTGTTATGCACTGAATGTTTGTGTCCCCTCAAAATTTATATGTTGAAGCACTACAACCCCCAATGTGACTGTTGTTGGAGTTAGAGTCTGTAAGGAGGTGATAAAGGTTAAGAGAGGTCATAAGAATGGGGCCCTAATCTGATAGGACTTGTGCCCTTACAAGAAGAGGAAGAGATACCAGACCTCTCTCTTTTTGCTGCATAACGACAGACAGAGAAGGCAACCATCTTCAAGCTAGGAAGAGGGTCCTTACCAGAAAGGGAATTGGCTAGGACCTGGATCTTGAACTTCCTAGCCTCCAGAACTGTGAGAAATAAATTTCTGTTGTGTAAGCCACCCAATCTATGGTATTTTGTTATAGAAGTACAAGCTGATTAAAATGGTCTGTTAATATGTTGACTTGCCTTCATTAATTTTTAAATGTTAAGGTTGGCTTAAACCTTGCACTCCTGGGATAAACACCACTTGGCCATGATGTATTATCATTTTTATATATTGTATGATCAACTGGCTAAAATTTTCCTAAGAGTATTTTCATAGGATATTAGTCTATAGTTTTCTTGTCTTGTAACATCTTTGTCTGCTTTTGGTTTCAGAATAATATTAGCCTCATAGAATGAGTTAGGAACTATTCCTTTGCCCCCAGTTTTCTTAAACAATTTGTGTAGAATTTATACCATGCCTTCCTTAAATGTATAATTCATCAGTAAATTCATCTAAGCCAGGAATTTTCCTTGTGGGAAGGTTTAAACTACAAATTCATTTTTAAGGCAAATATAGGAGTAGTGAAATTATCTATTTTTTCTTGAGTGAACTTTGGTAGTTGGTGTTTTTTAAGGAATTTAAACATTTCATGTAAATGGTCAACTGTATTGTTATAAAGTTCTATCTGTAGAATCTATCGTGATATCAATTCTCACATTCCTGGAGTTTATATCTTCTATCATTACCTTGACCAGTTTAGCTGGAGGTTTATCAATTTTATTGATCTCACAAATAAACTTGTCATACCATTGATTTTCTCTACTGGTTCTCTATTTTCTAATTCATTGTTTGCCTCTCTAATCTTTATTATTTTCTTTCTTCTGCTTTGTGTTTCATTTACTGTTAGCTGAGGTCCTTGATTTAAGACCTTTCTTTTGTCTAGTATAAATGTTTTATGCTAGAAATTTCCCTCTAATTACTAGAATAGCTACATTCCACAATTTTTTGTTTGATATTTTAATTTTCATTCAGTTCAAGATATTTTCTATTTTCTTCTTTGATTTCTTTTTTGATCTATGGGTTATGTAGAAGAGTTATTTTTTTCCAAATATTTAGGGATTTTCAGTGTCTTTCTGTTTTTACATCTAACTTAATTCTACTGTGGTCAGAAAACACACTTTGTATAATTTGAATTCTTTTAAATTTATTGAATTTAATTGTTTTGTGGTGCAGGATATGGCCAATCTTAGTAAATATTCTCTATACACTTGAAAAGAATGCGTGTGCTGTTGTCTACTAGAATGTTATATACATGTCAATTAGATCAAGTTGATTGACAGTGCTGTTCTAGTCTTCTATATATTTTCTAATTCTCTATTTTTTTCTACCAGTTAATGAAAGAGGAGTTAAAATATTTCTAAATATAATTGTGGATTTGTCTTTTTCTCATTGCAGTACTATCAGTTTTTGTTTTATGTATTTTGAAGTTTTGTAACTAGATACATAAATATTGAGGATTGTTATGTCCTCTTGATGAATTAATACTTCTTTATTCTTCATGATATTCCTTGCTCTGAAATCTCTCTGAAATAATATAGTCAGTCTAGCTTTCTTTTGATTAGTCTTCACACGATTTATCTTTTTCCATCCTTTTCTGTTCAGCTTATTTGTGTCTTTGTATTTAAAGTGCGTTTTTTATAAGCCACAGGTAATTGGGCCTTGCTTTTTATCTGATGATCTCTGCCTTTGAATTGGAATATTTAGACCATTTACATTTAATGATTATTGATGGGGTTGGTTTTAAATCTACCATATTGCTATTTGTTTTCTGTTTTTCACATATGCTGTTTGTTCCCCTTCTCCTCTTTCTCTTTTGAATTAATTAGTTTTTTTGTGGTCCCATTTTATCTCCTTTGTTGCTTATTAGCTATATATTTTTTTTTTTTAGTGGCTGTTTATGGCTTATAGTATACATTTTTAAATTATCACTTTACCTTCAACTACTATTTTACCACTTCACATATAGTATAATAATCTTAAAACAACATACTTTCATTTTTCCTATCCCTGTTTTAGTGCTATTGTTGATGCATATTTTTCTTCTATATATGTTATAAATTCCAAAAAATATTATTGTTATTTTTGCTTAAGTCAATTTTTTCAAAGTCTTACATAAAAAATGAAGTATTTTATATGTAGCCATATAGATATCATTCCGAGTACTCTTTGTTTCTTTGCATAGATCCAAGTTTCTATCTGCTATAATTTTTCTTCTGCCAGAAGAACTTCCTTTACAAGTGTAAATCTGATTACATCACTCTTCCACAAAAACTCTTCAATGGATTCCAATCACACTTAATATAAAACCCAAAATTCTAACCCATGACATACTGAATTCTAGATGATCTGGTTCCAGGCTACCCTTCAGATTTAATTTCTCCTCTCACTCATACCTTAAGTCTTCTTCAGTCACCCTGGCCCCCTGCCAAGTACATGCTTTTCTCAAAGCTTTTATAGTTGCTCTACCCTTTATTTGGGCAGCTCTTTCCCCAACTTATCACTTGTCCTGCTCTCTCATTCCATGGAAATCTCTCCTCCAATATCATCTCATCAGAAAGGACACACACACATTTCTTATGCTTTATATTACTGTATTTCTTTTCAGAGCACATAATACCGCTTGAAATCATATTATGTTTTTGTTGATTATCTCTTAGCTCCATCATTAGAGTTAGGTTCCATGAAGATAAGAACTTTGTTTTGTTCACCCACATATCTCCAGTGCTTTGAACAGTGGTGGCTGACACATAGAATTGGCTTAGAAAATAATTGCCCATCAGCAACTGCCTGAGTTGATTCTGATAACCATTATTATCTTATGTCAAACAAATTCTGAAAAAGAGGATTTAGAGTAGGCTGGATTCTGGAAAGAATTCAAGAATAATACACAAGTTTGGCGATCTTGAAATTGCAATTCCTTTTCTATTAATCTAAATAAGCTAGCTTTTAATTTCAAAGCTATAATTAAGGTTCCACCTCAGGGCAATAGAGGGTAAAGAACAAAGGACAAGAGAGTCCTTTTTCTTCTTAATTGTCCCTCATCCTCCCAAAAACCTCCACATTTATTGAATATACAAAGGCATTAGGAAGGAGGGAAAGGAGGGGAGGATGAAGTGCCAAATTTCCTTGGAAGAAGGAAGGAGCTGCCAACCTACCCCTACTCCCACCATCATAACCTGACAGCTTCAAACAGATTTGAGTCCAAGGATTTGGGAAGTGGATAAAGTTTGTGAAGCTGCTCCATGTTTGAGAGGCTTGTTCAATTATTTTATCCACTCAGTTGGCTATGAATTAAGCGATGACCCAGCTAAAGGACCCAGCACCAACGTCTTCGGTACATGGCATCTACACCCATTATTTCTGTGCTCTGGGTACCCTGCTAAGACAAAGGGATCTTATTTAGAGTTATAGTATTAGTCCCTAATTTATGCTTAATATTTTTGGCTTACACCATTCTCAGTCATAATTTTCTATGACTTACAGAGATGAGTTTATGCTGTATAAATTCTAATGCAAATAACTTCCTATTTTATATTTTTTTCACCCACAAAAATATCCATACTTATAATCAGAGGAAAGACCATTATAAACTACTATGATAGTAAATTTGGGGTAGGGTTCCATAAGCAAGAATTATCTCTCAAATTCCTTTTATCACACCATGTTTTCATAATTTATGTATTTCAGAAGTATTATGCAAAATAACTGCAAGAAATAAAGATAGCATTGGAATCCATTTTTTCCTATGCTCCAGGAATATTCACGATTACAATAAGAATTAGATATTTTGACTACCCTAGTCTTGTTTATACAGAAATTGTCTAAAACTATTCCTATACAATCCACAGTTCACTCATGAGATTATTTTGAAGATTAAAAAATAACGTATGTGAAGAATTTAACATATAATAGGCAGTAATAAATATTAGGTATTGTTGATTAATAAATGATGGTTTTCCATGTACATAAACTTATCTTATGCAGAATATTATAAAATGATTCTCAAGACACTCCTTCCAGTTTTCACAAACCTAAATTACAAGGAATTGCTAGTCAAAACAATATATGATATACAATGGAGGACAATAGGATAAAGTACTTTTTTTAGGTACAACAATAATTTTATTATTTCCTCAGTTTATTCTACAGTGAGAGATTAATAGAAATATCTTTCATTCATCCAAAAGTACATCCTGAGCATCTAATATAATATAGACCAGGTGCTGGAACATAGTAGCAAACAACACAGGCAGTTTCCCTGTTCCCATTGAGGTTGCAACCTATCATGAAAGAAAAATATTAAGTGAATGACTTACAAATGTGATGAATATTAATAAGGAGAAATGCAAGCAAGTAATTGGCTTTTAAACTAAAGTCGATCTGGATCGGGAAAGGATTCTTTGAGGAAATGACATGACTTGCTATTTTACCTAAATATATAAAATTTCATGCCTTTAGAGATTTTTAAATACTACATCTGAACTGAAATTTCAAACTTACATATGTGGTTATAATTGTACTAAAGTCATTTTGTACAGTAGTTAGATACTGCAGTTGCCACCTGATTATGGTTTATAATTAAAGTTACCTTGGGAAACTCCTTAAATTACCCCCTAAAATTCAGTGTGTATTGTAATATTTATATGTTATTGATAATATTGAATTTTAACTGAACCTTGTGCTCCTGAAAAACAGCAAAGGTTAAGAAATCCCTGTTCCTTTGTGTTCCAAGAAATGGAAGGGTAAAGAAGGACCCTTCCCCGCATGACTTAAATAAGGATTACAGATGGCCCCCAGTTACCTAGAGGGAGACCAGACAATGTCCCTCCAAATTCTCACTCTTGCTTCATAAAGATCAGCAGAACTGCTCATCCCACTGATCAATGTGAACAGAATGCTTCTTAACCAAACTTTGGTTAAACCCCTCTTCTTTCCCAAGGTTCCTGAACTGGGGTTCACTCTCATCCTGAGCCAGCACACAACCCTCCTCAAACAGGCTGGTCTCAGGGTAAAACATTCTCTGAACTACCATCAGATCATGCCACTCATCCACTTATCCCCACCTAATTCTTTCCAGCCTATTCCTCTCTATAAAATAAAAACCAACCTTTTTTGCCTCACTCTTGAGAAGCTTGCCTTCCACATCTTACAATAATCCTTTCAAATAAAGTCCTTACTAATCCAGATTTGTTTTTTATTTGACACTAAGCACTGGACACCAATACAGTATCTCTCAATAAGTACAGTACAACCAGGTTTGACACCAGCATTTGAAGAGTTTAATGTTTTCTCGTTTTGTTGGTAGTGGGGCAAGAAAAATACATGCCTTTGGACACTATAATCACAAAGCAAGATCCTGGCTTCATAAGAGCTCTGAGAGTAACTGAGATTGAAGTAACAGCACAGGCCTGTCTTCCCTTCACCCCCACCCTTTTCACGCCAAAATATGTGCTCACTGAGTGGGATGGCTGGTGGAACCCCCCCACCCAGATTTTTTTTTTTCTTCCTTTTCTTTTCTTTTCTTTGTCTGTTTTTCTTTTTTGGCCTGATACATATAGTTGAATTCAGGTAAGTGAAATGCAAGTGGATATGTCTTTTCCATACTCTAAAACACTACAACAGAAAGGGAGACAAAAGAAAGAAAACGTAATGAAATCTCATCTATCAGGAACCCTTTGAGGGTGTGTCACTCTGAAATGTTGAAGATTTGCTCACTTAAATCTCTTGATAGAAATCTTTCTGAATCGTATTGCATATTTTATTGCTTTCTTCAACAAAGTACTCTAAATATAACTTAACCTTTTCTTAAATGATGTACGATCATCATTATTTGGAAATAAAATTCCACTCTAGTGTAAGGTCATGATGCCTGCCTGGCCTGCTGTGGTACATAGGACTGTGTGTTGCTGAACTTCCTGTGTTCTTTCTCCTTCTCCTCCTCCTCCTCCCTCTCTTCTTCTTCCTTCTTCTTTTGTGGCTACCGTCTCCTTTCCGTTGCAAAAGGTCCAAAATTTTTTTTCACCTCTGTCATTTTATTTGCCTGTGACAGAAACTCTTCCCCTTTCAAATGCTGCTTTTTATATGCTTTAGATTTGGAAAGAGGTGGAGGAAAGAAAGAAATTTCCATACTTCTATGACCTGTTCCAGAGTGTTCCAACTCTCAGGGAGGGCTCCAGGAGCTTTTCTATATAAGAGACTATTTATCTATGAGTAAATTCTGTAAACTTTGGCATTTTGATCTTGTTGTTCCCACCTTAGCTGTGCAGAGCTCCCTTTATTTCCTGACTTCCAGCCATGTTCCAAATGTCAAAAAAAGTAAAATATACAGAAAAGAACATCTTAGAAGAGCATGGCGATGATAGGTTGAAAGCTGTATTTTTAGAGAATTTGAAGCAGCAGGCTGACAAATCATGTGAAATGATTTTTTGGAAGGACCAATTCCCTCTTAAGTAATACAATTTCCAAATCCATATTTTTTAATAGATAGATCTGGAAATGTGATTTAATGGAAAATAACCCCAGACTTGGAGCAAAGTTCTTGGTTCAAACTAAAGACCTGCCATGTATTAGCTGTGTAACCTTAAATAAGTGATTTACCTACACTAATTTTTAGTTTCTCAACTATAAGATAAGAATAGGAATACTTGCACTACACATATGACAATGCTGCTGTCGAGATCAAAAGTAGTAATATTTTCAAAGTGGCTTATAAACTGTAACAGTATTAAAAGTAATGGTCTATCTAACACCGCCTGTCGTGGACAAAGTATGCGCAAGTTTTCTGTGACTCAAGCCTATCATAACCTCCATGGCAGTTTCCCTAAATTCCCTGATGATACAAGCAGCTAGGGCAGTGTTTCTCAAATATTAATTGACACAAATTATGTTAACATGCGTCGTGAAATGCAGATTCAGATTTGGAGGGCTGGTGATTAAATGGAGATTTTCTTAACGAGCTTCCAGATTAGGCAAATGCAACCCACCTGGAGGCAGTTTGCTACTGGCCTGGTAGTTGGTAGAACTGCAAAATCCCCAGCCTCGCCCAGACCTATAGAAACAGAATCTACATTTAGCAAGATGACCTGGGATTTGCATGCACCTTAAAGTTTGGGAAGCACTTTCATAGCTTATAATAGTGATTCTCAAAGTGAGAAATGAAAATTCTCAAACCCTCCTCCACCCAGACTGCAGAGGTCAAAAACTTGGAGATTAGAAACAGTCTAAGCCTACTCATATTGCAAAAGAATAAAAAAGCTTGTTCTGAAGAGAATGCTAAGTGTATGACTGAGCAACCACTTGATAAAGAGATCATAGATGTGGCTCATGGATTTAATTGGTCATCTCAGCAGAAGCAAGGAATAAAGATGGGATTATACCAGCAGAGATACTGCCAGTTTGGACCAAAAGGGGCAGAGAAAGTGGAACAGAATGAAGAAAGGCTGTTCAGACTTCTTGGATTCTATAGGATGGAGCCATAGAGCTATTCAGCTGTAGACATACTTTATCCTTTGAGAAAAGAGAAAAAGGGTCCTAAAGGTGATTCAGATATCATCAGGGTCACTAACTCAATTTCAACAAGTCAGATGGCCTCTGCCTGACATGAGGATGTGACCCCTGATTAGGGTCCAGAAGGCAGGGCATCAAACTGGAGAGAAATATTCTTGAGATTTAAGATCTAATAGAATTTGCCCTATGAGGTTTGGGACTTGCTTGGGATCCATCATCCTTTCCTTCTTTTTCTCCTTTTTGGAATGAGAATGTCTATCCTATCCCTGTCCCATCACCATACTTTGGAAGGACATAACTTGTCTGGTTTCACAGGTTCACAGTGAGAAAGAGGAATTTTGCCTCAGGATGAATCATACCTCACATCTCACCCATATCTGATATAGATGATATTTAGGTGAGACTTCAGACTTTAGACTTTGGAGTTGATGCTGGAATAAGTTAAGACTTTGAGGGCTGTTGGGATGGAATAAGTATGTTTTGCATGTAATAAGGACATGAATTTTGGGGTACCAGGGGAAAAATGCTACGGACTGAATTGTGTCCCCCAAATTCATTTGTCGAAGTCAGTCAGTGTGACTGTATTTGGAGATAGGGTCTTTCAGAGGTACTTAAATTAAATGAGGTCTTAAGAGTGGGGCCCTAATCTAATAGCATTTGTGGTCAGAGGGAGAGATCCCCCCTCTACGTGTATCTGCACCAAGTAAAAACCATGTAAGAACACGATGAAAATTCAGCTGTCTGAAAGCTAGGAAGAGGGCCGTCACTAGGAATTGAATCAGCCAACACCTTGATCTTGGACTTTCCAGTCTCCAGAATTGTGAGAGGTAAATAAAAGTCTGTGTATAAGCCATCCAGTCTATGGAATTTTGTCATAGCAGCCTGAGCAGACTAAGAAAGCAATCACGAAGAAGATATGATGAGATGTGAAAGATGAGTAGGAGTTAACTATGTGAAGGGAATAGGGAAAGAAGAGAGTTCCAGAGGGAGGGAACAGCATATGCAGAGGCCTGCAGGTAGGAAGCAGCAAGGCACATTCCCAGGGACTAAAAGAAAGAGGATTTAGCTGGGTAGTGGGGCAGTGTGCAACTTGATCAAATTTTCTTTTAAGATTTTATTTATTTATTTAGAATAGGTGCATATAAGGGGGTGGAGGGGCAGAGGGAGAGGGAGAAAGAGAAGCTGACTCTGCTTTGAACATGAAGCCAACACAGGGCTTGATCCCACAACCCCCAAGATCATGACCTGAGCTGAAATCAAGTTAGACACCCAACCGACTGAGCCACCCAGGCTCCCCACATGATCAGATTTTACAGTTAGAAAAGAATGGGTTAGAGGAGGGGAAAAGTTCTGGGAGACCAAATAGGTTGTTATAGTCCCAGTGAGATATAGTGGTGGCTTAGGCTAGGGTGTTGATGTTGATGGTGATAAAGCTGGAGAGATGTGGATAGACTCAAGGGATATTTGGGAAGGAAAATCAATAAAATTTAGTGGTGGATTAGATGTGGAGTGGTGGGAGAGGGATTGTCAAACATGTACCCTGGATTTTTTACTTGTTCAACTAGATAAATGATGTTGCCATTCACTGAGCATTTAAGTCCTGTGTCTATTAAGATACAACCAACATATGAAAGTTATGTAAGTGAACTCTGACTATGTAAGTGCAAAGAAATGGAGAAGAAATGCTGTTATGAACTCACCAAATCAAAGGCTGCTGGAGCACAAGACCCAGAAACCAGACAGGAATCAAACCAGGTCCCGAAGTCCAGGAATCAGTGGTAATAAGAAGTGTCTTTTGACAAGAATCATCTGGCCAGAATACCCCTGACATTGCAAGAATCATGCCACCATAACCAAACATGAATCCTCATCCTATCTTCATGTATGTGCTCCATTTTCAAATTTACACTCCAAGGTAGCAGTGTCTAATTCACTAAGTCATATGCCTAAGCTTGGTCTTCCAAGAGCAGGGAAAGAGAGGAACTGACATCTTCAATGTTATTAGTGGGAGGTGGAGCACTTATCCTTCCCAAGACTGTATTCTCTGAGGACTGCCCCAATAGGAATGTGGTAAAATGCTAGAAAGTCAGAAATAAAATAAAAAATGTACACAATGGTCCACATCTTTGGCAGACCAACATTCACTCATATACTACTTCCCAAAATTACACTTCCCAAAGACTGTTCCTCCTAACATAATGTAGGTGTTACTTATGCCACAAAACACACTTCTTTTCTAAATGAAGATAATCCCAAGTCTCTCATTACTCTATCCAGTTATAAGTCTATGAACTCCAGGTAATGTCTTTTCCTCCTCTAGTTTCATTGTGATATATATATCTTTACCCTGAAAGCTAAATTTTAGGATTAACCATTATTGATAAGCCATATATATTATACTCTAGTATAGAGTATAGGGAAAAGAACTCTTCACCAGACCAGTAGTTTTTGGCTGGAGAAATAAAATGTGATCTTAAGGGACTGTTCTTCTATTTGAACCCCAAGGATTCTGTCATCAATTAGTCAATTGGCAAAGATGCCTATAGTCACCCCCATTTCACACCTTGCTGCCATTATAGTAACAGGCCCATCATTCCTCCAGTGGTGAGTGACCTGTCTGGCTTCTACCATCTTAGGGACTCACTGTTCCTACTGAAATCAGGAAACCCATTTTTATTTTACCTTCTCCCACAGCCTCTAAAGAACAGCCACTACACCCCTTTTGTAATATGCCAGAGCTTCAATCACAACAGATGTCTCCAAACCCTAGTAAATGGAATGTCTTCTAGGACTGCTTGAGGAATGTATTTAATGGACAGGTTAACAGGACACCTATGGTAAATCAAACCCAGTATTCCAATCTCCCAATTATTTGAATTATTTTCTCTACATTATTCTAAGACATTTCTGACATCTCACGTTCATTTGTAAGTCTAGTTTAGTGTTACCCAGGCCAACTTCTTTCCATCACACAGTATCAGGAATTGGGAATTTCCTAAAAATGAACTCATATCAATAACTATATTCAGCCTAATCTAAAATTGTTTCTCCATCTTTGGTCATATACACTAAAATTCTATTATTATATGTGTTCTCCAAATTACTGCTGATGTGATTTGGTAAAGTCCTCCAATATTTTGATGTCTAAGCCTTCTCTTTCTGGATTTCACTTTTATAATTGGTGTCCTGGGGCTTTCTATGTTCTAACTCTGAATACAAGTCTGCAAATAATTCTGATTCCGTCTAGCAGCATAACGGCCTCATTTGAGGGAATAATCGTCACATGTTGATTCCATAAACTCTATGCATCCTTCTAATAAATCCTTCCCTTGCCCTTTTATTGCTGGCTGAAGGAGATCAGTAATGCTTTCTGTTATTTGCAATCAAAAGAAAGATTTGATCTTATAAAATCAAAGAATTTAGAACCAGGAAGTAGGGTGTTACGGAAAAGCATGAAAGCGTCCTTGATGTTATAGGAAGATAATTTGGAAGTTCATGGTATACAATGACCAAAAAGTAATTAAATTATCATCTTTGGTCACCTGCACTCTGGTACCCAATAGGGGTAAAACCTGAGGGGACATTGCTGCCACCACCAGTGAAGGATTTGACCAGGTCAGTGACTATGGGTAGAAGTTAGTGTTGTTAATAGCATTAGAAATCTTTAAAAAAGAGAATTGAATTCAAATACCTAAATGTTTGTGCCACGGTATGAACTAAAACCTGGGAACATCTAGTGACTGTTCTGGAAGTGACTATTCCCATTCTGACTGAAAGAACAGTTCATCTCTGGCAAAACCTCAGCCAAAATCAGACTTTCATCCCTCCCAGCATGAATTCTTTTGGGGTTGTCACAGTTTAATGTCCATCTATCTAGTTCTCACATGACAATAAGATTGTGAACAAGTGGTACCAAAAGGATTTGGATGAGGGCATAGGGAAACACCCCTCAGACCCCTCCCACCCTCCCAAGTAAGTACCCTTGTCTTCAAAAGCAATCCCTACTTTTCAGACCAGTCAGGCTTGGGAAATCAACAAGAACTGAGGTCATTCTGGAGGTCTCAGAGCCACAGGGGATCATAAACATATTTTAGGAGGAATATTCTGGCCAGAACATCAAATCCACTGCAGCAGAATACCATTATTGCCATCTAAGCTTGGAATAAAAAAAAAAAAAAAAACTTTGCCTTTCAATCAGTTACTTGAAAGGCAAAGAAGCAGTAGGAAAAGCCTTGATCAGGTGCTATGAACTGGCTGCCTTGACATTGGAGAGGATGAGGACCAGGCTCTTCTAGATTCAGCAGTGGGAGGTTGAGAATTTCCTCTTCTCAAGACTGAGGAGTCTCACCAAAACTGGAAAGGCAATGTTGGAAGGAAGAGAGTCTAAGAAAAGAGGCAGATGTCAATTAGAGATATGTTGAGATTGAAATGTTTTGAGACATATGAAAAAGAAGCAGGGAACTAGGTCTACAGATCTAAAACCTGTGAGAGGCCTGGACCAGAAGTATTAATTTGAAAATATCTTGTATATTGGGACGCCTGAGTGGCTCAGTCGGTTAAGGGTCTGCCTTTGGCTTAGGTCATGATCTCAGGGTCCTGGGATCCAGCCCCCCATCCAGCTTTCTGCTCGGCAGGGGCCCTGCTTCTCCCTTTCCCTCTGCCCTTCCTTCCACCCCTGATCATGCTCTCTCTCTCTCAATCTCTCTCTAACTCGTGCACTCTAATGTACTCTCTCTCTCAAATAAATAAATAAAATCTTTAAAAAAAATATCTTGCGTATGTATGTTAAATGAAACAATGATTCTGAATGACATGCATTAGGAAGACAATGAAGATTAAGAAGACATAAAGTTCCAGTACTGAGCCTTAAGGACATGCCTACATTTAAAGGTCAAGAAGAGGATGAATAAGCAAGAAACAAAAGAATTGATCAGAGATGTTGAAAACCAAGAGATTGTTGTGTCACAGAAATCAAGGGAAGAATGTTTCAAAAAGCAAGGAATGATAAACATCGGCAAATGCTACTGAGAAGTGAAGTCAAATGAAAATTTAAAATTATCTCAGGAATTTATGATGTGGAGGACATCATGACCTTCAGTAGAGCTTGTTTTCATGGTGTGACAAGGCTAGAAGCCAGACTGGAGTAGGTTGAGCAATGAGTGGGAGGTGAGGAATTGTAGACAGCTGGTGTCATTAACAACTACTTGAAGAAATGTGGCTGCAAAGAGAGAGTAGGACAGGGCAGTACCTGAAGGGAGGGGAGGGTTTTGTTTTTTGTGGGGTTTTTTGGGTCTGTTTAGTTGAAGAAACTTTTGTGCTTAAAATCAAAAAGGAAGAAGATAGAAGGCAAGATCTAATACACACAAGAGAAAACAAATAATAAATAGTATAATGTTACAGAGAAAGTGAGAGGCTTTGAAGTCCAAAGCACAGGTGGCGGGTTAGTCTCAGCCTGGAGGAGATAGTCCCTCTATTGTAATGAGGGGGGAGACCCTGTGCAGAAATGTATATTTTGAGTTTGAAATAGAAAAGATAAGGGAGTTCTCAAAAGTTGCCTGCTATTTTCTCTGTAAAGGAAGAATAGCATCTGCTGAGCATGAAGGTGCTAGAGTTGAGTTTTTCAGCCTCCACATTATTGACATTTTGGACAAGACAATTCTGTATTATATAGGTCTTTCCTGTGTATTATTGGATTTTGAGCAGCACTACCCCACCCCTGTCCTTCCAGCTGTGACAATCCAAACTGTCTTCAGACATTGCCAAATGTCTGCTAGGGGCTGGGATTGGGGGCAAAATCGTCCCTGGTTGGGAATTACCGGGCTAGAGAGAGTAGGAGAAATGGGGAAGGTCTGAAAGTGTTGTGTTGGGTGGGAGAGTAAATTAACCAAATAGATGCGGGAGGCTCAAAGGGCAGTCTTGAGGCCCACTTGAAGTTGGATATGGATTCTGGTGCAATCAATCTGCCATACTGTATTTTTTCTACCAAGGCCTGGCAGCTGGGGCATAGGCACTGAAAAAGTAGATGTTTGTGTTCCTCAGGGATCAAGGTTTTTGCCAGAGAAATGTGACAAAAAGACAGAGGGACAAAAAGTTTAGGATATTGGCAAAATATTTATCGAAATTATGAATCACAGAATCTAAGCAGGTTGGGGGGCAAAGGGCAAATGAAAAATTATCTTTTTAAAGAAGAATGTTGTAGGGGCACCTGCGTTGCTCAGTTAATGTTAAGTGTCTGCCTTCGGCTCAGGCCATGATCTCAGGGTCCTAGAATCGAGTCCCTCATCGGGCTCCCTGTTCAGTGGGGAGCCTGCTTCTCCCTCTCCATCTGCCTCTGCCCCCCACTTGTTCTCTCTCTCTCAAATAAATAAAATCTTAAAAAAAAAAAAAAAAGAATGCTGTAATAAGTTTAGGAGCTAGAAATGAAGTTTTGGCCTAAACATCTTTGAGATACACAGACACACAGATGCACATGTACACACACACACACACACACATACACCACACATTTATTTCAAAAACAGTTTTACATCATCACTTCTTCCTGTACTAAATGAAGGAAATGAGAATAAATAAAAATAATGAGTTCCATTGTATCCCAATTTCAACACATTGTTTCTGTATTCAGTTTCTCCTGAACTAGATCTGAAAGCTGCTGCAATTTTACATTTGCATTTCAAATTTCCAAGTCCCTTATTTGGCTACAGGTAATGCATGAAACAGGGAGGCACTTAGGAAATGACAAAGGACTCTGTCTTTACTTAAGGTTGGTCACCAAAATGTCTTGAAAGGCAGTTGCAGAGCAGTGCCCAGAATTGCATCTTTGTTTTTTAGAGAGATCAGTAACACTGAAGAAGGAAATTAATGACAACAAAGTCTACTTTGAGAGGTGGAAAGAACCAATGAGCTAGTTTCTTTTAACCATAGATAGCATGAGAGGGTAAGGCAAAACAAAACAACAGCCAAAAAAAAAAAAAAAAAAAAAGCCAGCAACCCTGTTTTAAATTGAACTAAAAACTTCCAAACAAAGAGGAAAGCAAATCATAACCAAAACTGGAAAGTAACTACATCTTCTAATCAACCAAACAGGGTTTGGATAATTTGAATCTACAAAGAAGAGTAGAAGAGGCAGCCAATGCTGAGAAAAGTCCTCTTCGACTAGTTCAGATAATCCTTTCCACATGCCAAATTTCTGTAGCTTGAAAAAGAAATTGCACCTGAATGTTTAGCTATTTTACATTTATGTGTTTAAAAATTTTTTGCCTTTATGTGTATGTTTTTTAATGATGAGGAAGATATAAAATATACTAAATATGATTGTCTATGAGGAGGGAAGAATTGGTTTCTTTTTTTCCTTCGTTTTTTCCCCAAATTTTTACAAAAACACATCTCTGTACTAAATTAAAAGTTACCACATTTTGATGATTTGGCATCAAGAGAAAGTAAAGAAATAGGTGGTCAGCGTAAACAGAAAACTGTAGTGACCAGAAAGAGAGAATCAGTGATAAAACCTCTTCCATTTCCCATTTGTTTCCATGTTTTTAAATGAGAAAATTTAGGGCTTTAACAAAAGCATTACACATCTGCCTTCAAGGTCAAGTGGGAAAGAGATATATCACTCACCACAAATAAAGTTTTTAAAGGCAGGACAGAGGAGAAGGGAGGCAAACCAGAAAAAAAAAAAAATGTGTATTTGAACATACTGAAAGAGCATAACTCTGCCGCCTTATGCAAAATGTACAGACGCACTGTCATTGTAAGAATTTTCAGTTTTCTTCTTTTTGTTGGTCCATATCTCCTAAATTTTCTATAGTAAATATGTATTATATTTGTGATAAGAATATAAAATTGTAGAAATACAAAAGACAAAATCAATTTAAGAGGAAAAAATGTAAGTTTAATGGGAGTATGAATACTGTAAGAAAGGAGAAAAATAGAAAATTTCTCAGGATGTCCTGGTTTTTATTATTTCTTGAAGGCATGCAGGATAATGGTTTTTATTTTGGTAGGATTAACTGAACATAGAATAGTCATATATAGATTCTGCTATGAATTTGATAATATGTTCTATTAAATATCCATAATTTCTTTACAAAATAGAATAGTCAATTCTTCAAAATATTTTTCATTTAAAGATATTGGTGATGACAGGTAGGTAGATAGAATAGATAGATACAAATTCTATCTCTCTGGTCTTCCCAGTGATTATTGTATTAGAATTCTGATACTAGGTTCTTCAAGTACTTAATAATAATTAACTAATATTAATAAAAATACTATTATATTAATAATTAATATTATTTTAATACACATATTTTATTGAATGTAATTAATATAATGTAATATTGAATTAATAACAAATATTTAACTAATATGACATAATAATTAATATTATTGATTATTAATAGTTGTTATAATACCTTATACTTGTAGAGCATTTTCTGATATGCATATAACATATAATTTGATCTTCACAACAGCCCTTTCAATTAGGAGTCCGCATGATTTTACAGAAGAAATTGAGGCTCAATGTTTAATCCACAGAAATAAGAGCTAGTTTTAAAAATAGATCTTCTGATTTTTAATCTAACTCTGCTGCCCCTGCATCATTTTGCTTAGTTTAAGCTGCCTACTCTGAGCAAGTTAACTTCTCCTGGAAACATTTTGTTCACTATAGTGCTGTGAGGTACAGTTAACTTAATAGTAACTTTCCACACATCAAAAAATATGAATGCTATTACTTGTCTATGTTTTACTTAATAGGAAAGAGTGTGGAGTATAGAAGTGATTCATAACTTAAAAACATTCCCTTGGTTTGACTTCTCAATAAAAGTATGTATTTCTCAAGCTGAGAAATTCTAGTGTTTTCCTCTGTCGTCTTGAAAATGTTTCTTGACTTTATACTCTCTACTTCCTACTTTTCAAGCTTAAATATTTAATAATACAATTTAGTATGATGTCAACTTTATTTATTTATTTATTTATTGCTTAAGGCATTCCATGGTTCTTGAGAAAGATTTTTTGTAAACTAGTTCTGAAAGGAAAACATTCTTTTTGTAATAGCTTTATTCAAATATAATTCACATACCATAAAAATCACCCAGAGTGTACAATTCAATATTTTTTAACATATTTACAGAGCCATGCAACTGTCATGACAATTAATTTTAGAACATTTTTATCATCCCCCAAAAGAAATCTTGTACCCTTTAGTTGTGACCTTCCACTCCCCCAGCACCCCAGCTCAAGGCAATCACTAATTTACTTTCTGTCCCTATAGATTACCTATTCTAGACATTTCTATAAATGGAACCATAGCATATGCGGTCTGCAGTCTTTAACTCAGCATAAAGTTTTCAAGGTTCTTCCATGTTGCAGTTTGTGTCAGTACTTCATTCCTTTTTATTGCTAAATCATATTTCATTGTATGGATATACCATATTTTATCAGTTGATGGACATTTATTTTGTTTCTACCCTTGGCTATTATAAATAATGCTATGTATTATGAATAGTGTTATATGAACGGTCATGGACAGATTTTTATGTACACAGATATTTTCACTTCTCTTGGGTATATACTTAGCACTGGAATTGCTGGTTCATTTGGTAACTCTATATTTACCCTTTTAAAAAACTGCCAGACTATTTTCCAAAGCAGCTGCACCATTTTCATTCCACCAGCCGTGTATGTGAATTTAAAACACTTTTTTCAAGGAAAGGGAAATGATGATGCTATATACACTTAATAAAATGTGCTTAATGGGGGCGCGTCTGGGTGGCTCAGTCGTTAAGCATCTGCCTTCGGCTCAGGTCGTGATCCCAGGGTGCTGGGATCGAGCCCCGCATCAGGCTCCTTGCTCCGCGGGGGGCCTGCTTCTCCCTCTCCCACTCCACCTGCTTGTGTTCCCTCTCTCGCTGTCTCTCTCTGTCAAATAAATAAATAAAATCTTAAAAAAAATTTTTTTAATGTACTTAATGGAACATTATATATAGCCTATTAGTTAATTGAAAAAGTTTTACAAATTTACATTTCCTAACTTTATTCTTATAGTAATTTATTCTACCTTATGAACACCTATGAAATAAATGAAATTAGCTCTAGGATTACTTAAGTAAACTAAATTCCTTATAATGGCTACTTACTTTTAAGAATATTGAAATTAAATTCTTGATAGAGATATATGTGGATTTTATTTATTTTTTTAAAAAGATTTTATTTATTTATTTGACAGAGAGATAGAGAGAGAGCACAAGTGGGCAGAGTGGCAGGCAGAGGGAGAGGGAGGAGCAGGCTCTCCGATGAGCAGGGAGCCCGATGCGGGGTTTGATCCCAGGACCCTGGGATCATGACCTGAGCCAAAGGCAGCTGCTTAACCAACTGAGCCACCCAGGCACCCCAGAGATATATGTGGATTTTAATATTAAGACTATAAAATAGGCTCTCTTTGTTGCATCTACTATGAGAATAAAGACCATTTTCAGCAATTAGACTGTTGACATTCCAGAAAATGTTGACATCACTGAAGAGATGCACTGTTATCGTGAAGGGCCCTGGAGGAACTCTGCAAAGGGACTCCAGTCACATCAATGTAGAACTCAGTCTCCTTGGAAAGATAAAGAAGAGGCTCCAAGTTGACAAATGGTGGGAAATAGAAAAGAACTGGCTACTGTTCACACTATCTGTAGTCATATACAGAACATGGTCAAGGGTGTTACACTGGGCTCCCGTTACAAGATGAGGTTTGTGTGTGCTCACTTCCCCATCAATGTTGTTACTCAGGAGAATGTTTCTCTTGTTGAAATCCAAGATTTCTTGGGTGAAAAATACATCCACAGGGTTCGGATGAGGCCAGGTGTTGCTTGTTCAGTATCTCAAGCCCAGAAAGATGAGTTTAATGCTTGAAGGGAATGACATTGAGCTTGTATCAAACTCAGCTGCTTTGATTCAGCTAGCCACACCAGTTAAAAACAAGGATATCAGAAATTTTTGGGATGGTGTCTTTGTTTCTGAAAAAGGAACAGTTCAGTAGGATGAGGAGTAAGATCTAAGTTATCCAGCTATGGAAACAGCAAGATGCCGGATGATTTTTCAGACTTATTTGTGATATTTTATTTTATTTTATTTTATTTTTTTAAAGATTTTATTTATTTATTTGACAGAGAGAGAGAGATAGCTAGAGCAGGAACACAAGCAGGGGGAGTGGGAGAGGGAGAGGCAGGCTTCCCGCCGAGCAGGGAGCCCAATGTGGGACTCGATCCCAGGACCCTGGGATCATGACCTGAGCCGAAGGCAGACGCTTAATGACTGAGCCACCCAGGCGCCCCTATTTGTGATATTTTAAAGATGCAATAACAGCTGTATTGATTTGGGGCTTTTTCTTAAACCAATATTCTTTCCAACTATTTGGCAAGTAAACCATTCAGAAGTAAATTGTAGTGTGCCAAGAACAGTAACAGAAAGAAGAGAACAGGAGTTTTTTCTAGTAAAACTTCATGAGAGAAGTGGTTTGAATTTAGTTTTTTGAAGGAATTATTAAGGGTATTTCAGCAAGAGGAATATGGTACCAGTAATAGGCCACACCATGTGGCTGTTCACCATTGGATGAGGAACTTTTGGGGGCAGTCCTAAAGGTGTCTAACTTTGCAGAGTCATGGATTTGAATATTTGTGAGGTCAGGGTGTTTGAGTCACTTGTCTGCATACCAGTAACTTTTTGTGAAAAGTCAGCTAAGGAGTGGAACAAAGTGATAAGCCTTAGTAAGTTTAATTTGTGTTCAGGATCCTCTCAATCTTACTCTCTCCCCACCTCAGCTATTTATTCCCGTATGCTAGTCCTTGATATTTTTAGAAACTGATAACCTTTCCATAGTCTCCTAATTCCATGGGTCACATTTTAAATATGTTACCATGCTAGAGTAACTTATCAGGGTCCCCTCTCCTCACCCCCACTTCCTGCAGTTTTCCCCATCTCACTTGATAGAAACTCCAACCTTCCGATTTCTCAGGCAAAATACAACATTCAACCTTGATTTCTCTTACACACTACACATTCAATCCATCAAAAAAGTGCAGGCTCTGCCTTCAAAGTAAACTATGTTTAAAGACTTAAAGAAATTAAGAAAAAGAGCAACCATATGGAATATATCGAAAGATCTTGGTTTAAAATGAACCAACTGGATTTTTTATTTTAAGGAGTTAATCTTTGGTTTGATGATAATGGTTAAGTTTTTAAGAAATATGAGTGAAATGGTCAACTATAGTTTGCTTTGAAATATTAGAAGTGGGGTTGGGGAAGGCACGGGATGAGGTTGTAAGTGAAACAGATTACCTATAAATTGCTATTTGTTGAAACTGGAAAAAATAAAGAATATAAAATGTTTAAAAAGTTTAGGCACCTGGTATTTCATTTCTTGTTCATTACTGTTCAAGCTATGATAGTATCATAATGGTGGAAGACATAATACCCATTTAATATTTGGGAGAAACTGGAAAACCTAACAATCTCAGTGGATGTTCAAAAACTATTTATAATCTAAGAGCCAGTTTAAGTATCTCAAACTCAACACATTTTAAGCATAGTAATTTGTAGAAACTCAATCTGCCAGTTCCAGACTATTAAGTCTAGCAGATATATGGGTCACAGGTTTGGAATTCTTCCCTTCACTTTTCCTATGTTAATTTCAACATGTCCCTCTCATTCCTACAGCCAAGACCAGTATTAATTGTACTAAATAAATAGACTACCAGTTACACATTCAGTAGATGCAATTTGTTCAGGTACAATCTGCAACACAGATCTGCTTTTACCTTAGCCCATAATGAATCTATATATTGCAGAAGAATTCTCCAAGTGAACTTGAAAAATAAGTTCAGTGGACAAAGAACCATAGGTGAATTCCTATCCATTTATAGAAACCCAGGGCTAAGACAAAGTTCTACCTTGAAGGACAATATGAAAGTCTGAATATGTAGTGCAAACAGCACAATTATTTTGTAATGAAATTGGGAAGCCAAGTGCTGTCGTGTCATAGTTGTAGATCATTCCTCCAAAACAGGCACAGGCACATGTGGTTTCATTTCATTTTATTTCATGAAAAAATTTTCAGTTGGGCAGAATAATGTCTTATAACTCTTCTGAGTTTATTTGGTTTTTCTGGAAAAGTGTATGATCTTTTATGGGACAGAGAATGAAGTATGAAGAGGGAAACATTTTTTTAAGAAAAAGTGATTTTTTTTAAATGTATCTAATGAACTAAAAACTAAGGAAATATTTTATATTTTTCTCTGGTCATAGAAAGAAACTTTTTCCTTTCATTTCATTCAGTTGAAATAATATACTTGCCTCAAGTCATAAATTTCAAACATTTCAGATACAAGAGCTCCTAAAGGTCATTGTTGACATGGCTTGCCTAGCCTTTTTGCCCTGAATCCTTGGTTTCCTTATTCTTCAAGCACTGAGCAGTAATATCATTCTCCTCACTTTGAGACTTTGCCATCATAAACATTTTCTAAAGGCTTAAAGAACTATAAAGTTGGTTAGTTGGCAAATTTTTGGTCCTATTTATATAAAGAATGGAGACACTCATAGGATCCGCTGCCTACCAAACCTGAGGCTGTTCCCCCAACACCTCTAATGGATATTACTTAAATGGAGGACAGAAGTTGAAAAGTGACAACCATGTGAAGAACCACATAATCCTAAACTTCTTGCTTACTACATTTTTCTGGTTCTTCCTTTTAAGAATCCTCTAGACACTGTTCTTTGACTACCCCAGACATTAATTCCTTTTATAGGGAAGGAGAAAAATTGAATTAAATTTCTCAAATGCCTATTGTGCCAAACACATTAGTTATATCATTTAATCTAAGAGCCATAGCAATGTTACTGATGAAGAATGAGAGATGTAGAAGATAGATAAATTATCACCCATGGTCACACAGCCAAGGACATACATGTCCTCTGTAATAAATCACTCTCTCATTCAAACTTTTGCCCACTTAACTCAGAAAAATCTCTCCCTGTACTTATCTCTTTCAGTCCTTTTGTTAATCAAGTCAAAACAAAACAAAACAAAAACATCATAAAAGTAATTCTAGTGATACACTTGAAACCAGAAGAAAACTTAACGTGCTGAAGGAAAACTATACCTAAGAACTTCCATAAACCTTTCCGACCTTGAAAGTAGGTTTAGAATCTTTCTGAAATAATCATTCTATCTCCTTTTCTTTCAAATAAATGTTTGTCCTCAGGCTCCAACATTCAAGATAAATAAAACACTTTCTAATTTAATGCTACTTTGATTACTAGCATTGCAACTGTGTTTTTCCAACATTTCATTCTTCCTTCCCTAGAGTCCTAAGACTTTGTAGTGTAGACTACAACCCACAGCAGCATTTACAACTTTGTTTCTATGGAGAGAGGCACTCTGAAAGTTCCAAAGAGCTAATGTACAAATACTTGGTGGAACACAATGTTTTTAAGTTGGGGACTGCTAATACTTACGAAATGAGTGTTCAAAACAAAAACATATTTCAACAGAACATGCAAGGACAGAGGGGTCTCATTGATTCAGCCTCTTACCGCCCCCTCCCACACATACACAAAGGTGATTGGAGTCCTTATAAAAATAATCTATTTACGGCCAGTTCCAAAGTAAATTGAGGAGTGAGAGAAAAAGAACCAGAGCTGTGACTGTAGCTCCTCAAACGACCACAAATAATATTAACAGTTTATTTTGTAACTTTGGTTAATTCCTATCTTAATAAACTTCATGTAAAATTCAGAGTTGCCCAATGAAGTACTGAAAACTCAAGATTAATGTTCACAATGAACTATTTTTTTTTTTTTTACATATTACATTTTGGTTTTTTTTAAATAAAGGCCAAAACCTATTCTGACCTAAAATTTGAAGACAAGTAGAAAATCAGCAACAGGAAAATTTTATCAGAAATCTAATGTGTTGGGCAATTTCAATGGTTAACTGTTATACATGTATGTTAAGTGTATTTCTTTTGTTATATTACTTTTTTATACTTTTTAAATCAAAGAAAAATTCTCAAAGGGATTCTTCCATAAACTTCTACCTAGTACCTTCTAGAAACTTCCTATTAAGAAATATTTTTGCACTTTAATTTTTTGGGACTTACAACTTTATAAAATATTCATTCACCATAGTTTTTATAAAAACATTGTCACTCCCCCAACCCTGTTTATAATTATTACTATATTTAATTTTTGGCATGTTAATACAAAAAATAAATGTACCCTTTGTTAAACATTTTAAAAGCACAGAAATCCAAGCAGTCAAATAACTTGGGGATTTCTTTGCACCTTGGGGGGGATATCTCTAACCAAAACCAACTTTAAAAAAATTACTTGATTCTAAAGATTTTATCTTGAAACACAAAAATTTATAAATTATGAAAAAAAGATACAGAGATATAAGCATTGGAAAAGGAAAAGGTAAGAATTAGGTTTGTAGGCACACTTGCAAAAGGTACAAGGAAATCATACTTCAGGACTAGCTGGCCAAATCAGAACACACAGCAAGTATTTAAACAGAAAAAACCACACAGAATTACTAAGGTTGCTAAATTTGCATTAGACTATTCATAATGAAGAAACAGCAACTTTGTCACAATCATTGTATCCACAGAGATCATAACATATCTTCAGGTAGATGTGGTGGGTAAGTATGGATTTATGGGACAGGGTCAAGGTTTTATTATTTGGGGACCAGAACCATCACCTGTATTTTTGCTTTATGTCAAGATATAAAACATTGTTTTTCCAGCTGTGGAATGAGAAGTGCTTATGGTATTGAAATCGGGGCAAAGTGTCAGATTTTGCTTCAACAAAATACAATTTCTAATTTATTGACCATCCAGTATTCTTCCTTTACCATGAATATACAGGACTTTGTGTGGTTATTTTAAAAGTTTTTACATGGTTAATTTAGTTGATATGTCCCTTCAAATACCTTCTCTCCGATTTTTTTTTTTAATTGCTATAGCCCAAATATGAGCACTCCCACATATTTCTCATCCTACCTAACACAGACTGGCCCCATTTAAAACATATCCTATAATCAACCACCCATGCTATTTTCTTGTTTAACAAATCATTAGGGCGCCTGGGTGGCTCAGTTGGTTAAGCGACTGCCTTCGGCTCAGGTCATGATCCTGGAGTCCCGGCATCGAGTCCCACATCAGGCTCCCTGCTCAGCGGGGAGTCTGCTTCTCCCTCTGACCCTCCTCCCTCTCATGCTCTCTGTCTCTCATTCTCTCTCTCGCAAATAAATAAAATTAAAAAAAAAAACAAAACAAATCATTAAAGCTAGGCTTCACTCATAATAAATCTCTGTTTTATAAGAAATACAGGTATTAATAAAGTAATCTTTAAGTAACCTTCATAAAGGGGAACAGAAATAAACAGAGCCATCATTTTAAAAGCTGTAAACACAATATAGATAAATCAAATTTAAAGCTTTTAGGAAAAAAAAATCATCTTTAAGACCATATGCTAAATTTTGAATATTTCCACTATAGGCGATGAGTTAAATGTCCAAACTGGTTTGGTATCAAAATTAAAGAGCGCCAGAAGTAGAATTAGGTCTACAACCCCCTTTTATTACCATTTTAACATACACTTAAAAGTAGTTTGTATTGCCTTTCTGGAATACTTAGTATACTATTTTTAAATTAAAGTTTCTAAATATTTTTGTGGCTCTAAGAGATAAGTCCATTCCTAAAACATAATAATTAAGATAATAAATCGTTTGGGGAAAAGATCATAAAGGGATTAGCTTTTAGGGTATTAACCCTAATTATTACCTATCCATGAGGTAACTGAATTTTAAAACTGTTGAAAATAAGCAGTATTATTTCACACTGATTCAAACTTTTCAGCCTATCCACAACTTGCAAATGTAGTTTGAAATAAAAATTACTATTCTATCATTTAATTTTTAAAAAAAAATGTTGTTTTCTTTTTCAGTCCTTCTAAACTTTGTTACCCTGCTTGGATATGCTGCACTCTTCTGGGCATAGAATTTCATAGCAATTATGAGAATAACCAAGCCATAAGGTCAGTTTTATCAAACAATTTCCCATTAACAGAAACGTTGGAGGTATAACTCATGTTACACAAAACAAATATACAACAAATAATGATGGCTTAAATGAACAGTTAAATGAAAACTGTAATAAGGATTTCTGATTTAATTTTGCGTTTTCTCATACAGTGTACATCTGAAACAACTGTACTGTAGGCATCTTGCTGTAAACTGCCAGCTCTTTGTTTTATAAATGGCAAGCCGAAACAGAGCGAAAATCACGTTTCCAGAGAAGGGGGAGGCATAGACTAAGGCTGCTACAAACTAGCTTTCAGAAATGAGAAGTCAGCAGTCAACTTTTTTCCCCTCTGATAACCGTTTTTTTGTTTTGTTTTGTTTTGTTTTTTTTTTTCAGAGCAACAGGGAAATTGCAAACACATTTTGGAAAATAATGCTGTCTTGAAAACAATCTCTATTGGACCAAGTCCTTACTTCCCTGGAAGTAATCACATCCAACACTTAATTTCAACACAGTGTTCAAATTTATTACTTGAAGCTATGGCATAAAACTGTCTTCTTTAAATGGAAAATTTGACCAACTTCTATGAGACAAATGAATTTTGAAAGTGGGAGTGGGTGGGGGAGGTATGTAACTTTTTTTCTTCAAGTGGGTGGAGAAAGGATGCAGACGAAGAAGCATCCTAAGCAACCACAAAACGATGAGTATCTCAGGGCGTAAAAGGATGTTAGACCAGAGAGCTCAAATGCTCTCCGATCACAGCTTCTCTACAGGGGACTTTTGGTTTGACTGCTACCAGGCACCGGGGGAATCCCCGTCTTGGGTAAAAAGAGGGAACTGGAGAAAAAGACACGTTCAGAACGACCCAGCATCGGACGATTCTCAGCGAGACCTGTCCTTCGCGGGACCCCTCGGAGCGGGCCTCGCACGGCCTGGGGGGCGGGTCCGAGGGGGCGGCAGGGAGGTCCTGCGTCAGTCCCGGGGCCTCCCGGGCCACTCAAGGCCAACGAGCCCCTGCGACCCGGGCCCGCGGACCGCGCAGGATACACTCCCGACCCTGAACCCAGCCCGCTTCCTCGCGCCCTGTGCCTCCGGCTCGGGTCTAGGCGGCCTCCCCGCTGCCGCTCCCGCCGGCCTCGCGCCTCCCAGACCCGCGACCTCCCCGCCCCCGGCCGGGCCCCCGCGAGGTTGCGCTTCCCGTAAACTCCCCGCCCCGCGCGGCCCCCTCCCCGCCTCGGCCCCGCCCCCGCGGGTCCCTGAGCGGTGCGTGATTGGCCCGGCCGCGCCATCACTCTCCGGACGCGTCACCGCCCTCGTTTCCGAATGCCCGGAGACCGGCAGTGGTATTAGTGCTCGCGGGGCCGCGGTGGAGGGCAGCGTGCAGCCCTGCTCGCTCCTACTCGCCCGCGGGTCGGCGCGCTAGCCTAGACGAGCGGCGACCAGGGCTGCGGGGCGGCCGGGCTGCACGCTCAGCCGCCGCCTGGGAAGCCGTGGCAGCTAGTCCCAGCTCCGAGATGGGGACCTGGCGAAGTTGACTAGCCCCCCGACCCGCGCAGCGTCCCTCCTGCCCCAGAGGTGCGCTGCCCTCTCCAGGAGGTGCCCGCACGCGGCCCTGCTCCAGGTGTGCGCAGGACACCCAGTCCCCCCGGGACCAGAAAACTTCACCCCAAGTCCAAAGAGTGAGCTCCGAGGGCGGTGCCCGGAGCCAGACTCCCGACTCCGCGCTGGGGGAGCTGTCCCGGCGGCTCGCACGGCCGTCGGAGGGCGGAGACCCGCTGGAAACTTTATCACCATCATCGTAATTACTACATTTTACTGTTTCTCTCCCCGCAGGGGCTGCGGCCAGCGGTCTGTCGCGCGTGCTTGTTTGCCAAAGGAGCTGCCCCTGGGAGAAGACCCACAGAAGAGTTGTTTCCCCAGGGCATACCTGCAGCCCAGCCCAGGGGCTCGGGCGGCCTGGATGCGCAGGACCCAGCCCCGCAGCCGCTGACGCCGGGCGGCGGCGAAGTTTGGCTGCTGAGCGGCGCGGCGCAGGGCCACTGGACAGCGGGCACCCCAGCGGCCGCGGCGGCTGGAGGGATGCCGGTGGGGGGCCTGTTGCCGCTCTTCAGCAGCCCCGCGGGCGGCGGCCTGGGCGGCGGCCTGGGCGGGGGGCTCGGCGGCGGCGGCAGCGGCGGCAGGAAGGGATCCGGCCCCGCCGCCTTCCGCCTGACAGAGAAGTTCGTGCTGCTGCTGGTGTTCAGCGCCTTCATCACGCTCTGCTTCGGGGCGATCTTCTTCCTGCCCGACTCCTCCAAGCTGCTCAGCGGGGTCCTGTTCCACTCCAGCCCCGCCCTGCAGTCGGCCGCCGACCATAAGCCCGGGCCCGGGGCGCGCGCCGAGGACGCGGCAGATGGGCGAGCCAGGCGCGGCGAGGAGGACGCGCCCGGGGACCCGGCGGCTGCCCTGGAGGACAACTTGGCCAGGATCCGCGAAAACCACGAGCGGGCTCTCAGGGAAGCCAAGGAGACCCTGCAGAAGCTGCCCGAGGAGATCCAAAGAGACATCCTGCTGGAGAAGGAGAAGGTGGCCCAGGACCAGCTGCGTGACAAGGCGGTGTTCAGGAGGCTGCCCCCGGTGGACTTCGTGCCCCCAATCGGGGCGGTTGGCCGAGAGCCGGCCGACGCTGGCATCCGCGACAAGAGGGCAAAGATCAAAGAGGTGAGTGCACCTTACTGGAAACCCTTCCTGCCTGGCAGCGTTTTTTTGGGAGAAAAAGACAAACCTCTGAAACTCTTAAGACTATAACATTAAAGTGTAAGGGGACAGAGAGCTTTTCAGCTTCCACCAGGTGCAGTGTCAAAGGCTCTTTAGTTTTCCTTTTTTTACTATCACAGTAGATGTGGCCAATTAAGATCTGAGGTTGAATCCCGTTGCTTTTAATTTGCGTGCTCTGGTAAGCATAAACCACGTGAGGTAGGTATTAAATACATGGGCAGGTGAGGTGGTGTGCAAACCTCCTCTTTCATGGGCCTCCTCACGGGTAATCGTCCCTGCCTGAGAACATTGACAGTGAAGGTCCCAAACAGCCCCCTATTGAGGCTTGGACGTGGCTCGAAATGAAGGTTGAACATAAACGCAAAGCATTGATCATGCAGGATAAGAAGGTTCTAACAGCAAGCCAGCACTCCCTGGCCTTCAGTCATGTGGCCTTATGCTGCCAGGTGGCATCCTGTGTGTACTTATAGATTATAAAGGTGAAACTTGAGAACTTTCTATCATAGGGGGCACACTGTTGTTTATTTACATTTTAAAAAATGAAAAATTTAAAAAGCCAGCCAATTGTCTCTTGTATTTCTGGTGTAGTGAGAAAGAGTATTTTATGCGATGCAACAGGTTTGCCTCCACAGCAACACAAAAATGACAAACTTAATCCAAGACAAACATGGACTTCGATAAGTCTTTCATAATTTATTTCTTGTAATTTTCAGTTAGCACTTGTAGCATATGGCCACTTAACTGGCTTAAACCTGAGGGGGACCTTTAAAGTCATTTAAGACTGTCAATTTAAAGATGAAATTTGAGGAGCCCAAAGCCCCAGAATTAGTTAGTGACCAAGTTAGGACTTGAAGCCAGGGCTTCTCCTGGTCACCTTTCACCAGTCAGCAGGCTCTTTGTGGACGTGCTTCCTTCCACAGCTACTCTCCTGTATGAAACTATACCAGCCTGAATTTTAACACAATCCAAGAGCTGGAGGAACCATATTAAAAGCATTTCATCCCAAATCTTGATTCAGATTTCTAAAATGTGTTATAAGTGGAAGTAATATTTTGGCATTCAAAAAATGTCAGAGTCTCTGTGAAAATAAATTTTATGTTTTGACATTGGGTAGGTAATCAGGAAAGGAAGCGGCCTCATTCTCCCATTTTCAGAGAGTAAACAATTTTGAGTTGGTGAAGAGGTATTTAGCTTGAGTACCTACAGAATGGAGGCAGCTTGATTGTTACAGGATTTGTGACTTTTGGTTTTAGCTGTAATTGAGCAAGTTAAAGTAGATTTGGGTCCCTTTCAGTTTACCCTAGGCACAAAGAGGGTGCCTTCATCCTTCTGTGCAGATAGATTCCTTCAAGCCCATCAGCCTTTCTGCTTTGGGACCCTTCTTCAGGCATAGAACCTCCCAGACTTGGAGGAATAGATTTTATGTCCCCGGACAACTTCTCTCTAGCAGATTGCCTTCTCCATGAAATCCTGTCAGGGATAGCAAACCAGGAAAGTGGATAAAAAGCTCTATTTCTCACCAATTTCCCTCATCTCTTCATCTCCCATCCTCCTTAAAAATATCCAAACAAAATCATAGGTAAATTAACTGTAAATCTATATGCTTATGTTTCCCTTAAGTTTAAAACAGTGTAATTCACACATTTCTTGCCTCTAAATTCCTATGAGCTGCCAGTTAGTGCAGATCACAGTTGTCCAAGGAAATTATTTTAAATACTAAAGATGCATGGATGTTGAAAAGCTATCCATACCAACCAATAGTGATTAAAAGTGTGTCAAGAGCAAAAGCAGTGGGAATTGAGGACAGCATATTAACAGTATGCCTATCTGCCCCTACTGGATCCATGTTATCTGTCTCTCTAAATCAAAAGGTCTTAATTAGCCATGTAAAGAAAATTTACGTAGCCTTCTGTTATCTGTGTGGTGCTAACGTCTTAGCACTTAGATGTTTTGAAACTGCCCAGTCTTGCATAAAGTGGTGGAAGTAATGTGTTCTTTAAAATTCCGTGTTGCCGTGAGAACCCAAAAAAGCTAGCATAATTAGCTTCAGTATTTAGTCAAAAGCTAATGGGAAGAAATGGATTATGGTTTTTCATCAGATTAGTTCAGGCAGATGCGTTCCTTTGTAAACCAAAAAAAAAAAAAAAAATGCCATTCTAAAACTGTGCTGAAAATGTTCAGTTTTAGAAAGGAAAGAGTGGTTACTATTGTAAATAGAGCACTGCGCTTTAACTTCACACTTTTATATTCAGTTTCTGGTACCACTGTGGACTTTTTGTCATGGACCAGTAGATCTTTGTCTTGGTTTTGATCTTTGTTGTCCCTGTATTTTCTAGTTCTCTTTATATACTTAGGCTCTCTCAGGTGTTAGTATACCTGAATGTATTAACAGTTTTATAGCTAAAATTTAGAAAGTATAGGCAAGTCTAGTATGTTGAGAGCTTAGACTATAATTTCTGAGCCAAACATTTAATTTGTAAATTTAATTTAAAGACAGCTAATACTATTTTTATAATGCCAACACAATTGTGTTACTGGTACTTTGGTAAATTTTTAACAAATTTGTGTCTAGAGGAGACAGTCATAATTTCAAATAGGATATTACCTAGCTCCCTTCACAAAAAGCCATTATATGCTTTCCAGTACTAATTCGATGGATGGTAAAACTTTGATGTAATACTTAAAATTGAAATCAAGATGCTCCCCCCGCCCCATGAAAACTTTGTAAAAAATCAACTCTGGAATTTCCCTGAATTTTATGATACATAGAATATATTTTCATGAGTTTGATCTTTTTAAAATTGTATTCAAGTTATCCTTAGTTTTAAAAAGCAGTGTTAAAATAATGAAGGACCAAAGTTAAAATAACACCATGGAATTTTTAAACAAATAGTCTAGTTCCTCTTCTACCTTAACCCTTTTTTAAAAATCAGGAAGCTTTTTCTCTTTCTTTCTTTTTTTTTTTTTTTGTTTTGTTTTGTTTTGAGCCTGTACAAAGAACTTGTACAGTCCTTTAGGATTAGAGCCATAATCCTAATTTAGAGGATGAATAATTTTGGTTTTCATCTCCTGGAATTATGGGGAGTCCTTGAGTAATAGGGGCTGAAGACATCTTCTCAGAGGGGATTCCTCCCTTCTCAAACTGGAGTCTCCACCAGCCTAAATGGGGTAGGAGTGAAGGGTCTGACACTCGGCTTGGGGCCTCTCAGGCAAGGCTTTAGGATTGGTCAGCCATGGCAGTCACAGTTGTCTATAGGTTTCTCAAAGCATTCTTTAGTTTTTTATTCCAGACCTACTTATATGATCATAAGTTTAAAGAAAATGTTCATATTGATGGCTAATGGTTAAAATGTATTTTTATGCCTTACACAGTAGCCTTATGTTGTTCTTGAGTCTATCATTTATGTTAACTTTTGATGATTAACCCTTTTATTAAAGATCAGATGTAGGAATAATCTACCCAGACAGACTAATACTTTTATTTTGAAGACTTAACTTTCCAATTTATCTGTATGGGTAGTTCTGGTGTGGAAAATAATATTTGCAAAATAATAAAAGCCAGAATTTGAAGACCTGACTCCAGAGGAACTTCAATACCCTTGAGTTACCCTGCCTGTTCTGCTCACCCTACTCTGAAACATACCTGACATTGACCAGAGGCAAAGGCAAGATTCCCCCACTCTTAGGTTTTTCCCCAGAGCAGGTAGGTCATAGAGTATTTGTAAAATTTTTTTCTCTTTAATAGGTAAATGAATAAATGACGATTTCAGCAGTATAAGTGGTAGAGTAGATCCTGACTGTTGAACTTTAATACATGAAAGCAAGAAAAGATTGTTAATGGATGATCAATTACGTTCAGTTTAATTTTCTGTAAGCTATTGATAATTTGTTTGAGAGGAATATTCTGTCTTCCTCTTACCAGGTAACTTAAGATTCATAGGCCTTAGAACCTAGTTAAGGTGTGAAAAGTGGTTAAAAAAATGCATTTTTGAGTCAATGCTTGTGTATTTTTTAGGTGAGCTGATCAAATAAACCATCTTGAGAAATATATCTTAGTATTTCACATGTATAGTAAGTGCCTTTGTATGAAATCTGAGTTTGTTGGAATTCAGTGGGAAACTTATAGATTTATATTGAATTATTCCATAAGCTGTGGTAGTACAAATTCTTCAATAAAGAGAGTTTCAAGCATGTATCTCAAGGTCAGAGGGGAGGAATACCTACAGATCAGTGTGAGTGATGAGAGATAAATATACATGGGTAGATCAGAACTGCACTGGAACCTGCATATAGCCCATAGTCCAATAGAGAACCTGTGACCTTTTAAGTTCTTCATAACCTACAAAACCATAAAAATGTGTGTGTTTGTCAAAGATGAGTATCGATTGATCAAAATAGGAACATCCACCCCATGGATTCCAGAGATACTATGAAATGCCTCTCCCCTAACCAGACAAAAGAGTAATAGAGAAACCAATATTTGGTAGTTTAAGGAAGAGAATTATTTCTTTGGGAAAATTAAGTCATGACTTTTCCTTCAATTCTCAGCCTCGTGTCTTGTTTAGTGTTAAGTAATTGAACTACCTCTAATCAGCCCTGCCTTAACCCTCACTCCCAAATCTGCTTTTAAAGATCCTTTATACAAACTATGCAGGTTTTTTCTTTTACCAACAATATGCCATAAAAATTATAACTCTCTGATTTTTAAAAGTAAACATATGCTCTAAGTCATATTGTTCTGTATGAGTCCTTAGAGATAGCTCAGCTTGTTCATTTTACAGTAGATGCAACTGAGACAGAGATTATTCCGGAAATCAGATTAGAGTTGAGGATGGAAGCCGGATCCTTGGTGAGTGTTGCTCACTGTCTTAACATGGCTTGCCTCCTAAATAAAATGCCACAGAAGTATATAAATGGACTGGCAATATTCATCATTTGCAGACTCTAATGTAGAATGAGTACAAAACACAATTCTGCAGTATTATAAATTTGACCTTGTATTAGTTAAGTTACATTAACTATAGTCATTTTTTAAATCTTATTAGTGGCATGATTTAGAAGACCTCTTCTTTTTAAAGCCACCCAGGAAAAGTTTGATATGACATTTTTTTCTGTTGATAAACAGATCTCGGCAGGAAGCAGAGGCATTTGTAATCATTCAGTTGAACATTTTTTACAAAGAGAGGTGGGGAGGCGAAAAGAAGAGAGACAAGAAGAGGGGCAGCTTAGAGAAGTGTGATGGCATGGGGGAGCTACTTCAGACTATAAATGTGCATACTCTTTTGACATGGCCTGATGTGTAACAGAAGAATTGACAGCTAGCCTGAAGGACTGTGTTTTTTAAAAAGTAAAAATACATTTAAAAATTACAACAATCTATGGGCTCTTTATTGTAGGAGCACAGTTCTCTTCGCCCAAGTAGGTCCTAGAGAGTCTCTGGATACCCTTGCCTGTTCCTGCTCCGTCCACTTGCAGCACTATGGTGGGGATGAGAAGGGCTGGTCTGGAGGCAGATGGCCAGGACCTGAATCCCTGCCATTGAGTGACCTTAAGCAAGTTGCGATTGAATCTTTCAGAGCTTCGGTTTTCTCATTTGTAAAATGAAGACAAAAATGGGCACCCATTTCATTGGATCAGAAGGTTTAAATGTGATCATCCACACAGCAAGCACTTAGAATGATATCAGGCATGTTGCAAATGTATGATAAATGCTACTTGCTATTATTACTGTTACTAGTCGTTCCCTAAAGCCATCAATCTAAGATTACTTTGTTTCAGAATGTTTGGTAAATCAGGAAGTGGATAACGAAGTTTCAAAAGGTTACCAAAAACAGTTCAAATCAAGTTTGGTGCTTAAAAGGATACATTTCCAGTTCATCACGATGATCTTTCCAGACGGCTGTGATTTTATTGTGTTACTGTCAACTCTGATTTTCTCAAATTCCTTCCAAATTCCAAAAACTCTAGGTATCTTTAAAACGATATACTTCTTCAGCTTCTGTATTTCAAGTATTTGAGAAAGAATTCATCTCTTTCTCACAGTCAGATGCGCCCGTTCCTGAAGTGGCTCCTTCTCAGAGTAATCACAGAGCTTGAGTTACCTCCTTAGGCATTGAAACTGTTCCCCCAAATAGAAAGAGAAATTGGGGAAAGTGCATTTGAACCAGTTTTATCTTTGGAGGAATGTTTTTAAGAAGTGAGAAGAAAATTACTTCAGACTTGACAGAAATTTACTTAATTATGATCAGTGCTATAGTCAGAGTTCAGTCTATCATCTAATAATCAAAATTCAGATAAATCAGTTGTACTTTGTAACTCAGAGTTTGCCCTTCCTTGAGAGCCACAAATTGAGATTGGTTAGGGTTTCGGGCCCAGAAAGACCTCTGAGATCCTGAAGCCCAGTCCTAATTTTCCAGGTGAGAGCCAGGGCCCGGCGAGCCATGACTTCCTGAGATTCCCCCAACGCACTAACGTCAGAGCTGGGAACTGCCTCTTAGCCTGAAGGCCGCACTCTGCCTGTGATTTCTTGACTCTAATGAGAACCTATGTTTTGGTGGCTGGCTGGCCTGCCCCGCCCTCCCACCTCTTCAGCCCTGAATGGCAGGCCAGCAGTGAGAAGCCCCACTGAGACCATCCTAGAGGGAGAGGAACATCTTTGCTTGAGAAAGCAATGCTGGTTAATTCCTTGGCTCTGGAGAAGGGGCAGCACTGCCCTACCCGCCCTGGGTCCTGATAAAGACTTCTGTGATCATTAGATGCTTGAAAGAAAACCAAATGAGATTAAGGCTTAAGAGCGTTTAAAAGGCGCAGCCCTCCTTTCTGTCTTGAATACTCTGGCAGTTGCTTTAGGTACATTAGAGTCCAGCAGTCCTGCAGATAATCCAGGACAGAGATAATAAAATTAAAAAGCCCACCATCCTTTGTATTCGCTTGTCTTTTGTAACTAGAATGCCTCCTTCACTTCCTTTTTTCCATCAGTCCTTTGTCTCCCTGGTTATTAAGCTTATCAAAGGCTCAGTCCCCGAACTGCCCCACTGTGTTCTCATCACTCTTGCTCTATATCCTTTCCTTTAGTGACACGCCGGCCTTAATATAGTAACTTCCATTTGCACGTCTTCATGCTTTTTGTATGTGGGTCTCCCACTGGACTGTCCTGTCCCCAGTCCTTCCTGTGAGGGTGCTCGGTGGGAGAGGAAGCATGGAAGAAAGGGGTGAGAACCTGAGGAAGGTCGCCAGCTTCCGCTGCTGGTAGCAGCACACCACGCCCATGAAGAGCCTCTTTGCCACTGCGCAGGTGGGGATGGCTGTCTGCTGAGGCTAGGGGTTATGAGGACAGGGTGTGGCCGTGGGGCATGGACACAGACCTGTGAATGACTGCGGGGGAGAGTGAGTTCAGGCCAGGCAAAGACCATGAGCTACTGCTGGAAACTATCTACCCAACCCTTTCTCACTGAACGATCTTTTCGAAGTCCTCCGAGGAGCACTTGATCCTTCTGAGGGACCAGAGGGCCCATGGATAGGCAGTGAGGGCTTATGGTCCATGCTGGGGGTGGCCAAGTCCAGCTTCAGTCCAGCTTCCCTGAACTGATGTTTGGGCATGATTGCCTGACCCTAGTTCCCCTTTCACCAGAATCTGTGCTGGAGCTGCTACAAGGGTGTGTTTCCCCGCTGGATCTCTATCAGGGCATAAGGCAAAAGGACAGCCCTGTAGAATGATTAAGGAAGCACAGGGGTGTGTTCCTAGTCGCAAAATCTCATTCCCAGCTGCCTGAAATTTCACCATCAGTGCCTCCCTTTTGTTGATGTACTGCTTCTTTTTTTTTTTTTTTAATTTTATTATGTTATGTTAATCACCATACATTACATCATTAGTTTTTGGTGTAGTGTTCCATGATTCATTGTTTGCATATAACACCCAGTGCTCCATTCAATACGTGCCCTCTTTAATACCCATCACCGGGTAACCCCTCCACCCCCCCCTGCCCTCTAGAACCCTCAGTTTGTTTCTCAGAGTCCATAGTCTCTCATGGTTCATCTCCCCCTCTGATTTCCCCCCCTTCATTTTTCCCTTCCTACTATCCTTTTTTTTTTTTTTTAACATAAATGTATTATTTGTTTCAGAGGTGATGTATTGCTTCTTAAAGGCTGCTGTTAAAAGTATATCACTCAAGTTACCCAGCAGAAATTATCATCCTTTGAGGTTTGTCTTAGCAAGGTGAGAATAGGTTTGTAGAAGAAGGAAGTGTCTTTCATTGTCTTATTTCATTGCAAACCAATGCTGGCTTAGGAAAAACCATTTTGAAAGTACACAGGAATAGAAAAAAGAAAAATGTATCCTTCACATTCCTATCACTTAGTCACAAGTAATACCAACACTACTCCACCCCAACAAATAAGGGTTTCCCCCCCAACGTTATAACCACACTATATAAACGTGTTTTTCGTTTTCTTTTGAAGTGTCATTTTATGATAGCATAATATATGAAATAGAAGCATCATAGTTTATTTAACCATTCCCTTGGACCTGCACATTTAGGTTATTTCCAGTTTTTTGTTTTCATAAAAATATGCTGAGATAAACACCTTTGTCCATTAAGTTTCCATCTTATTTTTCATTGCCCTGACCCCCATAAGTAGGATTTCCCCTTAAATTCCTGAAAGAGGAAATGAATGGGTCAAAGGATCATAGTACATTTTGAGGGATTACTTTCCAGAAACAATTTATACTTTCACTTGTAATACAGTGAATGTAGTCTGTTGAATCTTTGTAAATTTCATAGGTGATGAAACAGTATCTTGTATATTTAATTTGCTTTTCTTTGAGCAACATTTTCTTCTGTGTTGGTTGACTAGTTGCATTTCCTCATTGTGAGTTGGATAGAACAAGGAAGTTATTAAAGGGGCAGGATTTGGGGAAAAGGCAAAGCATGGAAGCTTAAGGAGGAGGGTGTCCATTGGAGAGGGTGGATCTAATAAGCTGGCTGGTGGGACACGGGCTCCCAAAAGAGGCAAGGGCCAGGAAGGTGATAGACAGCATTTTATTAAAAAAAAAAAAACTTACAACAAAATTTGCTTCTTCCCTGGGTTGGTCACTTAGGATAAAAAGTACTCTTTATTGATAGGAGTACTTACCAAGCACCTTGGAACAGTCCACTTTTCCTCAGCTAAGACCCAGACAGCTCCCGTCAGCTCATATTCGTTATTAGGTTATAGTTGGGCTTTGGCATCAGATATTTGAGGAAAGTATTGGCCTCTCTGAAGATCTGGGGAAGGTGGGAGGGATCCTTCTTTTTTTTTTTAGAATTCATCAGGATGGTTTCCTAATATTTTAAGTTTATAGTTGAAGATCAAAAATAGTCCAAATAGAATTTCAGAAGTGATTTTAGTGATGCCAGAAAATGGCAAGTCTTAGAAAGCTGAATTCTTACAGAGGGAAGATTACGTTATATGTCATATGTTAGAGGCCTTTAGTGTTTTAAATATAAATATGCATTTTGTTTAAGGAATCTTGAGAATAAAAGAAAAGCATGATTTGTTTATGAGTTTGGGCTTTTTTTTTTTTTTTTTGCTACTCCTTCAAATAATGTGTTTTTAGTCATGCATTTTTAAGATAGTGAGGAGTTGCACATTTCAGAATGTATTTTTATTCTGACCTTGGTAATTCATAAAAGTCTGCCAAACACCAGAACTGTTTAAATTTGGCTTTGAGACTGCATTAACATGGTGAATAACGATTGACATAAATGTACTATATTATTTTTATAAATTGTGGCTTGAAATGATAGTAATTTTAGAATATTTAGGATGCTGTTCTCTGAGACATGTTATTTTTGTAGTCAACTAGCAGTGTCGAATGTTATAATGTATCTAGTCAACTACAGGTTTTCATCTCATAATTAGAAATGCTTCAACAGTCCATACTGTGTTTTCAGGAGTTATTTGCCCAAGTCAGCAATTTTATAAGGCATTCTTATTAAGTGTAAAAGGAACTTTATGTAGTAATTGGCGTGTATTTAATACATTGTGTACATTTACTCATATTAAGCATTTTGGTTAGTCTTCATTATTTATGCCTCCTAGGGGTTACTTAGCTTAGAATGTGTGATGAAGAACTCAGTAGCTTAAAAACAACACCACCACCAACAAAAAAAGTCGGATGGGTTGGGCAATTTGAGGAGCATAAAAAATGAAGATGATTTATTAACTACCACGTTAAGCTGTTTTAGCAGTTAGGGTGAATAAAAATTACTATCTATTAAGTGTTCTATCAGTAATAAGATAAAGCCGTAGCACAGGTTAGAAGTACTTGTTTTCTCTCCCTCCAAGAGTACAGAATCTCTGTGACGCTGGCTCTTCATAGTCCTGCATCTCTTCCAGGACTACTATCTTGAGAACGAGATAAAGAGCTTCCCCCTCATCCACCCAATGGGTCAGCTATCCCTGGGCCTTGCCCATAATAGGACTCAGTAAATAGTTGTTGAACAAATGTGCTTATTTAAGCAAACATACCAAGAGGAGTTATTCAGGTTAAGTGTGACACACATACCCCCACTTTATATAATCACAGAATCCAAAAATGGTGTCCACCCATCTTTGGAGCCCCTTCTATGTATCCTCATAGGCTACAAGCCATTGTCTTTTGAGGGAAAGGTTGATATTTTATAACAGTCAAAAGTCATTCAGAACCAGATCTAGTGAATAAAGATCAATCAACGTAGGAAACACCTTTTCCTGTTTTAAAGTTGTTTTCACAATGATTTATAAAATGAAAAACTGTATTCATTTTCTTGTATGACTCATAAACTGGCTGTGCAGGTTGTTCATAAAAATTTTTTGGGAAGATATAACATTGCTGAAATAAATGTAGATACTTGTGATATTCCTTTGAAAGTCAACACTTAATTGAATATAAAAGTTTGTTTTGTTTAAAAGTTAGCCTGCTTTATATTTACACTTGGTATTTTGTTTTTCAGGTATGTGATTTTGAAATTAGGTAGAGTCCTCATTCATTTCTGTTCATTAGTATCTAGAGTTGTGGACTACATTTAATAAGAGCTGTCATTTTTCTTAGGTTTCAATTTTATACATGAGACACCTAATTAAGGTTGGTTTGGGTCTCCCCCTGCCCCCCTCCGGGAAATATTTTTGAGACAATGATGTTTTTATAAGTAATATTTACAGTACCACACAGAAATGAAAAGTAATAGGTTAGGGGTTATTTTCCACTAGAGAAATTAGAATTTAATAAAAATTTTCTCTGTAAGAAGGAGTGATATTTTGGGAAAGAACCTTGGTCTTCTGTTTCCCAATTAAGTATTTTGTAGCTCCTGAAAAGGGCTTTCTTGTATAAATAATTGCATGGTAGAAGCTCTGTGAATTTTATGAACTTGTAAATTGTCCCTTTTCCAATTCATTCTGTAGTTCACTATTGGATTAGTTTTCCTAAAATATCACTTCTCTCAAGTCACCTATCTCTCAAGTACACTTATGGAGTAGGGATTCAAACTTCAGCCAGCTTCAGAATCCCTTGGAGGGCAAGTTAACGCACCCAGATTGCTGGGCACTGCCCCCAGAGTTTCTGACTCAGGAGATCTGAGTGGGCCCCATTAACATGTTCCCGGGTGACTGATACGTCTGGTCCAGTGACTAGAGTGTGAAAAACATTGCTCTAGAATGAAGTGTCCATTCCTTAGGCTGACACTCATGGTCTTCTCTAAATCCACCTCAGTTTGCTTCTTGAGTCATAGCTCTTAAATAAGGAGGGACTTTAGCTTTAGTTAAACTAAACTAAACTGCTTGAACTAAACTTGCATAGATACCATCTCCAAAACACAACTAATTAAGGGCTTTGCCTTGTTTAGTTTATTCCTCTCAGTCGGAAGTCCTCTTACTTGCTCAGCATCCATGTCCTCCATGAAACCCTTTCTCACATTCCCAACATTTACTGATCTCTCTCCGTTTTCCAAATTTCCATGGCATTTGTTATTTCTGGCTTTGCCCTGTGGGTTGCTAATTTCATGGGCATATATGTTATCTTCCAACTAGATGTTAGACCCCTTAAGTGTGGAGACACCTTTTTCTATACCATAGGTTCACAGCCCAGAATATAACAATGGAAGGCAATTTGTCTTAAATGTAACCAAATTGAGAAACGATTTAAGTATATCACCAAAATTCTAGTCTGACTGTGAGGCACTGTGACAGAGTACAAACCATCTGAACGTCCCTTTCCATACCTGTGAAATGGGGCTAACGTTTCTCTTTGTGCACAGTCATTGTGAGAATTGAAGTAGGAAATGTATGTGAATCTCTCAGCATAATGCCTGGCACATAGCATTCATTATTCAATAAATAGTATTTATTTATCAGTAACTAGGGATTGTTTAGAGTAATAAGCTCGGCCTTTTGTTGAGAAAGGGGTTGTCAGTAAGTAACTGGGTTTGAGAAGTCATTTCCAGGAAAGAAAAGGAAGCCTGGGCTGCAATACAAGCTTGTGTTTTCTGCTGTTACCTCCCTACTCAGTTGTTGTTGCCAAAATTCCTGCTTCCTGTGGCAGGAAAGTAAGCATTCTTTTGCCTCCTTTCAGTTGTTATCTCATAGAAGTGATGTTCATCCTTGAGAAGACCATAGAGAGCGTGACCATTCATCAGTGTCCAGTTCCCTCTGGCTTCCTGGCCTGGTGCGTCACCCAGCACTCAGATTGGGGGAGAGGGAAAAAAGGAGAAGAATGAAATCTGGAGAAATACCTTAAGGGCATGGAAAGAAATATTCTGTGAGCCGAAAGGCTGAAAATGTTTCATTCAGAGATAGCTACATGTATAAATTTAGCTCAATAATTAGGCATATGGTGCTTTCATTTAGAAAGTATCTACACCCTTTGTGATAAATCCGTTGATTATTAGAGCTGCTGCAGCTTTAACTATGTCTGCAGCAGAGACTCCTAGTGCATTTAAAACAAGAATTGAAGAGTGAAATGGAAAAACGGAATTAATAATTTGTTCTTGGTTGGTTTTAATCTGGTCTTTATTAACTTTGTAGTTTATGCCTGGAGGATTAGATTTGGAAACAGAACATCAACTAATGTTCTAAAAGTTTACTTCCTTTAATTGGAACATTATATTCTTAAAGACTTTCTGAAGAACATTTTGGCTGAATTTAGTTTTAAGTTCTTATGATTCAACCTAAAATAATAGAAAGCTTTGACCTATGATATTATTTTTAATTGTAAGTTATTTCATGTTAGATTTCAGAGTAGGATTTATTTAATAAATACTGATTGATGTAGAGAGGTAAAGGTATCCTTTGCTGACCACGAGTATGTTTTAATCTCCTTTTTCTCTAGCCTTTTTTTTTAATGCCCCTTCAATCTGTTTTTTTTTTTTTTTATTTCAGTCTTAGAATTTTAAATCTACTTGCCTTTGGTGGTGAGGAAAATAGGAAAAGTTAAAATCAAAAGATACCTGCATTTCCCAAGCCTTGTCAATGTTTCTAAAATTTATTGAAATCAAATAAACAATAATTTTATAAATAGGAAAGAGTCCTATTCCAACATAGAGCATAGTGTGATGAACCAAAATACAGAGGTTTAAAAACAGTTGACCTTAGGGGAAATGCTGTTCATTTATTTCTTTCTTAATGCTTCTTTAATGTAGTTGCATTAGAATCTGCCTGTAAATCTGGGATTCAGTGTAGTTGCTTCTGTGGTTGTAGTTCTCCACCCACCTGTGATCTGGAGAATTACACCCCAGCTTTTCATAAGGTAAAGGCATTAGAATGTAGGCATTTAGAAGGGACTTCTTTGGGGACTAGAAGTTTAACAAGTTGTAATACCTGGTTTGAGTTAACTGACTGTAGATTTCTCATTAGGAAAACGAATCTGGATGTATGTGTTCTTGATAAGTAAAAGCTTTGACCTAAATCCCCTACTTTGGCTTTAATGTGGTAATAGAGGTTTAGGATTTTACAGCCAAATATGCCACAGGTAATCAAGTATTCGTTTTAGCTGTCTTAATGTAGCTGTCTTTTTCTTTCATATTTTTTACCCATGCTATTATTCATCTTCCGTCCTTTTGTGTCTTCTCTCACAGAGAGGTGGAGCTAATGACACAAAGGTGGATAGCAGAAGAGTAGCAGAAGTGGGACTGTATGTGGGACTAGTCACCTTAATCATCACGAAGTGACTGTGCTTATCAGCAGGGACTAAGAGCACTCTCGCTTTCCTGGAAGCTTGAGAAGTGAACTCCAGACATTAACACTGGTGCACAGACAGATCACCTTTTTCCTGACCTGTGGGACACTTGCTGCTAGTTTCAGAATTCGTAAGGGAGGAAACTGTCTAGTTACATGATTGGTTAGCATATATGTGGGCCTTTGGCTCTCAGCGGAATTGCTGGAAGGCTGTCTCAGGAAGGAATGCCTTTGATTGATTTGAAATCTTAGGCATCACCATAGAGTTGTTAGGGCTGTCCAAAGCACTGGGGGATTTTTGCGGACAGCACTTTCAAGAGCTGATCTGAAGGTGGTAAACTAAACTGGCAGGGAGGGACGGCTCTTCCTCCATCTCTAGGTGAGATCACCACTCCCGTACTGCACTCTGGAGTACCCTGTCTTCGCAAACCCCAGGGGTGCAGAGCACATTAGTGGTCATAAAAGAGAAGGTCTGTATAATAATGAATCCTAGAGTTTTCCTTCATTATATAAGAAGACCCCAGTTAGATATTTCTTTCTTAAACAGAATTTTGCCTGAATATTTAAAACAACTTATTCTTTAATTGACTTTTAAAACTTCAGCTATTAATTTGCTGAAGAACAACAACAATAATACCTGATAATTTTCTTCTCTAGGTTTAAAATAGAGGGAGCAGTTAAGACCACACATTTAATAAAAAATACTGCTTTTTAGTTATACTCTATAATATGCTTCCTTCTTTCTCCCAGTAGAATGCATGTTATTCTTCTTGTTCTGAGAATAGTCTTTTTCAGTGATTTTCTGTGTAACTTGATCTATATATAATTAAAACAACCAGTAACTAGATTTTTACAGTCTCATCTTTGCATAGATTTTTGTCTCTTTTATCTGTAATTTTAATTCTAGAGTGGTGAAAAATATGAAAGTAATTACAGCTTACCATTGTTAAGGGTTTGTTTCTTGTTAGGTACCGGCTAGGCACTTTACATATTTAAACTCACTTCATTCTCAGAACAACCCTGTGAATTCAGTATTATTTTCCCCATTTACACATAGGAAATTGAGGCCAAGAAGGGTCATGCGAATTGCCTGGGGTTCCAGAGGTCCTGGGTGCTTCACCTGGAATTTTGACATTGAGTCTGTCTGACCCACATCCTCCTCCCACGACTGCATTCACTCCTGGCGAACGCACCCACCTCCCCTTGCCTTGGCACCCTTGAGGATCTTACCCATTTTGTCTAAAGAACTGGGAGTCACAAAGTCACTCCTTTGCCTGAGAAGGTGAGGGGGGGACAGGAGCTTAAGGGTTGACGATATTCCATCTCCGCTTGTGGCAAACAACATGCTGGCATTTTGTTTTCGTTTATTTTCATTTTGGTTTTTAGTTCTTTAGTTGTTGTTTTGGTTTGTTTTTACACTTATTCTGAAAGTAAAACCCATGATCAGTTTGTTTGGTAAAGCTTCTCTTAATAATATTGTGTTCAATGTGAAGCACATGTTTATTAGTATGTATTAATGTATGTGTATATACCTTAATGACATGTTTATACATAATATATACATGATTCTGTGTGTGTATATAATTATCTAAAATAATACTTGGAGCATTAATGAAAATAGTTGGAAGTTCTGTTAAGTTGTTTAAGTCAAGATGGAGAGAAAGAGGACAGTCTGAAAGAAAGTCTAAATATGCTTCCTTTTCACCTCCTAGTCTTGGGGCAACTATGACTTCTAAATTTTAGAATAAATAATCTTGCAATTATTTAATTTTTAAGGGAGACATTTCATAAAGTATGACCATTTTAACACAAGTGAAATATTAATTTTAAATTCATAATGTGGTATATTACCAAAAAAGATTTGTGAGTCAAAGTAAGCATTGTTACTGACTTGGCACTCAGATTTTGTGTAGAAGTAACAACAAAGCATGTTTACTTGGTCCTAAGTGATGATGACACTGGACAAATAATATCAAATTTGCATTTTTGGATAAGACTGGAGTCGGGCACATGTTAAGCTTTGTAATAATCCTGGTGAGAGGTGATGATGGCTTACTTAACATAGGGATGGTGGGAAAGCAAAAGTGGGCAGATCCTTGACATATTTAAAAGACAACGTTTACAGAACTTTGAACATTTATAGGGAGGTGGAAGGAGGAAGTAGAGTCAAAGACGGTGCTTGGGTTCCTGGTTTTTGTACTGGGGGTCATGGAGGGCACCCAGGCAAAGGAGAAGAGGGGAGAGGTGAGATGGATTTGGTTTGGGGTGTTTTGCATTAAATGAGAAAGATGTCCAAGTGTGGAAGGTCTCTCGCAGGCCGTTGGAAGTACACAGTAAGACAGGACCGAACTAGAGATACTATTCTTTAAGACCGTTAGGCCTCGGTAGTAGATGAGCTCCCTTGGGGATAGAGTGTCCTATTGACAAGAGTCCAGGACCTAAAGCCTGAGAAACATCAACATGTAAGGGATTCACAGAGGACGAGACAACAGGCAAGGACATCAGAAGCACAGAAAGAACAAACTAGCAGAGTGCGGCACCCTGGGGGTATTTTTGGATATTTAACATTTTAAGCTGTGAGTCTCAGCAGTGTCAAATGATGCTGAGAAACAAGATAAGGACTAAGAATTGGTCTTCGGATTTGGTAACAAACCGGCAGAAATCGAGCCCCTGCTGGAGCAGGTTCAGTGGCATGTTTGGAGTGGAATCCATACTGCAGGCGAGGTAGGGAAGTACAGAGACTATTCTTTCAAGAAGACCACAGTGTTTGGGACTGGAGGAGGGGGTGGTAGCTGCAGGATGACCAGGGGCAACAAGAAGGTTGACTAGAGAAACAGGCGGCTTGCTGGCACAGAGTGGGGGCCGCAGCCATGGATTTGTGGTGGCCCCATCTGCTCACTCGTTTGATCTTCTTTAGCAGGATTCAGCCACTCTGACATATTTGAAGAAGGCAAACAAGTAGATTGACCTAGTCTTGGGGTTTTCCCAAGTGTTTGGAACAGAGAAAAGACACATGGTCCCAAATGCTTTTTTTTGAGAATTTGATGCAAGGATCATTTGTTTGTAAGAATATAAATCCACTCAATTTAGGTTAAAATAAGTGGGGAAGGATATTTATTGTAAAGATAAGAGAGGGTATCTCATGGATCCAAGTCAAGAAATGCAGCAAGACATCACAGGGCCTAGAACAAGGAATCTGGAAGCCACTGGAACTAAGACTGCTATTCCTCCAGTTTCTTATCCTAGGCTACTTATCTTTTGTCTCTAGATATAATGCCTTATTCTTTCTTCTACAAACAAGCTCTCTACGGCTCAGTCCTTTAGCTTACATGCCCAATGAGTTCAAGTACTAATATTCCAAAAAGCGTCTCAGAGACTCAATTCCAAATTCCCAGAATGGAGAATCTGACCCAGCTGTAGTTAGGTGTCTAATCAGCTGTGGCCAAGGGGTGGAGTATTGATTTTTAGTACCAATATAGCCATGGCACGGAGCCTCCTGAGTGTTGGAGAAGACAGGGTTGCCTGGCTACACAGAGGTCTCCCTCCATCTCTGCTGCATCCAGCTGCATTTATCTTATAGGAAGTGTCTTTGTCATAGGACTACTTGTTAGAGGCAGATTATCTGGGGTTCCGCTCTATATTCACTACAGAAAATTCTGTGTCCTTGAAATGACAATTCACCAGCATTTTCACGTTGTTCAATTAACTGTGATACAAACATACCTGCGAAATACTAGTTCATTAATCAAATGTACATACCCAGAGATGCTCTCTAGTTAACAGCCTCTCATAGTGCTGCTTCATAATGGGATAAAGCCCAAACACTTTAACTTTAATGGTGACCGATTAAAACACACAAACACACACACCAGAATTTGATTCCATGTTTCAAAAAAAAAAAAAAAATCGCATCTTAGCGTTCATCTTTGGAAATCTTACCTGTCCATCCAGACCCAACTTAAATCTTACTAGTTCCACAAATTCTTACCTGTTTCCCTTCAGCAGAAAATCATTTGTCTTTCTGTGCTTTTATGCCTTGCATTGTTTAATCCTCTATACTTATTACATTTTTACTGTTAAAGGCAACGTATTCAAAAGCAAAGAGATGAAAGAGCATATGGCTCTGTCACTTATTAACAGTCCAACCCTGTGTAAGTACACAATGCCTTTGAGCCTTTCTCATCTGTGAATGGCTTTCCTGGCTTTGGTGAGGAGCCAGTGAGTAAACAGATGTAAAACCGTTTGCTTCCAGGATGACGCAGATCTTAATTATTGAAAGAAATAGTTTGGGGGTTGAAAGACCGGGTTTCTAAACCCTTGTGGGCCACTTGGTAAATTCATGGTGTGGCAGTGGGTGAGTGACTGTTCTTCCTTGTTCAAGCATGTTGTGTGCTGTGTCAGTTTTCTATAGGTGTCCTAACAAATTATCACAAACGTAGAAGCTTAAAACAATATAATTAATGTCTCACCGTTCTGTGGGTCAGAGTGAGTGGGCTTGTTTGGCTTCTCTGCATTGGGTCTCATAAGGCCAAAACGAAGGCGGCCTGGGTCCCTTGCCTGGACGTTCTGGAGGAGAATCCACTCAGAGGCTCATTCAGGTTGTTAGTAAAATTGAGTTCCTTGCAACTGCAGGGCCTAGGTCCCAATTTCCTTGCTGGCTGTGAGCGAGGAGCCTCTCAGCGCCTCAAGGCTGCCTGCATTCCTGTTCCCGTTGCCCCTCCATTTTCAAACTGACGTCACCTTGAGTGCCACTCAGCCAAATCTCTGACTTTCCCTTCTGCTGCATCTCTTCTGCCTCCAGCTAAAGAACATTCTCTGTTTTCAAGGCCTCAGTTGGGCTCCACCTAGAGAGTCTAGGCTTATCTCTGTGTTTTAAGGTTAATTATCCTTAGATAATTAGATGTAACTTTCATTACATTTGTGAACTCTCTTTTTGCATTGTAAAATTACATTTCACACGTCCAGAGATTAGGAAGTGGACATCTTTGGGGGGCGGGGTTCTACTTACTATCTATGGATACTATGCATGATGCAGTCTGTGAAGCCCAGCAAAGTGCATAAACTTGGGCTACTCAACGGCCATTGGCAAATTGTGTGGCCTGTTGCCATGGTTTGTGATCAGTCAGGCTGTAACCCAGTCAGGCAGTGTTTTGTGCTTCAGGTTACGGGTAGGGGTAACCCAAAGCAGAAGAAGTCAGGTTTTACAGTAGTTTCTTTGTATAACTGATTCTAATTGCTATGCACAGGTAAACAGGGAAGAGAAACCAAAGATATATCCACATGTAAAGAGTAGGGATAAATAAGAATATTCTATTCATTATTCTTAGAACTTTTTGAGGCCTAAGTACCTTTGATAAAGTATCTTATTTTAATCTCATTATTATTCCTGTTTTACAAATGACTCTTCTGAACTCACTAGGGGTATATAAGATGGCCAATGTTATAAGACTACTAAAAATCTTGAATGAAAAATAATTCTGATTTGTATGTATTCTGCCTATATCAGCTGGTTAGCCTGACATCCTGGGAAGGAAAGGTATCATGTAGAAGTTAGGAGCCCATACTCCAGAGCCAGATTCCTTGTGTTTGATTTCCCCCTCTGCTACTTATGTGTCCGGTGACCTTGGGCAAGTAACTTAATCTCTTTATACCTCAGTTTTCTCATCTGTAAAATGGGGGCTAAAATAGACCCTACTTCATAAGAGTTATTACTGAGGATTAAATTGAATTGTGCCTAGTACATAGTCCTATAAAAGTATTCAGAATATTATTCTAATGTAACTATTTGTTTTAACTATTGGTTCTCAACTGGGGCTATTTTGCCCTCCCCCACCCCCATCAGGGGACATATGGCAATGTCTGGAGAAACTGGCTGTCACATCTGGGGGTACGTGCGACAGGGCATCTAATGGGTAGAAACTAGGGGTACTGGTAAACATCCAGCAGAACACAGGACGGCCCCTACAACAAAGAATTATCCACCCCAATGTCAGTAGTGCTGAGGTTGAGAGACCATGTTTTAAACCAGTGGCCTTTTATGGTTTTAGTAACAACTGCATCTGCAAATAAGATAATCATATTTCCTTAGTGACTTTTGACACTGAAGATATTCATGCCTGACAGCCATGGGGCTCTGAGTTTTACAATAAAATAAAAAGAAAAAACATCTTCTGTTTTTAAACAAACCTTTGTGTATCTGTCTACTTTTATATGTAGCACAGATTTCACAAGAGTGTGCTTAACCCCTTGAATACACAATTAGGGATTAGAAATACTCTGTTCCTGTGAAAAATTGAGTGAAATTTTTAGTGTATGTGCTGCCGAAGCAAGCATTTGAGTGAAATTTTTAATTTTCTTAATTTCCTATTTTCCAGCGAGTTTTCTTCTGGAGATCATAGGAAAGAAATTACTTGACTCTAGGGACTTGCTGTTGCTGTGTACATTGGAACACAGTAATAGTCAAGATAAGTACCCATTGTAGTTACCTATTTTGAATTTACCTACATTGTAGTGTATGGTTTGGAAGCCCTGAAATATTTTGCCAGTGTCATTTTTATTTCCATTAAAAAAGATTTGTGTGTTTGCTGTCTTCACTCCCTCCCATCCCCTTCTTATACATAACTAGTGATTTAGAATATTCTCCAACTAATCTTTTCTCTCTACCACCCCTACCCCCTGTCACCTCCACCTCAAGTTTAGCTATTTGGGTTGTCTTTCTCACTACCTATTTGTCCCAGAATTTGTCCTTCTAATGCCTGGGTCCATTAGTCATCAATACCTGCATTACCACTGGGTATAGAAAGCTGGTTCGCCTGACATCCTGGGAAGGAAAGGAAAGACTCTGGGTACATTCCCATGCTTTCCACTCTGTTGTCTACCTGGAGAAACAACCACAAGACACAAACACCGCAACAGGCTGCAGATGTGAATTGTTATGGGTTAAGCAGAAGGAAACCGACATGCTGGGCACCAGTTAGGTACTCAAAAATACCTTGATAATTGATTTCATGTCACATGATATAATTGCTAAGTATTGGTAAAATACATGATTGTGATCATATTGTAATAGAAATGCATTTTTCTTGTTGTAGCTAACAAATTCTTGGTTTATATAAATGTCAGCAAAAGGAAAGTGTTCATTGAAGTGAGGATGACATCCACTCCATCCTTTTTTGGGTTGTTATGTTACAACTTTGAATCTACGGGTACGAAGCGAAACACCCAGGCACTTCACTTAAAAGGAGCAAACAAAACATTTTCCATACAAATCATATATCTGCCATACTTTGTCATCGGGGCTAGAAACTGGGTAAAGTGGTTTACAACAGAACGACATTTTTTAATGTGGTCTTTTGCTAAACTTCACAGGTTTGTTTTTGTGATGCTCTCTAGAAGTGGTAGAACAGTGATTACTTCTTCACAGACTTCATGATTAAGAGGGATGAAGTGTAATTGGCATCTTTCAAGGGTTTGGACAAAGTCCAGCTTGTTTGCTGTGATCTCAGGTTGTTAGAATAGAGAACCTTATCTGTCAGCAGCCACCTCACTGTGGACTTGGTTATGCCCTTGAGCACCACGCTAAAGATCAAGCTATATAATAGTTGAAAAGTAGTTAAAGCCATCCTTCAATTTTGAAATGACCATTACCCAAATCTTTTGCCACTTCATTATTTAGAGCCTTGTGCTGAAGATATTTTGGAAAAACTCTTAGAAAAACATAGAGGAATGCTTAAGCTTCTCTGTCAAGAATTACTTGATTTAGGAGAAGGGTACCTTGAATTATAATGAATCAGCATCTATATAGGTTACTCAGTAAAAACAAACAAACAAACAAACAAAAACCTGTAAATGGGATTAGCTCGGTAGCAAGCATCACAGCACTGTGCTTCTTGGCTTGTGGAAGTGTACATACATGTAAGCATGTGTAGTGGCATTTTATCTGATGGACTAGGCCAGTGGCTAATGAGGCCCAAAGGCTAGAGACCATGCTAGGAGGGCAGTTTCTTTACAAGAGATGGTTACCAGTAATCCTGAGAATAGAGTTGAGATGTGAGTCTGGGTTTCAAAGAATACCAGCGTGGTGTATCATGGTAGTCATGGGTCGAAGCTGAACAGAGCCTAGTACCCAAAGATCCAAGTCAGAGAGGAGAAAAAGCAGACGTAGAACCAGAACTGAGGTACTTAGTAGCACTGATAAGACTTACAGACATATGGCTGTGCAAAGGTTAGCCCCTGGTAGACAGGGATTGAAGGCAGTGTGGGTCATGTAGCTGTAGATGCTCAGATGATTCTGGAAGGAATGAACGGATCGGCCAGGCACAAAGGAACCTGTGGGAATGGAGTTGGAATTGGGGTCCATAGAGTCCAGTACTAGAACAGGCTGGCACTTGCACCCCGAAGCTAACTGAATTTGTTCTGGAATTTTCTCTCTGCCTGACTGACAAAAGTTTGGTCTGCTTCCTGTTATGAGAGCATGTTCTACAGGAGCCAGACAGTGTGATGGAGGGCTGAGGCCACTCTAACACCCTCACCTTCGCCCAGCTTGTTTCCTGGGCAAACATGGATAAATATTTGCAGGCCATGCATTTGATCCATTAGATTCCAGGACCTCAGATCTTTGTCAGTAAATTCAAAGGTGAGTAATTAGTTGCTGGAAGGGCATCCTTCTTCTAAGACAGGTCTAAGGAAGCAGGGAGGATGGACAGATTCCTCGTAAATCTGACAGAGAATCCTGGGAGAAGGCAAAATAGTCTCCTAGTTCTGAGGAGCATTTTTTTTAAATTTTTTTATTGTTATGTTAATCCCCATACATTACATCATTAGTTTTAGATATAGTGTTCCATGATTCATTGTCTGTGCATAACACCCAGTGCTCCATGCAGAACGTGCCCACTGAGGAGCATTTTAAACAAGGATATTTTAAATCAAGTTAAAGAGTCCTAAGCCAAGGACAGTATTTTATATTCAGTACTTGGAAGGTATTTTCTGTCAATGTAGAAGGTCATACTTCTCTATTTGGAATAACAGTCTCGTTTCCAGAAATGAAGGATGTGGAATTCTAATATTGTTCAAACAATGAGAAGAAAATACATAGTATAAGAGGGTCAGTTTTATATGGAAACTGATAGTTGAAGATCACAAGTATACTGACCTTTTTAAACAAGATTTGGTATAGTTATAATAAAACATAGGGGGAAAGTTATATTCTTTCACATATAAGTATATATATACATATTTGAGAGAGAGAAATTTTACATTTGAGAAAAAGAAATTGTAACTCAGCTATGTAACTCTATAAGAGTAGATAACAAACTTTTCAACTAGTGTTATTAGTTTTACTAACTCGAAGCATAGTATTAAGTAAAAATACCTTTCTACATATTTTTTAACCAAAGGCCTTTTCAGATAGCTTAAGCTATGTAATATAGTTAACAAGAATGGATGCAAGTATTAGAGTAATTCTGTTTTTCCAGCGCTGTGGGTAATTATATTATAGAAGATACTTTAACTAATATTTGAGATTTACATCTAAAAATATAATGTAGTAGTCTACTTTGATAACAATGTTTACTTGAATAATTTATCCCACTCTGAAGAAATATTTTACTTTTTTCAAGCAAGGTAGAGGAAAGAAACTCAAATTCTTCTGTAAAGTTACTGTTTTCTAGGTGAATCCAGGAACCTTGATTACATACCTATTTTGTTAACCATTTATGCCCCTCCCCATAACCCCTGCAACACATCAGTCATTTAAAACTTGGACAGAGGACTCAGCTACCATAATTTCTGTGATAAATCATATGATTTATTTTTATGCAACTGTTTAGAGCAATTTCAGCTACCAAACAATATTTTGAAAATAAATAATGCAAAGAAAGGGGCACCTGGGTGGCTCAGTCGGTTAAGCGTCTGCCTTCGGCTTAGGTCATGATCCCAGGGTCCTGGGATCAAGTCCCGCATTGGGCTCTCTGCTCAGTGGGGAGCCTGCTTCTCCATCTCCCGCCCCTCTGCCTACTTGTGCTCTCTCTCTATCTCTCTCTCTGTCTCTAGCAAATAAATAAATAAAATCTTTAAAAAAATAATGCAAAGAAGAACTTCCTATTTCCCTTAATTGGGGGTATGTATAAGTCCAGTTTTGATCTGATCACTCAAAAACAACCAAAAGATAGGGACTCAAATGTTAAATTCACTGGTGGTTGATAGTCTGTGAGTTAAATAACAATAATCTTAGTTGGTTTTTTTTCCTTTAATTTCAAGTTTTTATTTAAATTTCAGTTAACATATAATGTAATATTAGTTTCAGGAGTAGAACTTAGTGATTCATCACTTACATAAAACACCCAGTGCTCATCCCAACAAGTGCCCTCCTTAGTACCCATCACCCATGTAGCTCATCCCTCCCACCCACCTCCCCTCCAGCAACCCTCAGTTTGTTCTCTATAGTTAAGAGTCTGTTTTATGGTGGCACATTTTTTTGACCAAACATTAATACACATGCATACATAAACACACACACACTCAAGTCCCAAAGTAAAAATTAATTCAGTTATCCAGTTAACATGAGTTGCTGTTCCCAAACTCTGCTCCTTTCCTCAGTTCATCATGGGCTCCACTTTTAGGATATTCTAGGCAAAAAAAAAAAAAAAAGATTTTGGCCATCTTCTCAAAGGTAATAGGCTAATTTCCCCTCCCTCACATCAACACAGCCCCAGGTTGCTTGGGCAAGGCAAGTGACAGGCTCAGTGTCACCTCTCCTTTCCCTGATGATAACGATCCTCCCTTACATGCTTAGCAAAAGAACCGTAGTTTGAACTTAAAGCATAACCGGGGGCAGGCCATGGTTGTCCGCTCCGTCAGGATGATGCCTCGGCAGTGCTCCTGAGCTTCATTCATTTATGGGAGCAGAATAACCACTCTGACAGCTCATCTACCCCATCAGGCCTCATTCAAGGCGGAAAGAAGAGGGAAAGCAGAGCTACCAGCAGACGTGGGCAAATGTCTCATTGGCCAGAACTTTGTCACAGAGCCACCTCTAGCTGTGGAGAGGCTAGCAAAGCACACATTTAGCTTTGATATCTCATGTTCTGGAGACAAACAAGAGAAGGAGATTTGGGTATGGGTTAAATCAACCTTTATTATCTACAATAGGTAGATTATATATTCATTTTTCCCATTTTTACTATTGTTTTGTGTCATCTTTTTGAATAGTAAAATAATTTGACTTCTGCTGATAAACTTGGTATCTTTTTTTTTCCTTCTTCTTAAATTTATGAAGGTATTTGCCTGATTTTTAAGCTGTAAAATAGCTGAAGAAAATTGGAAGTCATTGGTACCCAAAGCTAATACTAAGTAATGCAGTCTACTTTAACAGGTCACTGAATTTGCCATATATTTAATGCTGGACACTTGCCATCCAGCAACAGAATGAATGATGAATGATTATTATCCTTTTCTAACATTTGAAAAAAAAAATCAGGCTTTCTCAGATTTTAAGCTCTAACAGAATGGTTAGAGTAATGCATTTTCAAGCCCAGGAAATACTTGCCATCACTTACAAAACAAATCAAATGATCTTCAGTCCATAGAGAATCTTAGTTTATAGGGTGGTTAATGATACAAGCATATTAGATGTTAATGCTTACCTTACAAATCGTATCACATATAGTCCAAGATACTTGTTTTCCATCTTTAGTAATAGCCGTAGTAACGTAGTTAAAGTCTAAATGAATCTGTAGTAGAAAGAGCATTGAAAAACGATCAATATCTCTGTATTTTTTTTTAATGCAGGTGTTTAGTGAGAAATCTGATCCTGCCAATTTAGGGGCAATTTATAGTGTGCTATTGACATTTAAACTCATATTGAGTAATATGTCTTTTTTCAGTAGCCACAGAACAAAATTTTTAGGGTGTTCCATTGGTGATAAAATGTCATCTATTGTGAACCAAGAATAAAATTATGCGCTAACACTGTAGGATGTCCAAGTAGAGATGAATTAACGTCTTCCAAGGGAAGGAACTTTTAGGTTAAAATTAATGTAAAGCAAAATTCTTTCTCAATGTATGTAAAATAACTTTATCCTACAGGGCACTAGAAGCAAGAGATTGTCTCATTTTCATTTCAGTTCCTTATTCTACCAATATAATGTTTCTCCTCTATATCCGGAAGGTTTTCAAAAAAAGAAAAATTAAAAGGTGGTTTTGCATGTCATGTTTCTGAAAGTCTCACTATTAAAAAGTTTAATTTCCTTAGAATGATTTAATAGGTAATAGAAAACATATAAAGATGTGTATCAGTAACACATGAGTTAATAGTTTTTCGGAAGCTTATTTGAAAGGCAAATTCCCCAGATCGCAGGGGTCATATGTTTACTTCAGGACAGTGTACATGACGGTATGTCATATGCTTTGGAGTCAGCCTGAATTCAGAGCCAACCTCCACCACTTGCTAGAGGTCTGACCCTGAGAAAATGGCATAACCTCTTGATTTCTTCATCTGTGCAGTGGGAATCTCAGTGGGGAGACTACCTTCCTTGCAGGGTTGTTGTGAGGGACTGAGAGAGTATGTAAATGCTTTACGTATTTCCTGACACATAAATGTTCAATGCATGCTGGCTCTATTATTAAGGATGATAAGAAAGTACCTTATGTGATGCGCCAATTATGGATTATAAATCTTGTAGAATTACTAGTTGCTACTCCAAGATTGTACTCAGGAACCAGCACTTCTGGTATTTAAAATACATAAATATTGCTTTTCACAAGTAATTTTTAAAATACCACCTTTAATACAACATTTTTATTATTGCTATGCCCAGTTAATGTCTAAAACTGTTACTTCCAGTATACAGAAGGATTACTTTCAGAATCATATAAAATCATGGATTCTAAAATGTAATGGGCATCCAACTATTCATTAATAATGAACAATTTTGGGGCGCCTGGGTGGCTCAGTCGTTAAGCGTCTGCCTTCGGCTCAGGTCATGATCCCAGGGTCCTGGGATCGAGCCCCGCATCGGGCTCCCTGCTCGGCGGGAAGCCTGCTTCTCCCTCTCCCACTCCCCCTGCTTGTGCTCTCTCTCTCGCTGTGTCTCTCTCTGTTAAATAAATAAATAAAATCTTTAAAAAAAAAAAAAATGAACAATTTTAAGGGTAATCATTTCAGAAGGTTTAAAAATTATTCTCCTATCCTGTGTGACATTTATAACTAATACATTTATAACTAATACATTCTACCTTCAAATAATACTAACTTACAAAATTACAATTTATAATCCTTTAACTGGTTTTAATTTGAAAAGAAAACAATTGTGTCCTGCCACTTCTTTTTTATTAGCAACTTTATTCATAATTGCCAAAACTTGGAAGCAATCAAGATATCCTTCAGAAGGTGAATGGATACGTAAACTGTGGTACATCCAGACAATGGAATATTATTCAGTCTAAAATGAAATGAGTTATGAAGCCATGCAAATTCAGACACAGAGGAACCTCAGATGCATAGTTACTAAGTAAAAAAAGCCAATATGAAAAGGCTATATACTATATAATTCCAACTATATGAAATTCTGGACAAGGCAAAACTGGGGAGACAGTAAAAAAGATCATTGGTTTCAGGAGTGGGGTGGGAGGTAGGGATGAATAACTGGAGCACAGAGGATTTATACAGTAGTGAGTCTATTCTGTATAATACTATAGTGGTGGATACAAGTCATTATACATTTTTCAAAATCCATGGAATGTGCAAGAACAACAGTGAACCCTAATGTAAACTGTGGACTTGGGTGATTATGATGTGTCATGTAGCTTCATTGATATAACAAATACATCATGCTGCCACATGATACTGATAGTGGAAGTGGTTGTATGGTGTTTGGGCAGCGGGTATATGGGAAATCTCTACTTTCTGTTCAGTCTCACTGTGAACCTAAAACTGCACTAAAAAGCAGTCTTTAAATAAAGCCTATTTCAAGAATACATGAGAAAGGGAAAAAAAAGGGGGGGGGAACACTTGTGCCCTATAACCCTCTTGCTAACTGAAGAAGAACAGGGTGTGACTATCTAAGGCTAGTTTGTTTACTTCAAAAAAAAAAAAGATAAGAAAATAATACAATTAAATAAATACCTGATTTTTGCCCATTTTTATATAAATTTCAAGCTAATATTTTTCATTAATTATGTTCTAACTCATAGTATTTGTAAAGTTTAAAAAAGGAATATTAAAAAACAAAAAGTTACCTGTCTTTAGGAACTTGACAAATCTGTAAGCAAGTCCCTTAAAGAGAGCATGTTTCAGTTCTAAAACATCATTGTTTGACTAGTGCAAAAAAGATAAATGTAGTGAAAATTTGAAGCTGTAGAATGACATGCATGAGTTAAAAGACTGTGTGGACTTGCTTTTTTATTAGAAATATTAAAACTTAAATCTTTTGAGATGAGACCCTCCATGAGACTAGTATTTGTTTTCTATGGAAAAATATTTTAGATCTCCTTCTTAGAACAAAGAGAGCTTCGTGATATCCCAACAAGGGACACCAGTTTGTCTTGATCGCTCACCACGATCTGTAGCTGCTGATGCTTCCCAGTTTGGAAAAGCCTGGGGACCAGGCAGGGAAGATTAGGTGGCATCGGGCCAGCACAGGAACACTTGCTGGCCTCCCAGTGACCCCAGAGGTCTCAGCAACGGTAATCTAATGAATGCAGTTTTAGGTCAATTAAAAACCATCAAACAGACTCTAAACCCTGAGGCTGAACCTTTGAACTCGAGGGACACCTCTGTATAAAGAGGCCGTAGTCCTTAACCAGCAGACCGATATATTGGATGAGGAAGTAAATGCCAGTGATAGACCCTCAGCGGATGCAGAGCTTGTGCATGTACAAAACGTTCTCAGTAATAGTGCTTCTTCCCAAGAAAGGTGTGTACTAGATACTCGCAGATCGACAAACCTTTTTCTAACCTCTTTTGATATGCTAACTTACTATCCCATAGACATTTTAGAGATATGTATTCTTAGAGAATTCTAAGAGACATTTAGAGATATGTATTTTAGTCAAGTTTGGGCATTGTTCTTTTGGTTCGGAGGTTTTTGTTTGTTTTTGTTTGTTTTGTTGTTGTTGTTGTTTGCCCTGTACCCTCCTCCACTTAGTAACAGCACAGAAGTTTTATAAAGTAATGTCAGAATTTGGTCACAAAGAAAGAGAACCATTAAATAGCATATGATCCAGTTCCCTGATCTAGAAAAACTGGCTCTTTCTTAGGGAATAAGATACTTCTTAGAAACGGGACAATCTGTCCTCACAAGTAGCGATTAACTAGAATTCTCATTTTTTAAAACTGGCTTTATCAAGCATTCTGACTCTTTATGAAGAGATTGCTACTGCCTAGCCACTCTTTCAGTTCACTGGGGAATTAATGCTCAGTGGCCCATTGGGGTTCATACAATAGCATTAAATAATCACTCCTCCTTTATGTATCTCCTGCTGTCTTAGAAAAAAGAGGTATACTAAAATTGGCTGTGGGAGAATTCAGACATCTGACTCTGAAGAAAATACGCACACATACATACCCACTCAGTGGTTAAGAGGCAGCTTCAAGTACCTGGTGACAAACAAATTGCTCACACAGAGACAAGAAAGAAGAGTAGTGGTGAAAATGAAAGAAAAACTGGCCAAGGGTAACCCAAGTGCTAGTGATAGAGCTCAGGAACTGGAGCAGCTGAAGAGAACAGGTGTAGGTGCAGTCAGCTGCTTGGTGTGAAGGAGAGGGATCCACGGTTCTCCACAAATCCAGTGACTGAGCGGGGCGTCCATCTTCTCTGCGCAGGTAGTCTCCAGGGCCAGGAGGAGAGCTGGGGACAGAAGGCGCGCTGAAGTGGAGGGGAGGGAAGGACATGAAAGATGCAAGGCAGACAGGGAGAGGCAGTGCTGCAAGCTTCTTTCCTTGAGCTGGCTCACAAGCTTGGTTTGGTGAATGCCATTTGGTGCCAGGCCTGGCCATCTCCTTGGACCCCAGAGAGGGCTGCCCTGTATATGCGGAGCAGCGGGAAGGCTTGGAGGCTGGGTTTGACTGTCTTAAGGTTGACAGGAAGTGGGGGCACCTGGGTGGCTCAGTTGGTTAAGCATCCGACTCTTGGTTTCAGCTCAGGTCATGATCTCAGGGTTGTGAGATGGAGTCCCACGTCTGGCTCGAAGGAGTCTGCTTGAGATTCTCTCCCTCCCTCTCCCCGCGCCTCTCCCCACACATATGTGTGCTCTCTCTAAATAAATAAAATCTTAAAAAAAACAAAAAAAAAAGTTGACAAGCAGCAAAAAAGAAGGGGGGGGCTCTCTTAAATGGTATAGTGACAAGAATCAGAACCAGTAAGTTCACAGCCTTGCTCTTCCTCTGCACCTGTGCTTGGCCTCAGCTTTCTCATCTGTAAAATGGGGTAATAATACCTCACAGGGACATTGTGAAGAGTGTGTGGTAAATTGTTATCAAGTTCCCCTTATGGTGCCCTGTGATAGATGATTGGCAGATTTCAGCCACTTCTTCCTTTTCGACTCCTGCAGTTTGATTTATGAAACAGAGCATTTAAAATTCTAAATGCTTTCTAAAATGTGAAATCCAACAGAAGAGAATTGCTAAGATGTGTATGCATTATGCTTTACACATCTCGGGTCTCAAGGACCTTGCTAACTGCAGTCATTCTTGGCGAAGAGACAGCACTGCCGGTGGGTCCAGCACAGTCCTAGAGCAGGCGGCGAGGGCAGCCTGTGCCACAGGTGGGCCCGGGGCTGCCTGCTGAGTGCACGTGGGTAAGCACTACGCCCACAGACCGAAACACAGTGCGGTCAGATCTAGACATGTGCCTATAAACCAGAGACGGCACTGCAAACTGCTCGTCTGTGGGCTGATCTGTGGCTCACAGATATTTTTTTTCCTTAGCTAGCAAACTATTTTTTTTTTCTCTAGACCTCTCAAAACCTGGCTCAAACTCTTAAAAGCAAGCTTAGTATTTTTTATCAGTTGCTTTAGTCAGGGCCTTCACTCCTGTTTTACCACCTGCCCTATCATTTCCAGTTGCTCTGGACCTGGCCATTCTGTTTCTGTCTGGCCCTTGAGTTTTTAGTCCCTCTTTCAGGCGCAAGGTAGAGCAGGGCACAAGCCAGGAGCTGGTCCTGGACACGGAAGCAGGTATTGAATGTGTTCTGTCCTTCTGTCTTAGGGTTGCTGGATGAAATACAGGATTCTGTTAAAATTTGCATGTCAGATAAACATATATATTTTATGTAAGTTTATGTCACATGGAATCTTCTTATTTCCTAAATCTGGCATCCTACTCTATCCTCACTTATAATTCACATCGTACCACCAATAGGTACTCAATAAGTAGCAATTGGCATTTTAACATTTGGATAAAGAATCTTGGAAACAGAACACTTTCGCAGCCTTGGAGAAAGGGACAGAGAACTAATCTATTTCAGCATTTGAAAGAGATAAATTGAGCAAGGCTCATAATGAATGTTTTAATTTGATATGGGGTAAAATTGGAAACTGTCATGGCTGGGACAGTTTTTCTCATGCTGGGCAATGACAGATAGAAGGGTACTGGACTCAGGCCTTGCTCAGTGAAGAACTGCATCAAGAGGAGCATCATTCCCAGGACTGTCTTCACTGCATGTCGATGCCTATTAGAGGATGCTAAACGCTGTAATTGTGGGACACTCCAGGCCTGCAGTCTCTGTAAATGCTGTTATACCCAGCTCTGCATCCTCTCATCTCTGGGTGACATTGGCCTCTTTCCTTTTCTATCCTGTTAATTCACTTCTTGAATTGCCTTGCCTACTCTGAGGGTCGCTAAGTGTCCTCTTTTTTTCAAGCTATTCTCCCTTATCTCTGCTTAATTCTTGTGGCCTAGGAGGGCAGTGAGGAGGTAGCGTGGATGGAGGTCCGCAGTGTTCATTGGACCTCTTCTACCAGCCAGGTGCATTATCTGATTTGATCTCTTGACCATGCTGTGAGGAAGGTGATGTTACTCTTTTCTTAAATATATACTTCATTTTTTTAGAGCAGTTTTAGATTCATAGCAAAACAGAATGGAAAATATAGAGTGTTCCCATTTATCCCTGCCCCCACACACCCCACTATTAACATCAGGCACCACAGTGGTACCTTTGTTACAATTGATTATTATTTTTTAAAGATGAGAAAACTAAGGGTTTATGAGATCAGACTCTTAGGTAGCAGGGCTCTGTCTTTCCCAGGGGAAGCCTGCTTGCTTTGCTCCCTCTGACAGCTGGCCTCAGCATCAGATCTCTCCCTGGCCTGATGCTCCTTCCAGTTCTCTCAGCCTTCATTCCCACAGGGAAATGTAAGCAGTGGTGCCGCTTCAGATAAGAAGAAGGCGTGGCTAGATTGTTGTCTTGTGTTCACACATCTAGAAATTCTTCTCTGGTGGATAACTGAGGTTTTAGAGAAACTGTGACTTGATTCCCCGAAATGACTTTGTATTTTTCTTTTCTGCCACTTCCCAGTCCTTCAAAGACTAAAAGAAGGAAAATTGATACAGTGATCCTAAAAATGTTTTGTGTTGAGATTTTATCTGAAAGTTCCAGAAGGTACTTTCATGGAACAATCAAATCATTTCGGGCACAGTTTGATAGAATCTACTGTCAGGCTTTTAAGATCCGTGTCTTTCAAAGCATCAACTGTTAAGTATAATTTTAAGAATGAAGGCTATCCATTTCTGCTTTAACAATCAGTGAGGTGGGTTGACCTCACACCCTAGACCTCGCCTGAACCAGGCACAGCCCCTCATGTCCTCTAGAACAGGGGAATGTGAGTGTCACTGGACTACAGTTTCTTCCCTTTAGTGTCAAATGGCAAGCTGTTACATAAATGAGCCTAAGGTGGCCTCTGTCTTTTGGCCCTTGAGTTGCTCATGTATGTAGGCTGAAATATTGTTAGCTCAATAGCCCACTCATACTAAATTCACATTTTTACACATCCAATTACGAAAGAAAGAAAGAAATACAAGCAGAGTTTTAGCCATTTACAGCCTGCCTGCTTTACATACTCTGTGAAACCTTACCCAGCATCTGTTGACCATTGATAAGATAGGGCCTTGTGGTTTTAATACCTCAGGCTGCTACTCCCTTCTGGAGTTCTCTGACCCAGAGACTCCCTTTCATGCTTCTGAGCAAAGTCACTTAGCATGTAAGCTCCCTCTCTCCTGGGTGTTCCCTTGCTCTCCTTTCTTTCTGGAGGCTGGCTTCTTTTCCTTAAGCCTCTGGACAGTCTTTCCTTTTTTTTTTTTTAAGATTTTATATATTTATTTGTTTTAGAGAGAGAGTGTGCATGTGCGAGTGGGGGGGGGGGGGGCAGAGGGAGAGGAAGAGGCAGAGAATCTCAAGCAGACTCTGCACTGAGCATGGAGCCCTACGCTGGGCTTGATCCCACAGCCCTGAGATCATGACCTGAGCCGAAACCAAGAGTCGGCCACTCAGCTGACTGAGCCACCCAGGTGCCCCTGGACAGTCTTGCTGTGAAGGACTTCCACTTTTCATGCAGCCCTGTCCAGGCACCAGCCAATAAAGCTCGTGCATTACTGCCTCTTGTGGGCATATCTATGCCCTAGATCAGCCCCCAAATCCCTCCAGCAAACCCCCTATACAAGCATACCCAACACAACTAAGATTTCGAGAAAGCCAGTATATGAATCTTCAGAATTAAAGTTGACCCATATTGCCTTACGTCATTCTTTCGTCTTCCTCCTTTTGGATACCAAATAGTTGTATATATTTTTAAATGTATAGATTTAGAGTTTGTGTGCTAAATAAGTTTGCCTGGTTTTATGTATATTTGCCCCTCCTATTTATATATGTTATTAGGAAAATGTATGATGCTTGTTCAGATTACAGTGATCAGAGACATGCTTAGATTTTTAATAAAAATAAGCATAGTGCCTATAATCTATCATGCACTTACTTTGTCAGGCAATGTATTAGGCTCTTTACATGCATTATTTTACTTAATCATCATAGTAACTAATGAGGCTAGTTCTTTTATTGATTTATATTTTATGGGTGTGGCAAGTGGGTTCAGAGAGATTCCTTGCCTCTCTTAGAGTCACATTAATGATGGCGGAACTGGGATATGAACCCAGTTTGTTAGATGCCTGCATCTGTGACCTGCTCTTTCACAAATTCCTCTTCAATAAGTGACATTTTCTATAAGGACACATGGGGAAGTAAGTAAACAATCTCAGCAGGCAGAGCCACACCTCACGGAGTAGAAGAGAATTCATCCACATTCAGAATTCAGCAGCATTGTTTGTAGTGCTACAGAAGCTCTACAGACCTAACCTAACTCCCCCGGGACACCATGTCTGCTTCCCAGCCTCCTCTTGCTTTTCTCTGGTTTCATCTGCCTCATAACTCCTTTTTTATGGCCTTTTTCCTTTGCGTATTTGTACTTCTCTGCTTCTCCCTCACTCTGGCCTCTGGATTCTCTGTGAATATCTGTTATACTTCCATAGGTAGAGGATTGGGTTGGTCCATCCATTAGAGAGAGCTTCAGATCCAGGCACCTCATCTCCAGGGCTCATGGCAGCCCTTAGTTGTCTGCCTTTGGGTCAGGCATCAGGCCCTAGATCAGTCAGCTGGGGCCAGGGACTTACTCTGATCATGCTGTACAAATGATGGAAATTTGTGTAAGGCCACACAGGAGGGGGCTATGAGTGGGACTTGAGCTTGCAGGCTTTTTTAAAGGGCCAGTGAAAGCTCAAGTTTTCATAAGATCTGTCTGGCAAAAACAGTGTGATTCTCAAAAAGATTTTTAATGTATTTATTGTGACTAACCTAAGATCATATGACTAAAGCATCAGCAAATAAAAATATTTGGAAGGGTATTTCCTAGCAATAAAAATGTAAGTTATGAAATCTATACATACCTGGGAAAATTCAAGCATTTTTTTTTGTGGTTGTGGCTTCTCATGCCCTTGAATATGTCATAAAATAAAATTGAAAATAAATCATTAGGTACAACAGTAGAGTTGGGTACAACATTAGTTTTCTTATTCTGCTATATTTATAAACATTTATGGGTATGTAAGAAGAGACAATGTTAAGCTTCCACACATTATCAATTAGATTATAAGCATGATAGACTCATGTACACTTTCCTTTTAATCCTTTAGCATCTTATTATTCATAGTGTAGCAGACACTCAATAAATGACATTGTTTAATTACTTAGCCCTGATGCCAATTGAGAAGAAATCACTAGTGGAAGAATCTTTGATAAGCATAGAGTCAAGGAGAAAAATGCTATTTTTTGGATATTTCATGTCTTAATTCAAGTTTCTCTGGGTCAAGATAATGGATTAGTATTTTGGAATTTTGTATCATTCTCTTCTGTTTCCATTCACACCATCTGTTAGCTATACCCCTCACTAATGCAACTATAAGCATTCAGGAAAATATAAATCTTTCTTATGCTTTCAGGGTTTTTCTTTTTCACGAGGGTTTCACTACTGTGTTTGAAGTCCTAATCAGCCTCTAGTTTAGGGCTATTTTAATCCTTCTATTTGGGAGGTCAGGCTGTACAACTCCAATTAAATTGATGAAAGACTACAAAACAAAATTAAGGAGCATGTGAAGATGAAGATTAATCCTATCCATGGACTTCTTTGTTAGTAGTTGAATTTTGGAATTGACCTTCTTGTGCTATCAGCTCATAAGTACACTGAGTCTAGAGAGATTAAATGCCTTCATCCCCATGGTCCCTCAGCTGGCTAGTGGCTTAATATTGTAAAATTAGAAGCCAGTAGCATTTCGATGTTTTCAGATATTTGTATAAGTCATAAATCTTAGTTACAAAGCCGACTTTATATATGACTTGTGAGTTCATTCTCTCTGTTATTCTAAGCACACACACACACACACACACACACACCATGTCTTCTGTTTGGCTTTAACTTGGTAAATCATTTCCAGAGGTCATCAGCCACTGGAATCAGTTAACAACATGGCCATTCCTTCTCATTTCACAAGGTCCTGGAGAAACCACTCTTTATGCTCCAGTCAAGGTATTTTGACCACATGGTTTTCTTTTTCTTTTTCTTTTCGCTCTCTAACCCTAGAAATCCCATGGGATGAGGAACCCATTTTGAGAAATGTGTCACAGCAACTTTTGAAATGTAGGAAACCAAGCAATTAGTGTCAGATTTTCCCTTGGGGAAAAAAGATGAGAAAGGTTAATATATACTACAGAGGTAACTCAAGGAGGTTCTGTACTAGTGGTACATTGTATAGATGATAATTTTTGATAAAGCAGCAATCTTCTATGGGAATGATTTATGCCATCTTTGAGTCATTAATAGTATATGACACTGGTTTCTACTCAGACTTAGACCTGAAACAAATCATCATAAAGTTTTGTTGTTGTGGTTGGTCTTGGGTCAGGTATATTTCAAAAGCTTTTGAATTTATAAAGTGTCTTTGGAAATTTACAGGAATGAAGTTTACCAAATGTAGTACATTTAATAGGAAAACCAAATCAAACTCAGATGTAATCTCAAGGTGTTTTTGTGGATTTCATATCCCTAGTCTTTTCAGAGGCTCATTGGTTTCTTTTTCTGTGATGTGAATTTAATTGGTTTCAGTGTAGGTTTAAATTCAATACACATGTGATTACCCACCATGTGGGAAGCAGTACAGTAGGTGCAATCACAGGCTATGTTCATGTATTCCTTACACACACCCCATGAGAAATTATGATCCCATTTTTTTCATATAAAGTCTCATAAAAACTATGACTCATCCATGTTTATGGGACTAATCAGCGGCATAATAGGGATTATAAGTCAGGTTATTTTATCCTTAAATCTATTATACTTTCCAATAAAATTATAAGGAAAAAATCTTGAAAATGCTACCTTGTCCACATTCTATTGACTGGTGGAAGATCAACAGTCTGATTCATCAAAGGAAGATTCTGATGCTGACTCATTAAAGGAAGATGATGCAATGTGTTGGTTAATGCCATGACTTTGGAGTCAGGCCAACACAGGGATGAACCCTGGCTCTTCAGCTGTGAAGAAATAACATAACCTTGAATAAAGTACTTTGGGTTTTAACTTCCAAGCCACAGTTTCTTTATGTACCAAATAATAGTAATACAACATTTCAGAGTTGTAATTATAACTGAGTACAATACTGAATGTAGAGCATTTAGCAGAGTACCCAGCAAATTGTACAGATTTTTGGTAATTATTATTCATAGTAATGGTAGTGAGATAGGAAGATAATATACAAATTGGCTAAAGAAAGATGTTTATTATTGTGTTCAGGGACATATGAAGACTTATTAATAAAATTATATTGATCTCACTGAAGATTTTTAGTGATAAACAGCCCTCATGTGGTATTTGTAACTTTAGGTGATGCTTTTTAAGATATTTTAAAATTTGGAGCCAGAGGAGAACATTTTCAGATTATGTCCACATTTTGATTACTGTTGCTAATGGATTGGGAATGGTGGCATGAATAAATTCTAGACACATAAAGAGTCCCTTGACCTCTTTAAAAGAATTTATACAAAAATAATTATATTCTTTGAGTCATAAAAAAATTCTACAGCTGTTATACAGTGGTTATGCAACTATTTTGACAGGCTTTTAGAACAATTTCTCCCCTTGAAAATTGTTCACTTTCTACTAGAGTTAATGTTTAGCACAATAAGTCAGAACTTTATCTGTAAGCCAGGAGAAATTAATTTGGTTTTCATTATATGTAGATAAATTAATTTTATTAAAGTTAATTTAAAAATAATTTATATAATTTGTGGCAGAGAGGTTTGGCCTTTAAAAACCTTCTTGGTACAAGGAGTCTAGATTGGGAGTATACAAAATCAGTCTTCAGTTACACAGGTATACACACATGTATACAATTCAAGATTGATTATATTAAAACAAGCTGAAGTTTCCCCAAATTTAGATATAATCATAGAGTTTCATTTATATCATCTAGACTTCTCCACATAGACTTGGTCAAAATACATCAAAGTGTTTAAAGTGATAACCTTGTATATTTGTCTATATACTATGAGGTTGACAAAATACAAAGAACTTGTGCAAAAACCAGAATCTTAAATATAGACTCTTTGCAGAGTTAACTTTTCATGAGAATGGAATAGATAAATGTAAGAATGGTTTATCCTTTTACGAAAAGCTAAATTTCTGTTACTGGGAACTGAATTAAAAATGATATGTGCTCTTTTTAAACTACCAAAACTGAAACAGGAAGAAATAGAAAACCTGAACAGACCCATAACCAGCAAGGAAATTGAAGGAGTAATCAAAAATCTCCCAACAAAGGAGAGTCCAGGGTTGAATGGCTTCCCAGGGGAGTTCTAGCAAACATTTAAAGAAGAACTAATACCTATTCTTCTGAAGCTGTTTCAAAAGATAGAAAGGGAAGGAAAACTTCCAAACTCGTTCTATGAGGCCAGCACTACCTTGATCCCAAAAGTAGACAAAGACCCCACCAAAAGGATGCCAAAATTCTCACCAAGAAACTAGCCAATAGGATCCAACAGTACATTAAAAGGATTATTCACGAGGACCAAGTGGGATTTATTCCGGGGATGCAAGGGTGGTTCAACATTCGCAAATCAATCAATGTGATAGATCACATTAATAAAAGAAAAGACAAGAAACATATGATCCTCTCAAGTGATACAGAAAAAGCATTTGACAAAGTACAGCATCCTTTCTTGGTTAAAACTCTCCAGAATGTAGGGATAGAGGGAATGTACCTCAATATCATAAAAACCATCTACAAAAAGCCCACAGCGCATATAATTCTCAATGGGGAAAAACTGAGAGCTTTTCCCCTAAGGTCAGGAATATGGCAGGTATTCCACTCTCACCACTGTTGTTCAACATAGTACTAGAAGTCCTGGCCTCAGCAGACAACAAAAAGAAATAAAAGGCATTCAAATTGGCAAAGAAGAGTCAAACTCTCACTCTTCTCGGATGACATGATACTTTATGTGGAAAACCCAAAAGATTCCACCCCAAAATTGCTAGAACTCATACAAGACTTCAGCAATGTGGCAGGATATAAAATCAATGCACAGAAATCAGTTGCATTTCCATACACTAACAATGAGACAGAAGAAAGAGAAATTAAGGAATCGATTCCATTTGCAATTGCACCAAAAACCATAAGATACCTAGGAATAAACCTAACCAAAGAGGTAAAGGATCTGTGTTCTAAAAACTACAGAATACTTATGAAAGAAATCAAGGAAGGTACAAAGAAATGGAAAAACACTCCATGCTCATGGATTGGAAGAACAAATATTGTTAAAATGTCTATGCTACCTAGAGCAAACTACACATTCAAAGCAATCCCTATCAAAATACCATCAAAGTTTTTCACGGAGCTGGAACAAATAATCCTAATATTTGTATGGAATCACAAAAGACCCCAAATAGCCAGAAGAATGTTGAAAAAGAAAACCAAAGCTGGTGGCATTACAATGGCAGACTTCAAGCTATATTACAAAGCTGTAATCATCGAGACAGTACGGTACATAAAAACAGACACAGAGATCAGTGGAACAGAATAGAGGACCCAGAAATGAACCCTCAACTCCATGGTCAACTAATCTTTGACAAAGCAGAAAAGAATATCCAATGGAAAAAGGACAGTGTCTTCAATAAATGGTGCTAGGAAAATTGGACAGCCACATGCAGAAGAATGAAACTGGACCATTTCCTTACACCACACACAAAAACAGACTCAAAATGGTTGAAAGACCTAAATGTGAGACAGGAGTCCATCAAAATCCTAGAGGATAACACAGGCAGCAACCTCTTTGACCTTGGCCACAGCAACTTCTTGCTAGACACGTCTCTAAAGGCAAGGGAAACAAAAACAAAACTAAACGATTGGGACTTCATCAAGATAAAAAGCTTTTGCATAGCAAAGGAAACAGTCAACAAAACTAAAAGGCGACCTATGGAATGGGAGAAGATATTTGCAAATGACATATCAGATGAAGGACTGGTATCCATGATCTATAAGGAACTTACCAAACTCAACACCCAGAAAACATAATCCAGCCAAGAAATGGGCAGAAGATATGAACAGACATTTATTTCTCCAAAGAAGACATCCAAATGGCCAACAGACACATGAAAAAGTGCTCAATATCACTAGCCATCAGGGAAATACAAATCAAAACCACAATGAGATATTACCTCACACCAGTGAGAATGGCTAAAATTAACAAGTCAAGAAATGACAGATGTTGGCGATATAAGAAATAGCACAGAAGATCATAGGGGAAGGGAGGGAAAACTGAATGGGAAGTCATCGGAGAGGAAGAAAAACCATGAGAGACTCTTAACTATAGGAAACAAACAGGATTGCTGGGGGGGGGAGGGGATGGGGTAACTGGGTGATGGGCATTAAGGAGGGCATGTGATGTGATGAGCACTGGGTGTTATGTGCAACTGATGAATTATTGAGCACTACATCTGAAACTAATGATGTATGTTGGCTAATTGAATTTAAATAAAAAAATAATATGTGCTCTTTTAAAGAAATCTCCTTTTGTAAATATAAAGAGGCAATGTGTATGTGTGTGTATGTGTGTGTGCTAGTTTATTCGTACCACTGTCACCTAATTAATAATTGTCCTTTTAACTAAGCAGTGAGTATTAAGGCTTTAACATTTAGGTCTTCAATAGATGATCTATTTTGTAGCAAAAACCTCTCAAATTCAAATTATAATCCCGTTTTCATTTCTTTTCTCAGATGATGAAACATGCTTGGAATAATTATAAACGGTATGCCTGGGGATTAAATGAACTGAAACCTATATCAAAAGAAGGCCATTCGAGCAGTTTGTTTGGTGAGTAGAGTGTGCTTTGGTTTCCTAGTGACAGTAACTTTTCTGCAGTTGACAGAACTTGTGGGTGGTGATGTTTGTATGCCCCTCCTGGCCATGTTACTAGGAAACTTGCATACCTGATTGGAGTTACCTGCAAGGACGGTGCATAGTGTGTCCTTCAGACAGAGCACTCTGCGTTAGAATCACTTGCGTCCCTTGAAAAAAATACTAATGCCTGGGAACACTTCCAAAGATTCTCATTTAATGGCTATAGGCACAGCATCATGAGTGTTAGCTCCAGGGGTGAGACCCAGCTGAGGAACATTTGGTCAGCCCCATTAACTGCTTCCTGTCAGGTAAAAGTAGTGTCTTTATTGATAAGCGGGCCAAGGCAGCCTGCATGGTGATCTTCACTGTGTCTTGGTGACTCTCGACTTTAGCTCTGGGTTTCTCCTGTTTGTGCCATGGAAAAGAAAGTGAGAATGGATTAGGTCAGTTATCTGAACTTCCATTTATCGACTTTGGCATGCTTTATTGCATTTGGTCCTCACAGCATGCCTTGGTGATTGGTCCTGGGGGTGTTAATAACATTCCCATTGTGGAGGTGAGGAAGCTAGGTAACAGAAATGTTGGGTTCCTTGGGTCACAGAGGTACCCAGTGCCCTTCTTATCGCACTGGATTCTTTTTTAACCAGCACAGTTTTGCCTATAAGTAACAGGATGAAGGGGATAGAGTCGTTCTGACACTTCTTAATTCCCCATAGAAAATGTGACTTTTTATACTGTAACTGAAGGTGTTAAATAGTATCAAATCATATAACAAACAACAGTATCAACTGACACTTATTATGTACCAAGTGCCATTTGTGCGACATCTCACTTAACCTCATTATTATACACATTTTATAGATGAGAAAAATGCACCTCAGAATAGCTTGCCTCGTATTAGCCACATATTAACTGAGCTGGGGCCAGAACCCAGGTGTGGCTAAGGTCAGAGTCCACGGTCCTAATCACCACACTATGCTTTTCCATTTATTCAGGATCTTCCATGTGTTTGGCTCTCCTTCCAGCATTGGTGTTAATCAACACAGTACAAGTCTTTGCAGAGTTCCTGGCCTAGTGCAGAAGACCTGTGTGTAAATAGTTGTCAAAGCATTAGATGGTTCAGTAGATATTCATCTTTCAAGTGCGGATATTCATATGAAGTAGGAACTCAGGTAGGGAGTGGGGAATTATAAGAACAGTTAGGAGGAACTGGCAGAGTGGGAGAAAGGCTGGTGGGCCTGTTACAGTGACACCGTTTAGAGATGAAGAGAGCCCAAACCTGGAGCAGTGGCAGTAGAAGTGATTTTAGATGTTTTTATAAAGTAGTGTTTTCAGTAAGCATGGGCGGTAAGACACAGGAATTGAGGACAAATTCAGAAACTTCATACAGACTCAGAAGCCTTTAGTTTTTCATTATTTACTATAACTTTTTAAAATCTAATTCTATTTTAGCTTTTATCCTTATGAAAGTTGCTTGTATCGTTAATAATTCAGTTTTGTGTAAATTTGTCATAATCTTTATCAAAGAGATTATTTGGTTCTCTGTTAATATGTTGATGATTTTTTTAAATTATTATTAAGCATTGAAACATACTAAGTCTCTTAGTATGGAATGTGCAGATGAAGAAGACATGACTTCTCCATTCTGAGGAAGTTTGCAGACTAAAAGAGATGCACACAAGTAATTACACCGAAAGGCAGAAAGTGATAAGTGCAAGACCAGTGTAAAATCTTCACGTCAAGGGGGTTCAGAGGAAATGAATCATAGAGTCAAGATGGGCTGGGTGGGTAGGAGGGGAGGTTAGGATCAGTCAGGTTTTCAAAGAGGGGGTGAATTCCATTTTTGAATAATGGCTTATTAGAGCTATCATAATTTTAGATCTCATTATAGTTAAAAGTTTTGCACAGGTGCACTTGGATGTGATTACATTAAAATTAATATGTGCATTGCTCCTTTGTTTCAGATCTATTTTTTCTTGCTAGAGAATGCAGTCACAAATGAAATTTCTAAGAGATATTTTCTACAGCTCAGAAGAAACTTTAAAGATTAGTGTATCAATCCATAGCCTGTAATAATTATTAGCTGGGTTTTAATGCAGCTTTTAAATTTTCTTTCAGTGAAAGAATCTTAGACTGTGTTCAGTATTACTGTTTATTAATAAATTCAGTATTATCCTCTTCCTCTCCCTTTCCAAGTATGGTCAATTTGCTTGTATGTCTCTGTCAAATATTTTAATCAATAAATATTTTTCTGATATTTTCAGGTAGTATTAAAGGAGCAACAATAGTAGATGCCCTGGATACACTTTTTATAATGGAAATGAAAGAGGAATTTGAAGAGGCAAAATCATGGGTTGAAGAAAATCTAGATTTTAATGTGGTGAGTTAAACAAAAGCTGCCAATTCAGTTCTTAAATCTCAGCTTAACACGGACAAACTCTGTTGTGGGGCCAATTCTTGTGTTATATGACCGAACAGAAACAAATAATGGAATTTTAAATAGTACCACACTATATTCTTGCCCTCCATTACTACACAAGTATGTCTTTGGGTTTTTTTGGCATAATTAAGAGTAAGGAAAAAGAAATTAAAATTTATCGAGACCTTCCTGTTCAAGTCTGACAACCATCCTATGAGATGGGCATTGTTTTCCTGCCTGCACAGTTTAGAAACCGGAGCTTCAGAGACTTAGCCAGATGACAGCCAGTTGCATGGTAGGGCTGTGAGTCCGGCACAGATCTGTGTGGTTCCACACAGATTCTGTTTTGCACTGTGCCATGGCACACTGTTTTGATTTTGTTCAACGGAGCACAAGGTGCCAGGTGATGAGCTACAGTTCAACAAAAGACCACAGAGAAATTAAAATAGAGAAATTTATTAGTCACAGGTCATGAGGAGGTACGCAGCAGCCTCTTGGGGCCACACAGAGACGTCAAGGCAGAGGGGACCTGGGGTACATGCCCTCCTTAGGGTGGGTGTAGTCCTTTGGGGCCCTAGGCTAAGGCCAGAATGGTCAAATCAAACCAAAAAGAGCGGAGGTTTTGGTTGAGCGCCACAGGGGTCTTTTCTAAGGAGTGCACAAGGGAGAAAGGCCCTGGGAGGCGAGGGACTGTTGATCACAAGGGCGAATGGGGGGGGCGGGGAATCACATCAGGGACTTGCATTTGCTTGTGCTTCTGCGGGCTCTTCTGCAGGACGTGCACTTGCATGAGGAAGGGGCTAGCGTTGTTGGAGGGCCCCCACAGGCCACTTGACCGCTGGTGCAGCAATACCATGGAGACACTCCGCTGAACTCTCAACACGCATCCAACAGCAGCGGCGTCCACTCTCGCACATACACGGCTTCAACCTTTGTCCACCGTATACCCTTGGCTGTATAAAATTCTGTCACTGTGTGTTTGAAGTCTTTTAAAAAATCTTTGTATGTGTGCTGTCATTCTTAACAAATTATACACTAAGGAAAAGGTTCAGAATTAAGGAGACTGGACACTCGCAGTACTTCTTGATAATTTTGATTTGGGAGGACAACGTCATGTCAGAGCTAATCTAATTCCATAGTCACTGTTTTACCTCATATAATGAGGCTGACCAAAAAAGTTGTTTTAAAAAAAGGAAGAGTGTTGGCCCAGCTGTTTTTTAGTCATTCACTAATTTTGCATAATTGGTATTATTTTTAATCTGAGATTCTTTCACAGAAAGCATTGTAAGCCTCTTGTCCATCTGGTGTGCATCCGATACCTGTAAATCCCCATAACCAGACACAGGCAACATGCTGTATGTTGAGAATGGACAAAAAAAGAGTGTTTCGCTGTCAACACCCCCAGTTTGTGGAGCTCTGATCTCCCACAGGCCCAGTGAGGATACCAGTGTCAGAATATTAAAGATCAGTAAAACTAAATGTTTTTCCTAACTCTGTGCATTAAAAACCTGTATAAATTAAAAGTTTGAATTTTTTTTTTTTTAAAGATTTTATTTATTTATTTATTTGAGAGAGAGAGAGAGAGAGAGAGAAACAGCATGAGAGGGGATAGGGTCAGAGGGAGAAGCAGGCTCCCTGCCGAGCTGGGAGCCCGATGTGGGACTCGATCCTAGGACTCCGGGATCATGACCTGAGCCGAAGGCAGTCGCTTAACCAACTGAGCCACCCAGGCGCCCCAAAAGTTTGAATATTTTGTCCCAACCCTCTTATTAATTGCCTTATATGCCCCATTTTGGAGATCACTGCCTTAAAGGACAATTAGATAAGTCTATGTTTAATCTGCCTTATAAATGAATTGAGAATATAAATAAGACATATTCCAATATAAACGGACCTTGGAGATCAATGTGTTCAGCTCTTTCATTTTAAAAATGAGAAAACAGACCCAGGGAGCTGGTGGTTTCCTCAAGGTTCTATAGCTATTTGATTGGAATGACTTGTGGTAGCTCTAATATTATCAATAGAATGGAGTATGAAAAATTAAAGCAATGAAAAAAGAAATTCTGTTTCTTTTTGAGAATTTGTTGTCTCTTACTAATATTTCTGTCCCACCTTGTTAAGTATAAGTAAATTCAGCTACCTACCTTTAAATAGGGCTTGTCTTCAGCTGTCTGTGGGAGAGAAAATGGGTAGTGGGTTCCCTCCCCATAGCCTTTTCAAAAAAGGTTGGGGGAATAGGAACTGGAGTCCTCCTAAATCAAATAATTTTTTTTTCTATTGTTAACCAGTATTTGTTTGTTTCTTTGTTTCTTTAATTCAAGTACAATTAACAGGGTTATATTAGTTTTGAGTGTACAATATAGTGATTGAACAATTCTATGTATTTCTCAGTGCTCATCAAGATAAATATATTCTTAATCCCCTTTACTATTTCATCCCCCCACCCCCTTCCCTTGTGTTAACACCAGTTCCCTGTATTTAAGAGTCTGGTTTTTTGGGGGAGGGGGGTTTCTTTTCTCTTTCTTTTTTCTTTTGTTTCTTAAATTTCCACATATGAGTGAGATCGTATGGTATTAGTCTTCCTCTGACTGACTTATTTCACTTAGCATTTTACCCTCTAGGCCCATCCATGTTGTTGCAAATGGCAAGATTTCATTTTTTTTATGACTGGGTAATATTCCAAGTGTAAACATCACATCTTCTACATCTCTTCATCTATCAATGGTCACTTGGGTTGTTTCCATGTCTTGACTATTGTAAATAATGCTGCAATAAACATAGGGGTACACATATCTTCAAATCAGTGTTATCATTTTCTTTGGGTAAATACCCAGTAGTGAGATTATTGGATCATATGGTAATTGTATTTTTAAGTTTTAGAGGAACCTTCATACTGTTTTCCACAGTGGCTGCACCAATTTGCATTCCCACCGATAGTGCACAAGTGTTCCTTTTTCTCCACATCCTTGCCAGCACTTGTTATTTCTTGTGTATTGTGCCATTCTGACAGGTGTAAAGTGATATCTCATGTAATTTGCATTTGCATTTCCCTGAAGATGAGTGATGTTGAACATCTTTTCATGTGTCCTTTGGCCATCTGTATGTCTTTTTTGGAAAAATGTCTATTCAGGTCCTCTGCCCATTTTTTAATCAGATTGGTGTTTTGGTCTTAAACTGTAAAAGTTCTTTATATATTTTGGATATTAACCCCTTATGAGATATGTCATTTGCAAATATCTTCTCCTATTCGGTAGGTTGCCTTTTCGTTTTGTTGATGGTTTCATTTGCTGTGCAGAAGTTTTTTATTTTAGTGTAGTCCCAATCCTTTCACTTTGCTTTTGTTTCCCTTGTCTGAGGGAATGTTTCTACAGCCAATGTCGAAGAAATTACTGCCTATGTTTTCTTCTAGGAATTTTATGGTTTCAGGTCTCACATGTAGGTCTTTAATCCATTTTGAGTTTATTTTTGTGTATGGTATAAGGAAGTGGTCATTCTTTTGCATATAGCTGTCCAGTTTTCCCAAAACCATGTGTTGAAGAGACTGTCTTTTCCCCATTGCATATTCTTGCCTTGTCATAGATTAATTGACCAAATAAGCATGTGTTTATTTCTGGGCTCTCTGTTCTGTTCTATTGATCTATGTGTCTGTTTCTGTGCCAGGATCATACTGTTTTGATTACTACAGCTTTGTAGTATGTCTTGAAATCTGGGATTGTTAGGCTGCCAGCTTTGTTCCTTTTCAAGATCGCTTTGGCTCTTTGGGGGCCTTTGTGGTTCCATGCAAATTTTAGGATTATTTGTGCTAGTTCTGTGAAAAATGTTGATATTTTGTTAGGGCTTGCATTAAATCTATAGATTGTTTTGGGTAGTATGGACATTTTAGCAGTATTGGCTCTTCCAATCCATGAGCATAGAATATCTTTCCATTTGTTTGTATCATCTTCAGTTTCTTGGACCACTGTTTTAGTTTTCAGAGTATAGATAGGTCTTTCACCTCCTTGGCTAAGTTTATTCCTAGGTATTTTATTATTTTTAGTGCTATTGTAAATGGGATTGTTTTCTTAATTTCTCTTTCTGCTGCTTCATTGTTAATGTATAGAAATACAACAGATTTCTGTATATTAATTTGTATCCTGCATCTTTATTGAACTCATTTATCTAAAATTGAATGATTGAAGACAAGAAAGTAGATGTTAGTGCTACTAGACCTGAATAGTATCCAGGTCCCTAGTCTGATAATTAAAGAATGGCTTCCCCAAACCTCCCCAAATACTGCAGCAGTTCTTCGCTTTCATGACCCAGCAGTAGTCTGAGAAACTTTGGGATCATTTATTTAAAAGAACTAAAGCACAAAGGCCTCTCGAGCTAACAGACAAGGTAACAGAAGGCAGTTGGCTGACCTCAGACCACTACTAGGTGACATGAATGTGTTCTGGGGACCATGGGGACCTGTGAGGAAGCAGAGGGAATCTAATAGGGGATATCAGACTGTGGAGAAGAGCCAATTTTTTTGCTTCCTTACTTATAAGATAAAGTGATTGGACTATTGCTGAGTGATTGCTAAGCTACTGACCTTTAATGTTGTTTATTCAAAATTGTATTTTTACTTTTTTAATAAGAGTTTTATCCAATTAATTGACAGACTTGTGTAAAATGCCATTTTAGAACTGTTATTGATAATCTTGGTTTGTAGCTTTCAAAATATACTTTAAAAATCATAGCCACAGGTCTCAAGCTTCTGCTTATTATATAATACTATTGCTAATGTGAGAGGTCTTCAGACATATTTGTTATAGTTCTCTCTTTGGGTATTGTCATATTTTCCTTTAAAAAAAGTTCATCAATAACATCTAAGTGATAGTACTTTTTATATTAAAATTAGTAAATAAAGTTGAGGAAAGTTATATTGTTTTACTCTCCTAATCATTGTTTTATAAAGTTCTTCAGCTTACAGTTTTGTAGTTGGTTTTAATATGTCTTTTATGAGAATTTGTTTTATATTCGTTCAATTTACCCATAGATTCAGGTGACTATATCAACAATTATGCAGCTTTCTTTGTGAAAACACAAACTTTTTCCATTTATTTGATGGGTGGAAAAATTGGGAAAGCTTAAGCAAAGAGAGAAAATTTCTTTTATTTTTAGGGATAACATGTAATATTATTCCAGCTTGGATAAATTTTTGCTTGCTTTTAAATTAACACTTTTTCCTGATAAAGTATTATAATTGGCAAAGTGAGGGTATTGCAAAAAAAAGTTAATGCATCCAAATTTATTACAAGGGAAAAATAAGAAGGAAACTGAAACAGGAACACTGCTGTTGAGAGTTGGTTTAACCTGTGGTGCTCCTGAGTATAAACCAATCTTTCAGTCAAGAATAAATTTGTTTGTATGTGAAATATTCAATTTGCATCACTTAAAGGTATAAAGTAAATGTTTTTTATTGGTTTATACGGTCATTAACTAAAACTCATTTTCTTTAATTAAGGCATAGCAAGTTGATTCAATTTGCATACTTGGTAGCACAGAGTTCAAATGGCTTTAATAACTGGCTTAAAATAAATCACTGGGATAATATGTAGGAGCAAGGGCTTCCCAGGTGGAGCTTTGTATTCCATTCAAGTATCTGTAGAGGCACATAGATCTGGGCAGACCTCTAAGGGTAGACTCCAATGGGTGAGTTTTCTGGTTTTAATTCGAAGTAATCCTAAAACAAAGAATATAAGACAGATTCTTGGTTACTTATTATTCATTATTTCATTCATGTATTATTTACCAAATACCCTTTAAGGGTCAGTTACTTACCCTCATGGAGCTTATAGTCTAGAAGGAAAAACAGAGTACTTAGCTGGGGCCAGGTTCTCTTAGGAAGGAAGAAAGGAAAGAGAAAACCACCATTTAAAGAGTACAGAGATAAAGAGTATGGGGGCATGCTAGGTGATTTTTTCCCATAGGTTATCTTGTTTAGTGTTTGTGACAACCATACAGGTTAAGGGGTATTTTCCCTGTTTTTATAGATGAAGAGGTGGTTATTTAATCAGCCCCAAATCATGCAGCAAGTAAGAGCTGTGGGTGAACAGGGTCTGTCTAACTCAGTGACCCTGTTTTTGGAGAGGAAATACAAAGAGTTGAGAAATATATAGGCATCAGAGAATGAATTCTCCAAGGTTTGGCATGTAATCTTAATATCACAGTACTCATTAGAGTGCATTTTTCCATAGGTATTCAATAAATTCTAATTAAATGAATGAGAAGGTAAGCTATCTTGTCCTTCTTCCCAATAGACTGTGCTAGACTCAGCTAAAGACAAGCTGACAGGGTGCACAGGTAATTGTACTGTGTCATATTTTGAAATAATTGGGAAAGATCTGGAGTTCATGTGCAGTTGATCTACTTGTTTTTATCTAGCCTACTTCCAGAAGGGATTTGTGGTAGCTCCTGGTACAGGAAAATCATTAACATAAGGACAAGTGATCAAGAGTTTCATATTTGGGCATTTCTAAATTCAGTTCTGAGCTTCCCATTCTTTACTGTCACCTAAAAGAAGTATTGTTTATCTACATCCTTGGATGGGAACTATTGAAAACTGTCTTCAGTATGAATTTTATAGAATATGTAGAAATTTTCTCCAGATAATAACTTCTTATATAAAACCTCAGTGAATGCCAAAGTTATATTAAAATTACTATTAAAAAGCATTTTTCTTCATTGAGGTGAAGTGAGACCTCTGTATGAGTGGCCAAGCTTTGAGAATGACAAAGGATAGATGATTAGCCTATCCCAAACACTTACCTAGCAACACATTGAGATGGCAGGCTTTGACAAGCCACCTGCGTTGTATCTTTGGTTGTAATGAATACTGTATGTTTAAGATAACAGAGGCACTGGTAGCAAAAGTAACTTTATCTCTTCCCCCCTTTTTATTTGAAGCATAGTTGACATACAATATTATATTAGTTTCAAGTGTATAATACAGTGATTTCACAATTCTATTCATTATGCAATGCTTACAACATTAAGTATAGGTACCCTCTGTCACCATACAGCATTATTGCTGTATTATTGACTATATTCCCTATGCTGTACTTTTCATTCCTGTGACTTATTTATTTTATAACTGGAAGTTTATACTTCTTAATCCCCTTCACCTCTGGCAATGACCAGATTATTCTCTGTATTTATGAATCTGTTTCTGTTCTTGTTTGTTCATTTGTTTTGTCTTTTAGATTCCACATATAAATGAAATCAAATGGTATTTGTAAAAATATTTGGTATTCATCTGAATTATTTCACTTAGCATCATACCTTCTATGTCCATTCATGTCACAAATGGCAAGATTTATCCTTTTTCACATTGCTGAGTAGTACTTGTGTGTGTGTGTGTTTGTGTGCATGCGTGCATACCAAAGGTCTTTTTTGGATTAGAGTTTTCATTTTCTTTCAGTAAATACCCAAAAGTGGAATTACTGGATTGTATGATATTTTGTTTTTAATTTTTTTGAGGAACGAACATACTGTTTTCCACAGTGGCTGCACCAATTTATATTCCCACCAACAGTTTAATGTTCCAGACTGTTCTTTTATCCAGACAGAATGCCACCCTATTTTTCAGGAAAATAAGTTAATAAGGTTCCCTTTTGGAAGGATGTAAATAAATTGACCTCAAAAAGCAATTTTGGATCTTCTCAAATGCCTGGATGAATACTTGACTTAGGTCCAGAGTTCTATGCCATAGACCATAAAAGAAGTGACTTTTATCTTGGTATTTGCCTTAGTCTGTTTTAGAGCAGCATTATATCCTTATGGGTGCAGATAAGTTAATTATCTTGTTGAATGGAGTTATTCAGTATTTTCTATCTGAATGCTAATCAGCGCCTGCCAGGGGTGATGATTTGCGTTTTGACTTTAAAAGGATACTGAGCTGTTCTCTCTGACAGTAGTGTTAGATTGGACTGCTACTCAAGGGTTCTTCTGGGCCTGCATAGCAAAACCAACCTATTCACATAGAGATGGTTATTTGCCTAAAGAACTTGCACTTTGTTCATCTTAAGGTTATATCATGTTACTTAAATATGAAACTAAAAGCTGCTAGGACGTATGTTACACTAAATTACATTGTTTAATATTGCAATTTAATCTGTTAAAAAGGAGTTTATGCTTTTAATCCTTGAAATATTAATGCAACATGCACCTTGAAATACTATTTATAAATAAAGGTGTCTGCTAAAGCTTAAACATAGGCAAGGTGTATAGGCCATTAACCACTCTTAATCAGTGGCTTGGAAAGTCTCATCTTGGGGCGCCTGGGTGGCTCAGTCAGTTAAGCATCCGAGGACTCTTGGTGTCAGCATAGGTCATGATCTCACAGTCGTGGGATCAAGCCCCACTTTGGGCTCTGGGCTCAGCTTGGAGTCTGTTTTAGATTCTCTTTCCCCCTTCCTCCTGCTCACTCTCTCTCTCAAATAAATAAATAAAATCATATATGTTAGTAGCAGAGCAGTTATTATTAAACATAGTTACTGCATTGTTGTAGGGCAGTTATTAATGCTTGCTTGTTTCTCGCTTACAGTTCATTGAGTAAAATGAACTGGCAAGGAGTTTGGAGGAATAGCTAGCAAAGAAGTGGTCTCTGATTTGAAGGCTCAGAGAATTATCCTTAAAAAAGAAGTCTAGGGGCGCCTGGGTGGCTCAGATGGTTAAGCGTCTGCCTTCGGCTCAGGTCATTATCTCAGGGTCCTGGGATCGAGTCCCGCATCAGGCTCTCTGCTCCGCGGCAAGCCTGATTCTCTCTCTCCCTCTGCTCCTGCTCTCTCTTTCTCTCTCAAATAAATAAATAAATAAATAAATAAAATCTTTAAAAAAAAAAAAAGAAGTCTAAGAATTGGGACCAAATACTCAGAATATTATTAAAATACTGCTGAAAATAAAAGTCCTCTTCCAAGAGGTCTTTTTCAATTTAGTGCAATCAGATCTGCCATGCCCGGTGGAATCATAAGAATTAAGTATTCCTTAAACTTGGTATAAGTTTGATTCCAAATAATTGTAAGTCTTGTGCAAAGAAATAAAAGTTCTTCAGGGGAAGTTTCTGCCTCTGTAGCTACTCCATCAAAAGAAAACTATGGCTAAATCTCTGCTATAAGATAAATTTGTTATTCTAATGGTCAGGCCCATTATTTCACTTACTGAGATCTATTAAAATCTATCATTTTACAGAAAATTTTGGTGAATAAATTGCCTATAAAAATATCTGATAAATACCTAATAAATTTTTCTGAGTTGTTTAAAATGCTGTCTTGTCTAGTGGGAGAAAATTAGTCTTTTAGGCATTCGTTTTGAAATAAGAATTTTGAAGTGTTCACTTTCCCTCTTGCTCAGAGAGAATTAGGTTCTTTGTGCTCATGAATCAAATCTGTTGACTGAAGGAAGCCTTTCCCAATAGAGATATGGAGTATAATGTTAAAGATTGGGAGAAGGAGACTTATAAAATGGTTTATTGATTAAACTTTTATCCATTTTAGCATTTTTTATCAGTTTATCACATAATTCACTTTTATGTGTAGTGAACCAGAGGCCAGAAATATGCAGGGATAAACTTACAGAAATTATAAGTCTCAGACACCCAAGACAATATGAGATTAGTACTGAGGCCTAATTTTTCCATGATTTGTCATACTCCCTTCTTGATTCTAGATGTGTCCTTATTTATACCATATATTTTATTAAATTTATATATGAATGTGGTTAGGTGTGTCCTTCGATTCAAAGGCTTTTGGTGACAGAAAGTCAAAATGAAAGAGCATTTTCTCCAATCCAGATTTTTTTTTGTGGTTAGGCCTTCAGCCAAAATTTCCAACTTCCACTTGTTTATCAAGTGTGATATTAACGAATAGGTTCATACAATTTAGCCAGAAGCCTGGATATTCTTCTCAAACTGGCACTCACATATGACAGTGGATTAGCCCTAGAATACATGGAGTATATTCTTGCAATGTAACCTGACTTACAGATTTAAGGAAGGAAATTTTATTTTAAAATAAACACAAGATTAAGGAACCTGCAAAATTCACATTAATTCTTAGAAAAAAATCACAGAAGATTTTAGTGTTATAGGCTGTTTGGGGCTCCCTTTCTTGACATACTGTCCTCTCCCTGCTCTAACCCCTCTCTGTCTTTAGGCTAAGTCACTGGAAAAGTTCCAGAGCATCTTAGAAGACACTGCATGAATATTGATGGGATGAATATATTCACTTTAGATTTAGTAAGATTATTTTAATGGAAATCATAATCAGAAATGTATAAAAATAGCCTAAAACCCTGATTGTAGAAATTCCCTCTTGAAAATCCAGATATCCTATAAAGTAGATCAAACCCAAAAGGAAGTTTTGTCGGGATACTGTATCCCAAAAGAGGATTTTTAGCCATTGAGAAATAGGATTCCTGTGAGGGTCAGAGTAGATGCGTCAGTTTGCATTCTAGAATTTAGAATATTAGGATTCTGGAGTTTCTGATTTTCCAGTAACCCCTGCAGAAATAAGCTAAGCTAGGCCTTAGTTGATTGAGGCTGAGTTACTGTGCAGTGGGTAACGGCAGCTCTCCGCTGAGCGCTTTCCACCATGTGCCATGCGCAGTGTTTTATATTCATGGACTCATAGTGCCTTCTAAAGAATGCCTTGTCCCTTTTTACAGATGAGAAAACAGAGACTCAAAGAGAGTAAGTGACTTGCCTGGGATCTCACGCTCAGCTAGTTCTAGAAGCAGCCTTCAGTCCCAGGTCTTTCTGACTCTAGGGTAGTGTTTTTATGGTCTGTTGTTTCCAATATAGAAAACCAATTTGCTATGGTGGGATAACTTTTATTTTCTTAGTCCTTTTCATGTAAGGATCTGTAAAGAGTGACCAAAAGTGTCTAAATCTCAGTCTTCTGACCTATAACATAATGCAGCCCAGAATGTTGAAAGATCTCTCAAATTAAGGTTTCAAAATAATTTAGATTTAACTTTGATGAAAAGAAGTAGAAAAAATAATGGGAATTATAACGTCATTCCGGTTTTCAAAAGGAGAAAATATGATGACTCTTGAGTACTGCTAATGGTGATTTGACATTTCTCAGGAAGACTTTTAAAGACAAAGACACAGCAATCACTGGAAAGCTTCATGGATTCACTAACAAGCCAGATTTGCTTCTTGGACAGGCTCTCCAGACTGTTAGATCCATGAAATTCAAAAGGCAAAGCAACTGACCTTGAGCATGGTACTTTGCAAGGTCATTTCTCAATATTTTACAGACAGAGCAAGATAAACAGAATTTAGGTTCTAGAATACATTGCTGGATCAATAACTGGTTGAATAACTGTACCCAATAGGTGACTGATGTCTAGCTGAAGATATATTTCTGATGGTATTTGACATGGCTCAGTCTTCCACCTTGCAATAATTTTTATCAGGTGTCTATAAAAGTCCTGATTATCCAAAATTTTTGTAGGAGGAAGAGAATGCATATCTAATGAACCCATAGCCAGAATCAGAATATAAAATCACTTTAACAGGCTTTAGTAGGCAGAAATGTGGAGGACTGTTCTCAGGTTTAGAAACTGAAAAACAGGGGCACCTGGGTGGCTCAGTCGGTTGAGCAGCTGCCTTCAGCTCAGATCATGATCCCAGGGATTGAGCCCTACATCAGGCTATCTGCTCAGCAGGAAGCCTGCTTCTCCCTCTCCCTCTGCTACGCCCACTGCTTGTGTTCACGCGCTCGCTCTCTCTTTCAAATAAATAAAATCTTAAAAAAACAAACTGAAAAACACAAGTAAAAATAGAGAGTGATATGATTTGAGGGTTTAAATTCATTAGATTTTATTATAAGACATTGTTATCTTTAGACATAAGAAATATAGCTGTGTGAACTAAAATTAACGAATTCCCTTCCTTTTTCCTTATCAGTAATCTTGTGGAATATAAAAACTTTTACCAATATTTATACAATGCTCATTCAGAATGATACACCTCATTGATAAATTGCACCTATATAGAGTGTTTGTAGTCAAATTATATCAGGTGCATGTTGCAAATTATGAAATATTGTTAAACTCACCAAAGAGTCTTATGATGCTTTTGTTTAACTCTGGCCCAGTAATTCTCTTTCCTTTTTTTAAGATTTATTTATTTATTTGAGAGGGGGGTGGGGGTGAGAGGCAGAGGGAGAGGCTCAATCCCAGGACCCTGAGATCATGACCTGAGCAAAAAATAAGAGCCGCTTAACAGACTGAGCCACCCAGGTTCCCCGTAATTCTTTCTCCTAAGTTGTTTTCATAATCTTCCTTTTGCAGGAAACTTTTTGAAAAACATTTTAACATAAGCAGTTACCTACCTTTAATTGTTAGATCCTTATAACTTTTTAGAGAGAGCATGTGGGAATTAAATGAAAATATATGTCCATTTTTCTTTTCTGCGGTTGTTTCCTCCCACTAAAGTATAGATTCCCTGAGTTTGAGGACCCTGTCAGTCTTCATTACCATGACCGTCGAGCCTACGACAGTGCCTGGCACATGGTAGTTGCTTGATAAATATTTGTTAAAAGAAATAATATCTTGGATGATTTTTAACTAAGCTCATCTGTCAGATATTGACTCCATCTGGTATAGTTTACTCTTAGCCCCTATGATTATCAGTGAATGGTGTGACCTTATGCAAAAGTGAACACCTACTCAGTAGGCCAGTCAACATGAAAAGAAGCTAACTGCGGATTGACGTGTATCTTACACCTATTGTAGGTTAGCTGTGTTAAATTTTCTAGTAACAGCATGTCAAGTATTGTAAAATAATACAAGTATTGGTAGTAGTTACAATTATATGCCACAATTATATGACCATTAATAAAGAGACTTGGTGCATTATTATGTGAGGAGATATAGGAGTCAGGATAACAGAGCTATGGATCAGAGGACTCCAGTCAAATTCTGATGCAACTACTCTTATTAGTTGTCTGATGTCACAGTAACCACTCTCTCAGTTTCTCCATCTGTACAATGGACATAAGACTAGTAATTATTTCACAGGGTTGGTGCAAGGATTAAAGGACATAGTCCACATAAAGAGATTAGCACAGGAATGATAAATGTGAATAATAAAGGCAAACTCCTTTATGCAGATGAAATTTCTTCTCAGAAAGATGTGACCATCCTACGCCACAGGCAGGAATTTGGGAACCAGCCCCTCGAACCCAGGTCCCTCCAACTCCAAATTCTATTTGCATTCTAGCTGTGCTGCTTTAACATGATATGAGAAGAATGCTAGAATGATGTTCAACTACCAGCCAAAATACAAAGGGTCTGAATGGCCTTTCAGGAATAAAAAGCAGGCAAATGAATAAAATAAAAGGAGAACACAGAATAGAAAAATAAAATGTCCTGGCCCTGTGGCATCTGCACAAATAGAGAATACTAAGTACTATATATCTTGTTGTTGAACAGAGGGAGGAAATAATTTTACAAATATTTTATAATTGTTATTTTTTTTTTAAAGATTTTATTTTATTTATTTGACACAGAGAGAGAGAGACAGCTAGAGAGGAAACACAAGCAGGGGGAGTGGGAGAGGGAGAAGCAGGCTCCCCGCCGAGCAGAGAGCCCGATGCGGGGCTCGATCCCAGGACCCTGGGATCATGACCTGAGCCGAAGGCAGACGCTTAACGACTGAGCCACCCAGGCGCCCCTATAATTGTTATTTTAATAGTCAAAATTATTTCATCTATTTACATGTATTTTGACACTGTTAAAAGACAGAACTTTTTCTCTTGTATATAAATTGCTCTGGGCAAGCATGTAAGAGTGAGCAAAATTTAAATATTTAGTCTACTTTATCATGATGGTATTTTTCTCAATTGTGTACTATCGTTTATGTATGAACCTCCTTTATTTTGTTTCCACAGAATGCTGAGGTTTCTGTTTTTGAAGTAAATATACGCTTCGTTGGTGGACTACTCTCAGCTTACTATCTGTCTGGTGAAGAGGTAAGATGAAACTGTTAAAATTACGTTTTGGTGGTAAAATTTGCTTTTTGTGGCATCTATTCTCATATTTAGATGGACCTCTAGCATACACTGAATTTCGTATAATATATACTCATTAAACGAGCACACTGGGAAAGTTGGGCACGACATGTTCTGAGGATACGGTGAGCAATGCCTTTTAAAAAGCCTGGCTCTGTTCTGCTAGGCGTGAGGTGATTCCAGCTATAAATTAGATATGCCTGTGGACAAATTAAAGAGGTTTAGTGCAGTGACAGGCTTGTGGATGAATTTGTTTTCTTTAAAAATTATTTTAATGTTAGCATAATGTTAGCTTAATTAAAACCTTTTGAAGGTGGAGAAAGTTTGACAAGTAAGGTCTGAAAATTACAGTATTTAAGAAACTGAGGAGGTAAGTGAGGTACTCAGCCTTCCAGTGAGAAGTCCTGTAGGCCAGTGTCCCTGTGTAAAGTGCTTTGGAGCTCTTCCTAGAGTGAGACTTAATTAATTATCTGCTTGGAGGAAAGCAGCAATTTTTAATTTAGCTGCCTTTTATTGATAGATTAAGAAAGGATTTTTGTATCATCCTTATAAGAGCACAGATGCTATTTTCTTGAAAGGGTTTGGACAACTTTATGAGTATCCTAAGTGTCCACTAAGAGTTGTTGGAATGGACTTCTCCTTTAATGTGGACAGTATTAAAAGCTGACGTCAAGGAAAAACAGTCACATATTTCAATTGCATGTCAATCAGATTTGTGTGAGCCTCAGCATTCTGGCTGGGAGAAGAATGGATCTTACCCAGTATAGTATTCCATGTATTTCTATGCTCCTTCAAAACAGATTTAAGCAGAGCAATAAATGTTTAATGAGAAAAGCTGCTTTATTTTGTTCCTGTCTCCCGGGTACTTTCCTAACCATAACAAAACAGCCTGCACAATCTGAACATTCTCTCTTTCTTGAGATTTTATTCTCTACCATAGATATTTTTAAAGAATATAAATGACTCTATATCTTTCCTGTTTAAGTGTTAAGTTCTTTTCTTCATTATGGACCCTGTCACCTTATCAGCCAGGGTAAAGAGACGTGGCACATTATTTCTCTTTTTCCAGGCCCACATCACTTCATTTGTTCAGTTTGGTTTAGGATGTTCCAAGCCTTAAGCCAGGGAAGCCATATTTTTAAAAAGTCATACTGAAAATTAATATTATTTTAGCTAGAAAGTTTCTGCTCTTAGAATATTTTTCTTTGAAAAAAAAAAAAGAATATTTGTCTTTGAGTATCCAATGCCTGGTATTCTCCTTCTTTTTGACATGACATACTTAGGATGAACTTGGTTTTAACTTTCTCATCATTTATGTGGCAGGGAGATAATTTGGAGGAAATAAGAACTGCATCCTTCTTTACCGGTGCTCAAATAGGATAACTGAGCATACAAAGCGAACCAAATAACATTTCTTTTAAATATGCATCATGTTTAATTAGGATATTTTTTCACTTGTAATGGTGTCTTAAGTTTATATACATCCATTACAAGTGAAAAAATATCCTAATTAAACATGATTATCTGTGAGTTTATATAAACTATATAAATATACCCACAGATATTTTGCCTATAGATAAAATCATTTGCCTCAGATCTTGTAAAGGTACTTTTTTTATTCCGTATTTAGCTAACTTTAGTAAACAAAGTACTACAAAGAACACCTCCATTGAAACACCTCCTTAATCCCACGCAAAACATAGTTTTTATTACGCCTTGATTTTCTGTATTGTAATTTTATAAAAATTACTAAAGGTATTTCCCTTCTTACATTATATACTTTTCTGTTTCTATAGAATATACTTTACTTCATAAGGATTCATCTACTCAGCATAGTTTTTGCATAACCCATCCCTAAATGTTGGGTTGTTTCCAGTATTCCTGTATTTTGTACGAGGTAGCTATAATCAGTTGATAAATATTTATTCTCTAAAGTGGGATTGCTGGATAAGAAGTGGTTAGTACTAGACTGTTTTAACATCGTTTCATCTTTTTTCCTCTCAGCTACCTCATCACTGACAATTTCTGACCAGTGTGCTCAGAGGAGTTGGCTATTAGGAATGTGGTCAAGAAAAACTATTTTACCCCAAGTCTGTACCTGAGCTATTTATCTCCATATCCAAATGAAAAAAAAAAAAGGGAGAATTCATTAATAGAAAAAAACATCAACATAGCCAAATTATGAATTACTTGGTTTCAGATTGTTGATAAAGTTCTGTACTATACATTTTTATGTAAATCAAGGTATTTACTAAGATAGTCTAGGCAAATTCATCTTCCAAGATTACCTTATAGAGGGGCTACTAAATTACTGTAATTTGACATTCTCATTTCATTGCTGAGGCTCAGGAGTATTTTGAGAACATATAAATCACCATCAGAACCAGATAGCCCCACATTGATATAAGCGCAAAATTCTTAAATTTATATTGCAAAAACAGAAGAGGAAGTACCACTGGTTTGTGTTACATGCTCCAGGAAAACTATAATTAGAAACACTCAATAGTAATCAAGAATGCCAGTGGAACTGTAAACCCAACCAAAATTACAATGGTAACATGACATACCTGTTGATAAGTAGTTTGACTATAGGGACATATTCAAAAAATTTTAAAACACCCTAGCTCATTTAAAATATTTTGTAGTGCCATTAAAAGCAGTCAGCCACGGGGCGCCAAAAAATAATCAGCCACAAGATTTTCAGTCTATATAAGAAATGCAAACAATCTCAAGAATTACAGTTAGGATAGAAATAAGATGAATACCAAATAGGAATGTTCAGTATTAAAAAGAAATAAAAGAGATAGTATTGCTCTATTATAAGCTCAAGGGAAACCAAAGTCCTCATTGGAGACAGGAAATAGCAGTATCTAGAATATCATTACCCAAAATATGTTCTACAGAGCACTAGTTTCTTTAGATATGTGAGGATAAGTCTGTATCTGTATACATACTAAAAATAAGTTCAGAAAAAGCTACATCTTATATTCTGTCTTAGAAATTCACCATGTACAGAAAAAGAAACTAATTGAATTTATTTATCCCTGTGTTTAACATACTTCCTTAACTGTAACCTTCCTCCTTTTTTCTTAATTTAACATTTGCTAATCCTGAGTTACAAATACTGTTTCCCAGAACAAATTTTGAGAAACCCCAATGTGGAATAAGAGTAACCTAAGCAAAAATGATACTGAAAATCGGCAAATGCGAAACAAGACATTACAAGAGAAATTGATATATGTGCAAAGTAGCATGTATGAATATACCACATATTATTTGTTTTACAGTAGAAACCAATGGCTTTATTGAGCAGAAAGTGAATTTAACAGGATACAGTGATGCCACAGCCTCCTAGTAAGGGCTGAAAAACAAGTTGGAAGTAAGTCTCAAGTGGCCACAGAGAATCTCTGTGGCTCAGTAATCACTCTGGGCCATCCTAGAATTAATGAACATGCCCTATTTTTTCTACCCTTGTCAAGACACAAAGGCCCAAGAGAAAGAGATCAACTGACAGTTTGGTTTACATGTGGCCCCTTAAGGATCTTGGGGAAAGAAAGAGAGGATATGATAGAAGTCGTCTATAGGGTTTGAATTCAGTATCCTTTGAACACTGAGTATAGATAATTCCTGAACATGAAATTGAAGCCTTATTAGAAGGGTGGGAAGAATAAATGTTTGGAAGCCAAAAAAAAGACACAATATCACCATGGTGAGTAAGGGTGTCAGAGGAAACAAACAAGCCATATGAAAACTGATAATTTAATGATATGCTTGAGAACACTCTTCCTGATTTGCAAAACTACTTTATTCTGTAAATTAAGAGAGAACATTTGGAACTACGAAGGTATTACTCCTCAGAGGAGACATTTGACTAGTATGTTTTATGTATGTGAACTAGAAAGACAAAACACCAACTCCTGGATGCTAAAACGACTGAAGAACTAGCTTTCGATGAAAAAAAAGATAACAGAGACATCTGATCTAACACTGGGGAAACACACATAATGGATTCTTATATTAGATCAGTTTACTCTGCCAGGATATCCTTCATTTCAAAGGGAGCAAAAGTATTTTTCCCCAAATTCACCAAAAGAAATCCAGTGCTCCATACACCCGTACAAAAGATTGCTAAAGGGCTTCCTGCAAAGAGAAGTAGCTAATGCCACTAAGTTTAGGAATGTCAAGGGAGAAAACATATAGGAGGGGGGTAGGATTTTGGAGTGGGGAAGAGAGAAATAAGATGGAGAATGTGAGTTTATTGGTAGAAGGATTTACTGTTTTCACATAATAGGATTCAGATATTTGGGCTATCTAGGGGGCTAGCCCTCGATTTTGTAGAGTGTATTTAGTGATGAATAATTCTAAAAGTGTTTAGAAATCTCTTAGAAAATCAGGATGTATTGATGGTGTTGCCTTTCAAACTGTGTCTGCCACAGTCCATAAGGATAAAGTCATCTTCTAGACCATCCGTCTCCTGCCTTATTCTGCAAAGAAATTAAAGTGACTTACAAGAAATGTGCATAACACGCACAGAGCTGTTGAAAACAGAGAATAAAGTCAGACTATATTTTTTAATTTAAGTTTTTATTTTAATTCCAGTTAGCATACAATGTTATAATAGTTTCAGGTGTACAATATAGTAATTGAACAGTTCCATACATCAGTCTGTGCTCAGTAAGACAAGTGCACTCCTTTATCCCCACCATCTGTTTCACCCATCCCCCCACCCATCGCCCCTCTAGTAACCATCATTTTGTTTCCTATAATTAAGAGTCTGTTTCTTACTTTGTCTCTGTCGCTCTTTCTCTTTCTGTCTCTCTATTTTTTTCCTTTTTTTTGTTTGTTTCTTAAATTCCACATATGAGTGAAATCATGTGGTATTTGTCTTTCTCTGACTGATAAAAGTCAGAGAATATTAAAGTTGCAGGTAAGATTAATAAACAGCTGGTACAGCCAAGTAGGCTTTGGGCAGAAATTTGTCTTTGGGTTTCCTAGCAGCCAGAGCAAAAAAGGGGAGAAAATTAATAGTAATTTGGTTTTCCTTTTTTTATGAACACTAAAAATTGGATAACATAAAATTACCCACAAATAATATCACCTTATACATACTAAATTTTCCATAAAATGTAGAACTATCTGGTATAAACAGGAAGGAGAAAAAAAAACAGATCCACCAGAAATACATTAACATTCCCCAAATCCTGCCTGTAAAAATTGGGCTCAGATTTATCCTGTCTGGATAGTAGTTTAATCATGGTCTCTAATAAAGTTGATTGGAATCCAGGAAGCAAAGATATCAATAGAGGGCGTACTTGCAAACACACACACACACACACACACACACACACACACACAAAGATTTAAAAAACATGATCATAATACCCTAAGAGCAAAATATATTAAGCCTAGGGGTACCGGGTGCTCAGTCAATTAAGTGTGGGACTCTTGACTTGGGCTGAGGTCATGATCTCAGCATTATGGGATCGAGCCCCATCTCAGCCTCCACACTCAGTGTGGAGTCCGCTTTTGAGATCCTCTCCCTCTGCCCCTCCCCCCACTAATGCTTTCTCCCTCTCTCTTTAAAATAAATAAATAAGGGCGCCTGGGTGGCTCAGTTGGTTAAGCGACTGCCTTCGGCTCAGGTCATGATCCTGGAGACCCAGGATCGAGTCCCTCATCGGGCTCCCTGCTCAGCAGGGAGTCTGCTTCTCCCTCTGACCCTCCCCCCTCTCATGTGCTCTCTCTCTCTCATTCTCTCTCTCAAATAAATAAATAAAATCTTAAATAAATAAATAAATAAATAAATAAATAAAATCTTTAAAAGAAATTAAGCCTGTATAATGAATAAATGACATCTGAGCAATGCAGTTAAAAAGGAGGCTTGAAATAATGGCATAATGAAATAGAAAAATTAGGTAACCAAATTCTTGATCAATATTTATTATACGTGATAGACAATGAAAATTTTTTAGTAAAATTTATGTATAATGCCACAATCAAAATATAACACTGGGCATAAATGATACACACATTTAAAATTGTGAAACTACTTGCAATTTTAAAAATCATCTCTTAACTGGATCGGGAGTGAATCTATAATATTAAGGTAGACTACTCAGCAAACAACTAAAGTATAAGCATCCCTTTAAATTCTGTGGAAAGTAGCCCATGTTTTTCTAGAGAAATACATTTTAAATGTTTATATTATGAAAAAATTACTATATGGTTAATGGTTATATGGAGTCTATATTAGAGGAAAAGAATCAAGAAGAAAGAGAAATAATAAAAATTAAGAACATTAAATACATTGTAAAATGAGAAAAGGGCTGGATTTACAAAGCTTTTTCTCACTCCTTTTCATCAATATTCTCTTTTTTTTTTTAGAGAGAGAGAGGGGGAGGGTCAGAGAGAGAGGAAGAGAAAGAATCTCAAGCAGACTCCCTGCTTAGTGCAGTGGGGGGCTCAATCTCAAGACTCCGAGATCATGACCTGAGCCTAAATCAAGAGTCAGAAGCTTAACCTACTGAACCACCCAGGCAAGCATCAGTATTCTTACTGAGAATAATTGTCTGGGAAAGAACCATATTGGATGAGTTGGTTAGAGGGGCTCCATCAGCAGGAAAGCTCCCATGGGGGTGTGTGTGTGTTTGGGCAGTGTAGTGCACTGACATGGCGGTGAGATTGGACAGCCGTGCAAATAAAACACTGAGTCACAACCTGAGAGAAGTAGCTCTTCAGTGATGCATTCGGGCCACATGATGCAGTGTCCTTTGCACTGGGACATACCTGAAAATAAAAGCACCTCAAATCCCTGCCCTGTGGATTTTAGTTTCTGCTGAGGAAATGTAACTCTCATAAACCCAAACTGGGAAACTTGGACAGACCTGTAAGAAAAAAGGTTTGTGTTTTGGTTTGTTAGTTTTGTTTTTGCTGTGATAGGATGAGAAGGCAGAAAACTGACTTAAGGATATCCACATGACCCGACCATGTCTCCAGCTTCTTAGCCCTTCAGCCACTTCTGCACCTTAACAGCAAATAGGCTTGTAATCGTGCCACACAACCCTTCTTGCCAACCTCCACTGGTCCCTGTGCCTTCATAAATTGAGTCTTTTGATTTGGCCTACAAAGAAAGCCTTTATAGCCCAGACTCAGCTTACCTTTTCTGGTTTTGTTCCTTATGCCTCTCACACACCTTCCTCTCTAACAACAACGTGCATTTTTCCCCCTACAATACTCCAAGCACATCTGTGTGGTTTTTATATCCACATTTGCTCTCCCTAGAATGGCTTTCACCTGCTCCTTCCACCTCCCCCAACCCAGATATCACCCTGCAGTGAAGCCCTCCCTGACTGTCGTGGTCAGGCCAGCTCCACTCTTGCAAGGGGGAGCCAGGGACTTCCTTCTCTGCATTCTCTGCGTATGCTGTTACCATGCTTTGTTTATGGCCCTGTTACTTCTTCATCACCCCTTTCCCCAGGAGAATTTGTACAGTTCAGAAATAAGGATTCTGTTTCTGCTGTTTTTATAGCCCTTTGCTTAGCACTGTGTGCCTAGCACTAGAAAATATTTGGTAAATGTTTGTGCCTAAACCTTTATTAAGCTTTCTGTGACCTTTGTTTTTTAAAACCCCAGCAGAAAAGTCTCCTAACTTTTAAAGCAAAATCTGTACATTGATAGCACAAATAAGCAAGTGGTCTGGGAGATTGAGGTAGTGTGCAGAGACAAAAATATAATAAGGTGACTAAAAATATGTACAATCTCTAATCCCTACAATCTCTAATTTTTTTTTTGTCCTAGAGTGAAGCCTCTGCTTCTCCAAGCCCCTTACAACTCCACCCCACTCCCCACCTCAACCTCTCCTACTAACCCCAGCGGAACATCTTACTTTTTTTAATCTATTCTATAAATGCTGGTTCTGTGAAAGAGAAAGTTTTGAAAACCAGTGAGCCTAGAGGCAATATCAAAATTTAATTAATTACCAAATATTATTGGTCATTTATAGTGGACCTTTTTTTTTTTTTTTAGATGGAGGGAGGGGCAGAGGGGGGGAGAGAGAGAGAATCTTTTTTTTTTTTAAGATTTTATTTATTTATTTGACAGAGAGAGAGAGACAGCCAGAGAGGGAATACAAGCAGGGGGAGTGGGAGAGGGAGAAGCAGGCTTCCTGCTGAGCACTCGATCCCAGGACCCTGGGATCATGACCTGAGCCGAAGGCAGATGCTTAACAACTGAGCCACCCAGGCACCCAGAGAGAGAGAGAGAATCTTAAGCAGGCTCCACGCCCAGCATTGGGCTCTGATCTCACCACCCTGAGATCAGGACCTGAGCCAAAATCAAGAGTCGGCCGCTCAACAGACTGAGCCACCCAGGTGCCCCTTTGGTGGACCTTTTAAATAGAATTGACATTAAAGCATTTTGTGAAATTGTAAATCTAAGAAGAAATTATAAAAGTGAATGGGAAAGGGATTATACAATGTATATTTGCTCTAGTTTGAGGAAACTATTCAGCTACAACTTTCTCAGCCATTTAATGGTACACTTATGCTACTTTCCTTAAAAGAACAATTTTAATCATATTTACTAAATGGTATTGATTGTCTCCTTATGTTATTTTGTACTGATGTGTTTGACCCTGTGATTTCTTAGAAGTTTAGATTGATCCTTACATATACTTTAGGTATTAAATTTACTATTTAGCATTTATTATTATTGAAATTTTATAAAAGAAAGGAATATGATATACTGAATAAGTATTTTCACTTAAGGTTCAAAGTCATACTAGATTATAGTAATTTTGCTTATTAAATTTCCATGGTTAATGAGTTCCAACTGTCTCTCATTGAATATACAATTAGAAGTTTCATTTGTACTTTAAAAGAGATCTAGGAGTATATGGGATGGATTATAAATAATATATATTTTAGTCAAATGAAATGACTATGTTTTTTTTTTTGTCCTAGAGTGAATTACTAAAATCGTATCTATTCCTTAACTCAGGTTTGCTGTATGTGTTTCTCTATTTATAACAAATCTATCCTGTATTTATAATTGTTTTCAAAAGCATAGAATTTTATCAATTGTAAGAACTTTATCTCTACAATTCACAAAAGCAATTCTACAGTTTGTTAATAATTCCAGCTCTAAAACTTTTTCATGCTAATGTATAAATGGCGGAAGCTGGTGGTCTGATTACTATCTGATTATAAACCAAACAAGACTGCTTGGCCCCCAAAGGAAAGGGAAAGTAAGAAAATTAGCTTGTTTCTTTCTTTTCTTTTTTTTTAAGTAAACTCTGACTCCAGTGTGGGGCTTGAACTCACAACCCCAAGATCAAGAGTTGCGTGCTCTACCGACTGAGCCCGCCAGGCGCCCCTAATTTGTTTCTTAATGAAATATTTGTATCCCTTTTAGTTTAGCACAGTGCCTTGCACATAGTAAGCAAACTACAAATTCACATCAGTAAGTGTAGATCTAGGTTAGGATATAGTGACAACCTCAAAAATCTCGGTGATTTAAGACAATATGCTCTGTACACTGTTTATGTTCTGCCCACGCCACATGCTCTGCCCATGACTGCTTTTCATCATCCTGCATCCAGAGCCCAGCTGATGGAGCAGCTGCCATCTGAACCATTTCCGTTTGCCAAAATGGGAGTCAGGGAGCTGGAGGGTGGGGGTGGCAAAAGAGAATCTAGTAAATGCACACTGGCTTATAATGCATATGTCAGAAAGACCCTAGTTACTTCAGCCCATGTCTCATTGCCCACAGCAAGTCACACGGCCACTGTAACTTTAAAGGTTGGGGGAGGGGCTGCATTGTACCACCTTATCCCTGGGAGGAAAATTTAGTGGACAGTGTTAATGACTGCCACAGTGGCCACTGACTTGGGTTAAAATGTATAGCCTTCCCAACCACCGCGAGCAGCAGAAGATAGGAATTCGTGAGGAGAGAGGAAATTTTCCAACGATCTCCAAACTGGAATCCGTCTGTAGCACTAGGACAAGACTTCCTCCCAGTGGCACGAAGATAGTAAGCGCAGTGTTGTGCCTCGGGATAGAAATACTAGTCTTCAGTAACTTTTCAAGTAAAAGGCTACTCCTCTAGCACTTGTCTGCTAAGATCTGCTTCTCCAAGAAATATCTTCCATTCTAGACTTCTCCACTAACTTTCCAAATTTTAAACAGTAATGTTGACAGACCTACACTACCCTCTACAAAAAGAATGCTGTTGCCCCCATTGCTGTTGTCTGATGTGGGAGTTAATCATTGCTTTTTGGCAGCACGCTGCTGTGTTGATCAGACATTGAGGACCTGGTGCTTCTCCTTCAACCACTTTCTCTTTGATTTAAGTGTTTCCCAGGCCAGTCATTTCTTGTTTTAAAAAAGTCTAATGAAAGAGATGAGGTAATATATTTAGATTTATGTCGAATCATTTCATAATTCACAATGTTTGTTAAAACCAATACTCCAAATCATTTTTTCTGCCTGAATCCTATCGACATGGATTTCTAGTACTAGATGTGTGTGTGTGTGTGTGTGTGTGTGTGTGTGTGTTTTAAACAAGTTGTATTTTTCCAGGAATATTCCCGTGTGTTCTTTTTCTTTGAAATTGTGGTGTCCTTTAAAAGGGTACCAAGAGGTAGCTATAGCAAGGAATTTAAAATGTAATAGGGCTAGAAGCAAATTCTTCAGAGTTGTGATAATTTGCCATCTGGTGAATTCACTTACTTAGTGAATCAGCAGATGTTTACAGAATACCTGTTTTGAGGCACTGCACTTGGTGCTGAAGAAACAAACAAAAGAAAGACCATCTCCACTGACAAATATTAATTCATTTAGATTTTGCAACAACCCTATAAAATAAGAATAGGTATTTTTATCCTCGTTTTATGGAGGAAGAAACAGAGCCGATTATTAAGTAACTTGCTCAAAGGCCTGCAAAGTGGCTGGGCTTTAAACTCAGGCATTCTAGATACAAGATAGCAAGTAACAGCTAGACATTAGGGATGTCAGACATACACAAGAGATGATGTAGTAGGCTGTAGCCTGAACTCATGAGTCATCGACAGCTAAATGACCACTGAAGGAGTGGAAGGGAATGGGGTTACCCAGAGCACATACCAGACTGAGAAAAGAGGGCCTTAACATGTAAGCATTAGTGAGAAGAGGGGGACTAGAAAAAGAGCCTGAGATGTGGTGGTCCCAAAAGTAGGAGGAGAACCAGTAGAATGTGATTAGCCAAGAGAAAATCGTATTTTGAAAAATGAAGTATTCAGCTGTGTCAAAGGCTTCTGCTAGGGCAAGTTGTTACAAGGACTGAAAAGTATCTTTGGGACATTGCAATACAGAGGTCATAGGTGACTTTACCAAAAATACTTTTGATAGAGTAATAGCACAGAATCGAAATTGGTTTTGATTGGAGAGGAGAAGGTTTTTAAGACGGTGAAGGAAGATGGGATTCAGAGGACAGATGGCCTCAGGAAGGGGTCCTTCTTCCATTGCAGAATGAGAGTGGAGGAGAAAATTGGCACATGTCAGTGACTTGGTAGATTTGGTGGTGGAGAAGTGAGATAATTATCATCTGATAGCTCCTGTTAGCTATATGAAGAAATAGAAGACAAGGACATCTACCTAGACTCAGAGAGAAAACAGACACTGAGATGACTGTGTAATATAGAACTGTCATTCTAGAGAGGGTTGACTAGAGAAACATGGTAGAGTTTCTGGACGGTGTCTAGGTTGATGACCATGAATTCATGGTGGTATCAGTCCTCCCAGGTGTCTATTGCTCAGCAGTTCATATGCAAGTATGGAGAAGGTAGGTGGTTGGTTTTAGTTGGGTTTTGCTAGCCAGATGTGACAGAGACAAAGAAATGTATGGGTTTGGGGGTATTGGCAAAAATCTTATTGAAATTATAGACTACAGTGTCCAAAACGAGTATAAAACAGTATGAAGAACAGCAGGTGAGAGATGGGTAGAAAATGGACTGGTTAAATTGCCTGAAGTTTAGTTAAAGTAGTCCAGGGGCAGTAGCAGTAATTTACAGGTGGCTAGAAGCTCTGGAAGTAAAGGCTATATAGTGGGATGTATGAATAAGAGATTTTAACAGTGAGGGAGTTTTGGGTGATATCATGATCCAGGATAACATCACGAGACTAAGTGGTTAAGGAGGAATTTGCCGGAATCTATCTGCATGGCTAACTGTGTAATACATTTTAATTGAAAAAAATCCAGTGTGAAAATCGGTCTTTTAAAGAAAACTGCCAAGCATCAGTGAACTTATTTTTAAATTTGATAAGATATAAACACTGTTTACATTCTATTCATAAATGTGTGTGAAAATATGTACTGAACAAAGGTTGCTGTTTAAACAAAAAAGAGGGAAGTATTCACAGAATATGAAATTTAAATATAAGATTGTTGGACAAACATTCATGACTCTAGAGTCTTAAGAAGTTAGTACAGATGATTGCAGTTGGCAGTAGATATATAAACAACACATATTAGCTAATTAGTTGGATCTAATGCACCTATTATATACCTATGCAGAGTTGTTTCTTTTAAACTACAACTAGGTGAAATTTTATCTATGATAAATACAGTAAATTTGATCATGGTGAGGTGAATTTATTTTGGATTTTCTTTAAAAATTATATCTTACCTAGTGTATGAAACTATTTTATTTACAAAAATTTGCTTTGGCAAAATTGTTATGGTTCGGGGATTTAGGTATTATCATAGTCCATTTGGGCTGCTACAACAGAATACCAGAGACAGATGGCTTACAAACAACAAACATTTATTTCTCCAAGTTCTGGAGGCTGGGAAGTCCAGATCAAGGTTCTGGAAGATCTACTGTCTGGTGAGAACCAATTTTCAGGTTCACGGGGAGCCATTTTCTCCCTGTGTCCTCACATAGCAGAAGGAGTGAAGGAGCTCTTGGGAGGTCTCTTTTATAAGGCCACTAATCCCATTCATGAGGGCTCCATCCTCATAACCTAATCATCTCCCAGGTCCCTACTTCTAAATACCATCACATTGGGTATTAGGACTTATCAAATGAATTTTGGGGGGACACAAACATTCGGTTTGTAGCAGGTGCCTTCTTTAAGTCCTCTAAAGATTTCATTTACAAGGCTTTCTTGTGTTACCTTTTTATAATGTAGATTTATAGTTTATGTATTATTTTTTAAGTTTTTATCCTTAAAACAGTTTAGAAACACTGACAAATTGTAGAGTTAACCATTGTAGTAACTGAATCCATTTCTATTACATTATGAAGTGCCTCTAAGAGAGATCTGCTGATATATCTGAATATGCTACCATTAATTGTACATTTGAAAGCAAACAGATCATCTTATAACTTTACTGAAAGTTCTTTTACATTGATGATAAAATAAATGTAAGGCTTGAGGGTAATGTTTGTTTTTAACTTAATAATTGATCTTTATTTTAATTTGAGGTATCCAGTTCCTCTAAAACAGTACAAATAGCGATTAATTCCAGGGTCCTGAAAAATGAGGAAATCTAAGAGCTTTATGGTATAGGCATAGAATACAAGAGTTTTTTCACAGCTCATTATTCTAAGCATTTTTGTTCTGTTTTTCATTTTTGCCATTAGGTAGAAGGTCAGGGTTAGACCAGATAAGCAGAGTAGATTGTCACATTTTTCCCTTAAATTCCATGTGGTTGAGGCATTTACTTCTTTGATCTTATTTTAATAGATTTTTTTAAGTTATTGATATAATAATAGCCACAGTTCTAATTTATAAATCACTGTTAACTTCTGTGTCTCAATTCTTATGGCTAACCTGGTATGTAATTATTAAATAGGGGCTTCTGACTTTAGTCTTCTCTCACAGACTTCCTCTGGTTGACTAGAAAGTACAGCTATCACTCAATTTAGGCTTAAACTGCTAATAGAGATAACAACTGTAGCATTTATGTTGAGTTTCTGCTATCTAATCTTTATGACTATCTAATGCTTTATGACTTAGGCTTAGAAGAATACTAACCCAGAGTTTAACTCGGTTATGTGGACCTTAAAGCTCTGTCATCTCATCAGGCACACAGCTATTAACACATTTAGTCACTTATGATTTACATCTTTATCCAGCAAATATTATGTGCCATCTATGATTAGTTTGAGTATCTATTATGTGCCAGGCCATGTTCTTGTCTCTGGAGGATTCAGTGAGGAGCAAATTCAACAAAATTCTGGCTCTCATGAAATGGACATATTAGTGATATAATATGATAATTTGGTTCACGGGATAATTTCAGATAGCAATAAGTGCTGTGAAGAAAATGCAAGACAATTGTGGGATAAAAAGTGATAGAGAGAGGGGCAGGATGATGAGGTCTACTTTAGGTTGAATTGGAGCCAGGACCTAAGTGACACCACTGAAGATTTGGAGAAAAGAACATTCTAGAGGAACTTGAGAGTTGAGGTTATGATAGATTTTTCTCTTAACTTTGGGATGAAGAAGAAGAGGAGGAAGACGGTGTTGGTGATGATAATGGTGGTAATAAGACTGTTTTTTGAGGGTTTATCATGTGCCAATATCAGTACTGGAGAAATTGCATAATCTCCATGTTGTAGATACACTGAAGCTCTGAGCACCTGATTCCTGAGTCATACAGGAGGTGATAAAACTGGGATTAGATCCGGCTCTCTCTGCTTCATGACCCTGCCCACATAGTGTTCCCAAAACCAGAGTTGCCAGGGTTCGTACCACAATCTTTTTTTCTTACTCATTTTTTGTATAAGTAAGAAAAATGTAAAATTGCTCATTTTTTCAACATCTAAACTTCATATAATGAGCCAGCAGCAATCTTCTATAACCTGTGAAATCTTTCACTTCCTGAACAACAAAAAATAATTAAGGTATGAAAACCAAATTGTGCGATACATTCCTAACACTTGTGAGATTATAACAGATTTTTATTCAGGTTATGTTTGAAATTATTTATTCATTGCATTCATGTCATTTTCCGAAACCAGAGACAAAGTTCTTGAATTTTTTTCCAAATAGTTCTTTAGTTGCATTCTTATTTTCCTTCTCCATGTTTTCATTCCCTCACCTTCTTCATCAGTAGAATAAAACACTTCTCATTGTCCAGTGACTACATGAAGCCCAAACCTTGCAATATATAAAAAAATCTATGTGATTTTTAGCATCAATCTCTCTTTTTACTCTGAATTAGCATCAAATACAGTTCAAAATGTTGATAAAATTTATGTCTATATTTCAGTGTGACACTGTAATGATTAAGGTGTACATTCAACGTTTTCTTTAGTAAGGCATGTATTGAGGATGGCAGTATTTGAGAGCACTGAATAATGTACATCTACATAATTTAGAAAAAGGAATCATATTTTCAATTTTTGAATCATATTTTCTGATAAATAGGAAGGAGAAAAGTAGTACCTAATCATTTCAAATGAAACTAAAATATTCTGGCTTTAATAACAGCCATAAATTGTGAAGGTTTACCAATACAGTTGGAATGCTTTTATGTAATTAGAGAATTCCAAAAAGAATTTTAAAATAGCTCGTAAGTCTACCATATGTTGGCAGTTCTTCAATAAATTTCTCCTGACTATGAATAAAAATTTGGAGTCCTGTTGCCTATTTTCTTTTTTTATTGTATTCACTAAACAGAGGAAGGAAAACTTAGATTTATTGTCATATATCATAAAAGTAACTGCAAAAAAATGATTAAGATATCTACTTATCATAATCATTAAAGATTTGCAGTGAACCAGCATTTAATAGAATGTTTTCCTTTAATTCTGTTAACTGTTGTCAAAAGACAAGACTCAAAACTGAGGCCCCTACAGTTTAACTGCGATTACATCCAGTGACCTGGCATTCCGCTAAGGGTTTTTCCTGGGGGTCCATCCATTGTGGAATTTCAAGGTGCCACCTCAAATAATAGAGTTTAATTAGTATGCAGATAAATGAGCAGTTCTCACACTTTCAAGTGTTGCCATCTCATTTCACCAGGGCCTGGCGTTACACTTTCCACTAGTTTGACTTCAGTGCTTTTCCTCCATGTTCAGACAGATGCAGAATAATAATTTACTCTATAAATACTCAAAGTAAAATACCAACACTTCAACTCCCCTGCCCCCTCCCCTTTTTGCTATCAAATTAGCAAAAACTAAAAACTATGTTAATACCCAGTTTGGTGAGAGTAGGGCAAAAATTCACTCAGGCATTGCTGAAGGGAATGGACTTTGATATAATTGCTCTGAAAAGCTATCAAGTATATGCATATAAGAAGATCCTTAATAAAGATACTTATTTAGCTTCAATTATTCCACATTGGGGAATCTATCCAAAGGAAATAATCCAAAATATAATCTTATTATGTCTAAAGCAGTTAATGGATATATTTTATGTACTCATTAAATAAGAGACATCTCAAATATCCAGTAGTAAGAGAATGATGGAACGGATCGTGAAATGCCCCCACGAATGCATACTGTGCAGCCATTACAGTTTATTCTTGTTCATTTATTTAATGGCATGGACAATCATTGATATCATAAATAAAGCAAAATATAAAATTTCATGTATGATATGACTTCAGCTATGGAGAACAGAGAATGATTACATAAGAAACTTCCTAAATATAAATAATATTTGCTTCTAATTGGTATATGATCTTTCTTCTGCCCTTTTGTTTTTCTGTACTTATCAGATTTTTGATGATGAACTAGTTAGTAATAATCTTATGATCAGAAAAATATTAAAAATTACAATAGACTTGGGGAAATAAAATCATTACCAAATTTTTGCCTCTAAACTTACTCAGGATTCAGTTGTTCTTGCCTCTCTTTAGATTTAATTTTTTTTTACTTTTCTTACAAGAATCCAGCCTGTAGTCTTGAAAGTCACCTTTTTCCCTTTCTGACATCTGTTTCATAAAGAAAATGACTTTACTCAGTGATAATTGAATTTCCCTCTTTATAGTCAATTTATAGATTTCCATTTCAGGTAGTGGTTTATTTACAACAACATCTATTCGATGTTAGTAGTATCCTCAGTTCACACGGAGATAGAGGTGACTCAAAGCTTAAGTAAACAGATTGGTCATAAACTCTTGCACAGTCTCAGATCCAACTCCCTAGTCTTTGAATTACCAAAGCAGTATAAAAAGACAAGGGCTAATTATAGTAACAAGACTTTTTTGTTAACACACACACACACACAAATCAACCTAATGTGTGATACAAAATAGTGTGCAGACTATTCCATATTCTAAGAAAATATATATGTGAATGGGAGCTCTCTGCATTTTCCATCATCAGCCATTTACAAGACAAAACAGTAGAATTATTTTTGTGGAGTGTATAGATTCATTAATAAAGTTTGTGTTCATTACTAACATAGAATTCTGGGAACACTGAGGCACTTGGCACAATCTGTGACTTTGTTTTTCTCTACAGGGTCTAATTGAAAGGAGGTATTAGGGAAGACATAGCAGAGAGCCTTTCTCCTGTTGTTACAGCAGTAAATATCCCTTAAGAAACTTCAAAAGCCATGCATACTTGTTTGAGGAAGAAGAAAGAGAAAAGCTGTTCAGTAAGGAGCCAGGGGAAAAAGAAAACCTTTTCTGAGAGATAAAGGAGGTGACTATAAAGAGGGGAGCATTCAGTCTACCAGACACTCTGAGGCTTCTCAAATCAAAATCTAGATTCACTTTATGATGGAAACCTAAGGTGATTAACAAACATATTTTTAAAACTTGAACTATTTTGCTTAATTTTTTAAAATCCAAAACAATTGTGATTATATGACTATATGATATGAATCGATAGAGCTTGGTTATGGGCACATAAGTACTGGAAATCTCTATATTTTTGAAATAAAATTTTAAAAAAATGTTTGAGGTATCTGCAGATGTGATAAAAAGCCAAAAGTGTCTTTTCTCACTTGATTCTCTCCTCACCTGAAAACTCTGCCTGTCCTTCCAGCTATGGGCTATTTACTTGTCTGTAATGGGAGTAGACTTTTCTGTAGTGATCCTGAGCCTGTCACTACTTAAAATTGTATTTGTAAGGGAAATTGCCTTTAGATAAACAATTTGTAAATGAGCTACTTGAAATATTCATTGTACTGGAGTTGTCCATCTAATAAACTTAAGAAGTAGCTCTTAGGGAGTGGAAAGAACGTTGTTTTTAGAATCTGAAATCCTGTTTGCATATTGACTTTACCTTGAGCAAGCCCTTTTATCACTTTCCGATTTTTTCATTGATTTAAAATAAATGGGTAATGTCTTTTAAGCATCCTCTAAATCCAGTGTTCTAGAACTATGATACATTGATTTTCAAGTTTACAGAATGTGTAAATTGGAATAGAGGTGTGGTGGAAGTTTTCTCCCCATATCTCAGATCTTCTTAACTCCTTTTTGAGTGTAAACACAATGACTGCTTCTGGTGTAATATGTTTATGCTTTCTGTTATACAATGCTTAGGCAGTCCGGATATGTAAATCCCTGAGAATGAAGAAGTAGTAGGAAAGTTGGACATCTTCATGCCCTGGAAAAACCTTGTGTTCTGTGAAAGAGAAATGCTAAAACCTTGTGTTCTGTGAAAGAGAAATGCTAAGAGAAGCACTGCAAAGAAAACAATGAACTGCTATAGACAGAGAGGCAATTAGGAACATGATTCTTGTGGAATAGTTACAGTCTTAACTCCTTCCTTACCCAAAATTCGAATGCAGATTGCTTTCCATTATAAACAGATATCCCATTTTAATGGCAAACTCAAGGGGAATTCTGGCAGCTGTAGCCAGAATCAGAAAGAAGGATTTGATATTTTGTAAAACCGACTTTCAGGTGCAGAGGATACAGGTGAACTATTATCAACATGCAAGAAATCAGAGAAAATTGTTTCCAGAAGCCCTTCCTGGTGACTCCACTGTAGAATGAGTTTGAGTCAACCAAACTACCACATAGTATGATTCCATTTTTATGAAATGTCCTAAATAGGCAAATCTTTAGAGACAGAAAGTAGATTAGAGGTTGCCTAGGACTGAAGAGATTGGGGGGAAATGGGGAGTGACTGCTAATGGATATGGCATTTCTTTATTAGGGGTGATAAAAATGTTCTAAAATTTATTGGGGTGAATCAATTTAGTGTGACTATACTAAAACCACTGAAACGTACACTTTAAATAGGCAAATTGTATGATGAAAGTGTTAAAAAGAAAAACATAGTAGTTCTGAATTTTAATTGGAAATGTTAGTATGAACTTATGAGATATTTTTGTCTTAAAATTTTATGTAGGTGTATGTGTACCTGTATAACACACATTTTTTAAGGCCTGAAGAAGCCCAAAAATAATGATGAATTCAGTGGTCATGAGCACCCAGACTGGGTCTTAAATTCCTATTTCTTACTAACCAGGGCTTCTTGCAGAAATGGCTAAAATAGAAAATGTGCAAGACTAGTTTGAAACATCTAATTAAACCAGATAACAAAAACTACTACAATAATGTCAAAAGGGCTCAAGAGCCTTAAAACTTAAAAGAGGCTTCCACCGACAAATATGAGAATTTTGTTTTAGTAAAAGTTACAAATGTAACAGATTAAAGCCCATTAAGTGTGTTTAAATGAATAAGTTCATACTGATATTAAAAAGCAAAAACAGGGGCGCCTGGGTGGCTCAGTCGTTAAGCATCTGCCTTCGGCTCAGGTCATGATCCCGGGGTCCTGGGATCGAGTCCCACATCGCTTCTCCCTCTGCCCCTCCCCCCTGCTCATGCTCTTGCTTGCTTTCTCTCTCAAATGAATAAACAAAAAATCTTTTTTTAAAAAAAAGCAAAAACAGTTGATCACCTTCAAAACAATGACAGAGGCAACTTATGACCTTGAAAATTGATAAAGGAAAAGAAAGCATTTATCTTGCCCTTTCTGTATGAACTGTATCACTGGTAACCAAGTAGTAGATAAGCAAAGCGTCTCTTAATAAAATTATTTCTGTTAATAAAACTAAAATGATCGAAGTAGAAAATCACCCATTTTTACAACCCCTGAGGAATTAATGGATCTAGGCCATGATCTTCAACAGCTGCTAATTTCTCAAAAGGAGAGCAAACCACATATGTGCCTCCTGATAAAAGAATATATCACCTTGAGTCTTGCCAAAGGGATCAAGTCTCTGGATCCAGCTTCCAGTTTGTCAAAAACACAGAGAAAAGAATATGTTGAACTATACTATACATGCATGTGACAATGTGGTTCCTATTGTTCAAATAACTGAAATTTGTCCAGATAAATTAGAACGAAAAAAAAGGGAAAAGGGAGAGTCTGTGGTTTAAAAGAGGTTTAAGGGACACCTGGGTGGCTCAGTCAGTTGGGCAGCTGGCTCTGGACTTCGGCTCAGGTCATGATTCTGGGGTCCTGGGATCGAGCTCTGTGTCAGGATCCACACTCAGCTGGGAGTCTGCTTGGGGATTCTCTCTCTCCCTCTCCCTCTGCACCAGCCCCACCATGCTCATTCTGACTCGTGCATGCATGCACTCTCTCTCTAAAAAAATGAATAAATCTTTAAAAATAAATAAAAATAAAAGAGGCTTAAAATTGTAGCTTTTTTTTTTTTTAAGTCTAAGGATGAACACTTGGTTGATAAAGAAATAGAAGAGAACAAGTACCAGGATGTGGTTACTTTTGGAGAGAAGGAAGGAGCTGTGGCTGAGATGGAACATACAGAGAGCCTCTTGTGGGGCTGGCAAAATCCTGTGTCTTGACCTGGATGGTAATTACTAGGATGTGTGTCTTATGATATTACACTAGGCTATATACATTTTGTACGTGTGTGTGCGGAGGGTGTCTGTATCTCTGTGTGTTTTTAGAATTTAAGTTTTTAAATAAATTAATAACCAAAAAATTGCCCAGAAGGATAGTCAGTTTTGGATCTTGGAATCTATTTTGGGTCTTTTTCTCTCTCTAAAAGAATGTTTAATTTTTTTGAGTTAGCTTGACACATATAAATTGTAGATTATACTTCAGATATAAAACAAGCAGAATTGAAATATAAAGTATATGTAAATATTCTACATGTCTTAAAGTGCTGAAGAGGTATTTTGATAATGGCATTCATCTTTTTACTTTATAAAACGGATCACCCAAATAACCCAAAACAATTTTTTATTTACCATTTTTAGGTGTGATAATAAATTTTCAAGTCATTAGCTACTGTATACTTAATAGTATGTACTGTGATTAACATATATCATATAGAGAACACTAAGCAATCCTTTCATTAATTCATTCTCGTAACACATGTTACTTTTGTTCAGAGTTGTTCTGAAACTTGGTTTCAGAAGCATGGAGTAATGATGATCAAGACCATGGACTCTAGGGCCAGACCTGGTCATTCAAATCACAGCTCTACCTTTTTCTGGCTTTGTGTGAACATAATGAGAGATGATAACCTTTCCCACCTCAGAAGCTTGTTTAAAGGATTAAGTGACTTAGATGTAGACATGCAGAAGAGTCACTGGAATATCTTGAATGCTATATAAGCATTAGCTATTACTACTTGGCCAAAATCATTTATGCAGTTCCGTCTTTGGGAAGTTGTATGGCTGAAAGCCTACTTAAACATCCTCATTCTTGGCATCCCTGAACTTGGGTGTTCTCACTAAATGATTATATTTTCACAGAGGTCATCATCCTAGTATGGACAGTAATATAAACAGAGGATGTTGTTCAGATTTTATGGTTTATGTTTAAATATTCACTTTTAATATAGTTAGTATGTTAGAGATAACTTAGAGTGAAATCTCTTTATATTCTTTATATCTTGAAATTTTATCAGTTCACAGTATAAATGTGTTTTATTGCAAGACCTATAAAAGAGGAAGATGTTTAGGAAAGAAGGGAGGAAGGCAAGAAAGCAAAGAAGGAAAGAAAAGAAAAGAGGAAAGGGAAAGAAAGAAGGAAACTCACAGGGAGAAAAGGAGCTACCTCAAGATATTTGATTTGCAGTCCACTTTACTGAAATGCATGTGGTCTGTGATTGAAAATTAGTTGTGTGATTACTTTATTTAAGTACATTTGCATTCCCTAGTGGAAAGTCTTTATTGTGATTTTTTATGTGTAAAAATTTATTCAACCAGCACAAAACCAATATGTTGATCTTACCACCACCCCACCACCCCCAGTTTTGGATTCTAATCAGTCATTGATACATGAAGTTTATCCTGTAGAAAGAGTTTGGAAAGGCCTCAGGAAACTTTTTTAAAGGTTTACGTATTTAAATTTTCCAAGTTTGCTGAGGGATCTAGACATCAAGAAATATTAACAAATATCGCCTGGATTCCACTTCTTTCCTGCTGATTTCCTTGTTAAGAACTTTAATGAAAAGAAGCCCAAAATATATCTTAAGAAAGTTGTACATAAATCTTCTTCCCACCATTAATATAAGACATGCCTCATTTTACAAGTGTTTCTCAATTACATTATTCCTGATCTGTAACATTGGCCTAGCTCTCACTGTTGAAGATAATTGTGGTTCTTTTATGTCTTTAACCATGTATGATTAGTCCTATGCTAAAACAGGGTTATTTTACCTGTGAACTACCACAAATAGACTTTACGTATAAATGTCCCTTCAAAACTGAATACTATTATGTGCTGATTTGCAACAGAATCTGTATGAAGGGAGAAAAAACTAATAAATGCTGTGTTGTGAACCAGTAATTAGATTCTCAATGTGGTATAAAGTACTCACAGGAGGTTTGTTCTCAGCCTCATAAATTTGACCATATCTTTCCATTCTAATGCTATTAAGTGACTTAGAGACATGACTAACAGTAAAATAAACTCCTAAACCACAGCAGCAAGCACATAAGACTTAAATTATGCAGTGATGACTGCCATTCATTTAGGAATTGACTGTCCCGTTTGCTCTTAAATATCAGGCGAACAGCAAATGGAGGACTGGCTGTTAAACTGTGAATTCAGGGTCATGTGGCTTAATACCTCTTGTGAAATTTGCTAAACTTAAAGATTATTAAAGATTTTCACTTGGTTCACTGCAGAAACCGTGTAATACCTGTGGTGTTATATAAATGTTTGGATGAAAGTATTGTTTCCAATCAATTTATTTCTCATTCTTATTGAATTACCTGGGTCCACTTAGATTCTGTGCTTCTCAAATGAGTGTTTATCCAGAGCCAGAGGAAGGCTTATTAAATACAGATTTATGGGCCCCCCTCCCAGGGTTTCTGATTCTGTAGTTCTGGATGGGAGTCTGATCATTTGCACTTCCTGCAAGTCCCCAGGTGATGCTAATGCTGTTAGCCTGAACTCCATCCACACTCTGAGAACCACTGACCTCGAACCATGAAACCTCTTGCAATCAACAGGATTCCTCAAAAAAAAAAAAAAAAAGACCTAAGAGAATAGACATCCAGATTTGGCTGTCACCATTGTTTAGGAAACCCTGTCCTAATTTACTATGTCAAATATATTGAGGGAAACATTTCCTCTTTGGGGAATTCTGATGAAGCTCCTTTCCTAAAATCTAACAAACATTGTATCAAATGGAGCAGAAGTTAGTTGGGGTTTCATTTATATGAGGGAAAACGCTAGTTAAATAAAGCAAATAGAAGAGCCCTCATAATCCCACAAGAATAGGTGACACAAATTTCTGTCATTACTCTAATATTTAATTTAAGATTTTTAAAGTCTTTTGAAATCTTATTTCCTTCAAAGTCCAAGATCCATGTCGGAATTTGCTAGAATTTTTTTTTATTTTTCTATTACAACCCCTAAAAAAAAGATAGTTGCCATTTCCCATGGGTCTCAGTCATTTATCTTCAGCAGTACTGCCTTGTAGTGACTAAAATTAGGGTCAAAGTTACAGCACTCCACTCTCACTCTATTTTGTTAACAGATGAAATTTTCAGCGTTCATCTCAAGTTTTAATCTAGTGCATCACTCCTCGTTTTATATTAGAAGAGCTTGACTCCATTTCTTTTTCACCTTGATTCTGTGGGTCTACTGCCTGGCCCTTAGACTGGCCTTAGGACTACAAGGCGTCTTCTATCACTTCTGTTTTACTCCTCTTTTATCCTTGAACGCCATGTTTTCTCCACCGTGCTTTACCTCAGAACTTTGAGTCATGCTTTCTGCCTCCCCCCACCCAGCTTTATTGTGATGTAATTGATTTACAGCATTGTTTAAGTAAGATTTATGACACAATGGTGCACTTACGTATTGTGAAATGAGTACCACAGTAGCATTGGTTGGCACCTCCATCACCTCACATAGTTACCATTTCTTTTTTGTGGGGGGGAACATTTGAGATCTACTCTTTTAGCAGCTTTCAAGTGTGTAATATACCGTTGTTAACTACAATCACCATGCTGTGCATTAGGTAGCCAGAACTTATTCTTCTTATAACTGGAAGTATGTATGTACCATTTGACCACCATCTCCCCATTTTCCGCACCCCTTTTTCCCCCTTAGCCCCCAGGCCAGCCACCACTCTGCTGTTTCTCTGAGTTCAGCCTTTATAGATTCCACATATAATGATATCACATAGTACTTATTTTTCCTTGTGAGTTTTATTTTTTAAACACAAGGTGCTACTATCTTGGTCTTTGTGTTAGACCTAGTTCTTCTGAACAGGTCTAATCAGTTCCTTTGCTACGAAGGGTGATTCCCATCTGAATGATAACCTTCAAGATGTTGACCAGTCACAAAAGAAAAGATGTATTATATACTATACATAGATAGATCATACTGGGGGAAGTCTGCTTTGGCTCAAGCTGAATGTAAGATCTTTAAAAACACCTCAATGATGATTTTCTCTATAGTTTTATATAGTTGTCTATCTACATATCTCTGATACTTTCACTGATTTTAATGGTCAGGCTGATGGCAAGGATTTGTCTACTATCTTGTGTAGTACTCACAACAATATTATTTTCTTCTTCATTTTCTTTTTGGAGAAGAAATGGAAGTTATTACTTGATCCTTTCCTGTGTATCATCAAATCCTACTGTACTCTGTGGACATTTTTCCAGAGTTACACTTCAAAAACAAGTGTTATTATGAATCACTGACCACAGCTGTCTCATTTACTTATGTATTCCAAGTGCCTTGTGCAACTTGGCATGTACTACAAGGCACTCAATAAATATTTGTTGAATAAATGAATTGACATTTTTTAAAGGTCAGAATTATAGAAGAGGTTGCTTTCTGAAAGTTTGTAATTTAGAAAGTTTCAACTATGTTGAAGTGTGTATGTGTGTGCATGTAATAGCTTTAAATAGCATTCGATAGTGCAAGAGTGGCCACAATGGACAAGATAAATTATGTTTCCTGTTAGTTATTATGTTTGTATTTTAAAGAGGAAATGACTCCCAGATTATTTCAGTTTAAGATTTTTTAAGCTCTTCTAATAGAAAAGTATTGAATTATGTAACATTTTGATATTCTGATGATGATTGTTATTAATACAGGCATTGAATTATTTATGGTCGTGTAAGAATATAACACGGGTCTATTAAAACATGTAGCATTGTCATGTAATAGGATATATGAAAATATTTTAAAACCTCTTACTGTAAATGAAATGAAGGGGGGAAATCGGAGGGGGAGACGAACCATGAGAGACTATGGACTCTGAGAAACAAACTGAGGGTTCTAGAGGGGAAGGGGTGGGGGAGGGGTTAGCCTGGTGATGGGTATTAAAGAGGGCACATACTGCATGGAGCACTGGGTGTTATACGCAAACAATGAATCATGGAACACTACATCAAAAGCTAATGATGTAATGTATGGTGATTAACATAACATAATAAAAAAAAATTTAAAAAAACATTTAAGGTGCTCTCAGTAAAGTTAACGTATCACAGGGGTGGCAAACTCAGACACACCCATTCATTTACATTTTGTCTATGACTGCTCTGATTCCACATCTCTCCTTAGTGAGTGAATGAATTAGTGAAAGCCCTCTGAGCAGAAATTCTGCTTTCAAACGTTTACCCTGAGGAAGTAAGTCATGTATACAAATAAGTATGTACAGGGATGTTCATTCCACTGCTATTTATAATATCAAGACAATGGAAACTAAATGTCAAAGAATAGGAGTCTGGCTGACTAAGTCCTGGCATCTCTACACACTGGGATACTATGTAGCTTTTTAAAGATGATGTTATAGAAATGTATATATTTATATCAAACAGGGATCAGCAAAAGACAGCACTCTGGCCAAATTGATCCTGAGACCTGTTTTTTACTACCAGAGCTAAGAATGGTTTTTACATTTTAAAGGATTAGAAAAGAAAATAATCAAAACCCCTGAGAGAGAGAGTATGCAGCTGGCACTTACTATCTGACCCTTTGCAGAAAATGTTTGCTGACCTCTGATATAGAATGTTGTGTTTGATGTAGAATAAGTTGCTGTGGATGGATTTAACACATTATAAAATATTATATATGGAATAATGCCATTTTTCAAAAATAAAACCATTTAGAAGGATAGATACATAAGATGTTAACAATCATTGTATCTAGGTGGCTAGGATTAATGGGACTCTTTTGTCTGTTTGTTTATGATTTTTCAATAATGAAAATATATTTGTTGTATCATAAATAAGAAAAATTACAAATTTAATTTTGGTGTTGGGTAAAAAGAATGGGGAACAAGAAGGAACTGTTGAGTTCTCAGGTGCAAAGGTATGGTTATCCATTTTACAGATGAGGCTGCTGAGGCTAAGAAATTAAATCACCTTGCTTAGGGGGGCACAAACGTAAAACAAAAATAGCACTGCTGCCAAATTTTTTGTTCAGCAACATCAGCATTTGATAACTTAAAATGTTCATCCATCAGCTGACATAGTTAATTATGAACTCTGTGCCCAAAGGCAATCTAGAGGTATCCTTCATATGATAAAGGAGGGTTATGCAGAAATCAAAACCACCAGATTAATGGGATTAGATGTAGAACTAGATGGGTTTACATTTGCTTAGAAGGAAAACAGCGTAGCTTACATTTTGCATTTTTTTTTAAAAAGCAAACAAAACCTATGTAGACGTAGGTATTTAGTTCACTTTGCAAATTTGCAAACTCTGCCTGCTGAGTGATGTACTACTTCACTGCGTTTTCACACCTGTAGAGTTAATAGTTCACATTCAGTCACCTGAGACAAAAAGAGCACATTTCCAGAAGCTCATGCCCTTCACCATAAGAGAAACACGGAAGAGACATTTGACTTATCCTCAGGCTCTGGTACAGACAAGTATTTACAAAATTAGTCACCAATTTAGAAGGAGAGCAAATACACTACAACATTGAGAAGTCTTCACTGTAATGAACTGATAGCTAAAAACAGAAGGAAACATATGACTATAGAAAGCAGACATAAAAGCTCAGCAGTTTTTGGACCATTTAGTGTATGGACAAAAAAGTCTAATATCCTTCAGTTATTCCTGAGGGAACCACTATCTTAGAGCAAAGGACAATCATGATGGTAACTATTATTGCTCTTTAAAAAGCATGTGTGCATTTAATCACATTTAATCATCTTGATTTGGGAAAATGATTCCCTGTTCACATATTTAGAAACTGAGGCACAGAGTGGGTTGAGTGCTCAAGATCTTATAGCTCTGTCAGCAGATGGCAGGGAACTAGATCTCTTAGTCCCAACTCAGAGTCTGCATGTGGTGCAGATGCTGAGTCAGCAAGACAGGATCTCTCTACATTTCACTAAATCAAAAGAACAGATCAACATGTTTTTCAAGCCAATACAAATAAAAAGGTTAAACTATAAATATTTTGATGTGTTTTAGAGGTGAGATTCGGTATCTGGAAAAATCCCTACCATAGGATGTCTTATAACTCAAAAATGCCAAGGAATCACTATATACTTGGATAGATGAGGCTGTCATTTTCTAATTCTCATCTTTCTATTGGGCAAAGGTTACCAAGCTGGGATTTTGTATATTTTAAATGATTTGTGATATTGACCTGCAAATGTAATAGTAAACAGAACAGTCCTGTTTTAACACTATGATAACACATACCAGCAACCTTTATGGGTTCCACAGATTCTATTAGAATTCATAGCCAGATAGGGTAGATGTTTTTATAATTTCCTGTCTCTTTAGCAAGCACTATGTTTTCTTTAAAAAGGTGTTTTCTTTTTTATGTGAAATGTGTGTTCACACAGTATGTGGCACACTTAACTAATATTAAGTATTATTAGCAATATACTGCATATTTTTCAAAACTTCATGTAGGTGAATTGCCCATTTTTTAAACCTAAATTGAGGTAGAATGAGCAGCTCAATAGCTCATCTCTGAGCACTGTATGATGGCGTGGACTATTATGCTGTTATTTATTGTTCATCGATGTTTTAGAAGTTAGATCTCTAAGGTAACACGATGTATGGTACACCTAAGGGTAATTCTAAGTGCAAGAGCTGTTAGAACTTGCATGTTGAATGTATGTTAGAAGAGGGACCTATAACTTTCTGTCATCATACTACTTTCTCCAGCCCCCATACTGCACCATTTATCTGTACAATAAATATACTTTCTTCTTGAGAAACAGTTTTTTAAAGGACCCTAATTATTTCTCCGGATCTTTCCTCTATCACACAGCCGGTATAATGTTTCTTGGTGGTGTCATTTATGTATCTTTGCCCCTTACAACTCAGAAAAGTTCCATAACCAGTGAGAACTACTGCCATTCTCCCTGCCCCATTCTGCAGGACCCTAATTCAGAAATTCTTACACTTGTAAATAGGAGGCACTAAGGTGGTAAGTGTTGGGACTTCCTGGACCCAAGGAGGTGCTCTTTTACCCAACCCTTCAACTTCTGTCCCTGATATTTAAGATTAATGAATTTGTCTTATTTCATCTGTTCTTTCTTACCATTTTCTAGGCCCTATTAATCTACCTCTCTACCCTGCTCTCTGTCAGCCTCCTTCCTCTCCCCTTCTGCTTTATCTCCTGTCCTCCACCACATTAATGCAGGGTGTGCACAAACAAGTACATACCTGCCCCCAAATAAACACCCACCTGCCACCTCTCCAATCTTACCTTATCCCTGGGACCTAACTCAATCTCTTGCTTTGTCTTACTCCCATAGTTACAGCCTATATCACTCAACTTAGCCTCTACTTATATGTTAGTTCATACTACTGTTTTATGGTCTATATTTTATGTTTATATAGTTTTATATGCCTGGCTTGCCTTCCTGGTTGTAATCTCCTTGAGATCAAGGATCTTTTTTTTTTTTTTCTTCTTGTGTGTCCCTCTTATAGCTTTTATCTCATTGGGAAATATGTAGTAAGTGCTCCTTAAGTCTTAAAACCAGATCCTATGGAGCAGAAAAGTACCTCAGAAAATGTCTTGTCTACTGCCCGCATTGTACGTGACAGAAAATTAGAGAAGTGAAATGACCCATCTTCATTGTGACAGAACTGAAAAGTAGCAGACCCTGAACTAAAACAGACCCTGTTCAGCCTGCCTGTTACCAGGCGACTTTGACTCTGGCTTATGCTCTGGGAAAGCGTAGGACCAATTCCAGCAGTAGGCAGCAGTGGTTTCTGCCCACATGGATACTGATAATGTCTACCTTAAACAACAGCCTAAAATTCTCCTTAGGATTTCTCCCCATTTTTCATCTTGCTCTCTTAACTTTATAATATCTTCCCTATTCAGGAGCTTGGGAATGAAATTGGAGCCCTCAGGAAAAAATTACTACCAAGATGCAATTTTATTAATTCATTTATCAACATTCATTCATTTTGACTAGGGGACACTATAAAAGCAAACTTTTAAAAAAAATTCACTGTTAATTTTTTCATGAGAATAAATATTTTTAAAAAGCTAGCTAGGTCAAAAATGCCTATTCACTAGGTCATTCTATATCCAGATTTTAAAATTATACTTACCGGAAGTTTTTTTCATTTCACTTAAACTGTGTGCTTTCATACATTAGAAAATCCAGTCTAAGGTACAGTTACATTGATTCTTCTTCACTGTGACTCATGGTTCCTGGCAGATGAGCATGCATATCCTTTGTATTTTGAATAATCCAGTTGGGGAGATAATTTTTCAGGAAAATGAAGAACACTCTCTTCATCTAATTGCCTAAAGACTAAAAATTGAATTATACTGAATCATAGAGAACAAAAACAAAACAGTTGACAAAAGTATTCATCTAATTTATAAATTCAAAAAATGAAGTTCATAATGTAATTTGACAAATACAACAAATAATTCATATTATTTAGAAAAACCTCAGTTTGGGTTTTAATGAATTAGAGAGAGAATGCAAAGATTAGAAAAAGGCAGTGAAAGATGTGTGCTCATACGTACAAGAAACTCACAGAGGAGAGTCTCTCTGGATCAGAAGAATTACTTGCGTCTGGGGTGGCATGAAGCTGGCATTCCTTTGGCTACAGCTAGCATGGAACTATCCCACATCAGAGCATTTAATTAGGTGAACAGGGCCTCTGTGAACCTCAGTTTCATCTCTATACCAAGATTATGGAACTGGATGACCCCTGATTTCCCCTCTACCTCTAAATTTTTATACATCCTTATTCGAATATTTAAACCTTTAGCAGTTCCACTCTATATTAAAAAGCCAGAGTAGCTCAATAAGTACTTATTGGTTGAATGATTAAATCTGGCCCATATAATGTGTGTTAATCAACTCAGCTAACAATATATAGGTTATTTCAGTTATTTTCAACCAAAGATATTTATCATATCTATGGCATCTTGTGCTGAAAGCTTTATGTAACAAAAATGAGTAATAGGTACACGCTCCTTCTACTAATGGGGAATTAGTGTTTGATCTTTTAACAGTGAGGTTTTCAGCATAAGCATTTGAAGAAAGGCTTTGATATTGATTGTGCTCTTCAAACTGAAGCATGTCTGAACTGAAACGGGTTCTTTCCAGAGCCAGAGCTGTCTGTTCTTACTCCTTTCCTCTTTCCTTACTCTTTGCTCTGACATGTAAATATTCCTCTACAGTTCTTCAGGGATCTGCAAACTAGAAAGGCAAAAAAAAAAGCCATACATCTTGTTTACAGCCTTGTCTAATCCTATCTGTGAGGGTAAAGTAAAAAGAGAAATGTTTTTATTTGATAGATTCTAAAATCTGAAGTTTTTTAAACATTGATCAAAAACAGCAATAAGACTGTGATGATGTTCCTTAAATGTAATGAAAAGATACAGTTTTGGTGCAGTTATTTTGAAATTCCTAACTTGAGATCATAAAAGTTTTTTTATGTAAACCTGTTTGTTAGCTTCATGCTTGAAAGATTATTTTAGAAGCTATGCCATCATATTTTACCACCCTTCTTTCAGCAAATTATATTAGCTTTGATTTTTTTGCTATGGATATAATCAGAATCTCTCTGATGCAGGATCTTTTTGAAGATTCCTTTTGGGTCCTAAGATGTCTGCCCATCTCAGATTGATTGGTGAAAGTTGCACCAAAAAAAAAAAAAAAAAAACTATTTAATTTTAATGGTCATTTTTTTAAAAAGAAAATATCTTCTATTATCAGCATGGATTGCATTTTATTAACTGTCATTTTTCTTCTTGCTCTCTTTGTAAAATCCTCCCCACCAAATACAAGTACCAGTAAACCCTAGAAACCAAGACTAAGAATTTGGTGGCAAATTAACACTTCCTCTCTTTGTAAAAATGATAATAGTTTCGGTTTTTTGTCAGTCTCATTTTACTACTAGCTCTGTGACTTCTGAGTACTAGTTTTTCTATAAATCAAAAATTGAAATTACCAGCCCTCATCTCCCATTTTCTTGGGGAAACCGAGAACCAGAAAAGTTAAGTGATGCACCCAGGTCCCGCACTGAAACCATAGCAGGGCCCTCGCTGGTGTCCAAGTGCAAGCTGGGTCCAGGACTACCTCCAGCTTGCCTGTCCCATTTGAAGGAACACCGAAATACCATTTAAGTATGCTTTTTATGATCATTTGCTTTTCAGCACAATGTCCAGGGTGTTAAAACTTAACTGTTCTTGAGAATGATTGATGACATTTCTCCTTCATTCTTTTAACAGTATTAACTTTACAAGCTAGTTTTCAATTTTATTACATACTCACCATTTTAGGTAGAAAGATGTTCTCTTTGAGAATCTGGATTCGTCCTCCAAGTAACCTCTCTTCATATCTCAGGAGGAGATAACAAATCAAACATTAAGAATGGGGATTGACTCAGGCTCACATATGATTTCATTTAAAGCATCCACATGTTATTTAATGGTTTCACCCACAACTATTTTGTAATTGTGCCCAAGGTTGAGACTCCATAATATTTGACATACTTAATTATTTGCCAACAATAGAAACTAAAAAAATAGGATGGAGTACTTTACAAGCACTAGAATATTCAATGGTTTCTCAATACAGTGCCCCAAGTATATTTATTAATATTCAACTGATTCATTCATTTATGAAATGAACATTTAATGAGTACCAGCTACTCTCCTTGGATACTAGATAGATGTATACAGCAAGAAAGAAGATAGTCCATGCCCTCGTGAAGCTTACATCTAGTGGGATTGTCAAACAATAAACAATAAGTTAATTAAGGATGTGATAAATAGTGGAACAGCAATAAACAAGATGACATGATGAACAGTAAATGAAAATGGCAAACTTTACATGGGGTTGTTAAGAAAGACCTCTCATAAAAAGGGACATGGAAGCAGATTCCTGAAGCTAAGAATGAACTAGGCATACAGAGAGCTAGGGAACCAGCAAAGGCCGACTAGGGAACCTCAAGCTGTTTCCGATCTGTTAACTGAGAATATGAATATTCTCCCATACTCTACTCATAGGAATGCTGTGGTGATATCAATAAATTTAAATACAAAGTGGCCTGATCTGAAAAAAAAAAAAAAAAAAAGGCCTAATCTGGGTTGGATATGTATAATAAGCAATGAAGGAAAGATGGAAGTCTTTTTCTCTACTTTTAGAAAGAAAAAATTACTTGGGTGTACAAAAGAGTCACACCAGGAAGCATTTAGAGACCTGTATCTTGCTTTCTGTAATCAAATGCTGCATTGTGTGACGCCAGTTGTCAGTGTAGGAGTTCCTCCAGGCCTGGAGTTGGGACTTGGCTTCAGCCTGGAGGAGTGGGTGAATTTGGATTGGCCAGCAGGGGCAGTAAAGGGTGCTTCAGGGTGAGAGAACTATATAAATAAGTATACTAAGGTGGCACCACCAAAAAAAAAAAAAGTAATTATGCAGAACGAGATGTGAACTAAGCTTATTCTGGTAAAATCATTTCACAGTCTATACATGAATCAAATCATCATGTTGTACATAATGTTACGTGTCAATTATATCTCAAGAAAGGTGGGAGGAAAATCATTTTTTTAAAAAAAGATAACTAAAGTGAACTGAACTTGAATGAGTGCTTGAGACCATGATGGCTCAAGCTGGAACCAGAGTGGTCTTTGAGAGAATGGAAGATAATAGATTGGTCTGATTCATAGAAGTCATTGAAAAGTCAGTATATCAGTTTTTAACCTGATATTTTAGACAAGAGGGAATCATTATGTTTCTTGAACAAGAAAATTGTATGGTAAAAAGAACAATTTAGTAATATAGATACAGATGAATAGAGACAGGAGGGAAAATCCTGGAGAATGGGAGACTAGGTAGGAGGAGGACCTTCTTTTTTTTTTTTTTTTTTTTTTTTTTTTAATCATGCCATTTCGTCATACCCGGTGATGAAAATGAGGACTACACTCATATCATGGACTATGCTCATATCAGGGAATGAGCTGTATATGAGACTTTTGGGGGAAATGAATATTGACACTTGATGAATAAAGAGTGATAAATCAGTAGTCAAAATGCCTGCTCTCTCTCGAGCCCCAGGGACTGGCCAAACAGTGTCAGTGATGGAACTGGGGAAGTTTGCCTGGAATATTAAGTGATTATTTCATCTTGGACATGTTAAGTTTCAGACGACAACAGGACACCCAAATTGTGATGTGAGCACACAAGTAGAAGTACAGACTAGAGCTAACATGGAAAGTCAAATTAAGAAATGCAAACAGGTGATGAGAACTGAGGACTTAGCTCTTGAGAATGAATGCTTGTGATAAGAATATGTGTAATGGGGTCACAGTACACACACACACACACACACACACACACACACACACACACACCACAACCTGAGTAGAAGGTACCAAAACAGCAGTGGAATAAAAGCCAAGACAAGAATTTCAGGCAGTAAATAGGAGAAGTTCGTAGGGAAATACTGCTATCATTATCCCCATGATACAACTAGCCTTTTAGTGTGATGACTACATGTCCTAAGGTCTTTCAATATAAAAACGCATTCCCCTCCACAACCTTTAAAATAGCAAATACTGTTGTTATCCCCACTTTATAGATGAGGAAGCTTAGCACAGAGAGTAAGCAATTTGTCCAAGATTACCCAATCTGAAAAAGTTGGAACTGAGATTCAAACATAGGCATTGTGTTTTTCAAAGCCTGCATCCTTAACCTCCCACGCCATATGATTATAATATCCACTATGGTATTTTAATTGCATCGTTTGACTTCCATCTTATGTAAGTTTCTTGAAAAGGAGTTAATTAATTAACAGTTTAAAAAGTGGAAACTAGGAAGTCAACAGATGGCTGGGCTGTGATTGGATAGTCCCTTTCAGTAGAAGAGAACTTGGAATTCTCTAGGGTAAGGCAGAGAAAGGGAAGAATATATCTTTTGATCTATTTTTTTCTTTCTCCTCTCCTTCCATATACTGTTGTTGAAATGGGAAAATTGTCCAGTTTAAAGAGAATGGAAAAAATAGTACCTCTGTTTTCTAGTGCTTTCTCTATACTATAAATGTCTGTTCCTTATTTGTATACCAGGAATGTTAGTTTATCTAAATTGTCAACCAAAAATTTACATGAAAACTCATTACTTTCTTAACTTTCATTAATAGATGAGAGAATGTAAAAGAGTAGGGTTTCTGAAATAGCGTCAACATTGGCATTACTGTAGTGTATTCAGTCTGGGAGCCCAAGTGCCTGGATTTGTCTGTGGGGAGTCTCAGGACTTAGAGCAGGAGTTACGGACTAGAATCCTTTCCTCTAGAGAAGCTACACAAGACTTCTTTGACAGTGGGTTTAAGGGATGCTTTCCCATTGGCTGGGAGAGGACTTTGTTTTCATTTTCCATGCTTCTCAGGGTCTCCCCAGCCTTTCTCACATCTCCATTATTTAAGGAAGAGGCAAGTGGAAATAGTTGAGTTCCCAGTGCACCATGCTCAGTCCTACAGTAGAAGAAGGAGAAGGGGCAAGGCACCTGCTTGCTGCCTCAACTGTCACAGGGAAAGCTGTAGCAGGTCTTCCTTCAATGGGACTGTGAATGGGTGTCATCTAATTACTCTTCTTGAAGCGCAATCTGCTCAAGTGAACTGGCTGCTTAAAAACCTTCAATCTTTCCCATTTGAACGGAGTAAAATTCTTAGCCTTAGATTTATGACCTTCCATGATTCGGGCCCATGCTATGTGTGTCCGACTTTGTTACCAGTAATCCTTCCCTTTTTGGTCAGGCAAGCTGACCCATTCCATTGCTCCTACATGCCCCCTCTTGCCTGTCTGTGTCTACACTGACGCCTCCAGGGATGCCTCCCCCACTTCCCACTCCAATCTCTAGTATCACTAGCCCCTGACATACTGCACACAGTCCTCATCCAAATGCGCTCTCCACCGCGCAGCCTTACTGAGCTCATCAGGACTCCCAGGTGATTTTATCGCCAGTTCTCGTTTTTCTACATTCTAGATATTTATGCACATATATTATCTTCCTTATACATTCTGGGTGTAATTTGTACCTAATTTAACTTTGTATCTTCCATTTCACCTACACTTAACATCAGAGGAAGTTAAAACCACAAAGAGCTGAGGGGACATACAGGTTACTTGTAATAATATGTCTTCTTAAAACTTCTCCTTTCTCTGTACCTTAGTAAATAAGTGAAGTTGGAACAGGACCAGTTCTCCCAATTTTCAGCCCAGGACTTACCTCCAACAGCAGTGGTTCTCCCCCTGGCTTGTGTTTTGGAATCACCTGACATCACCTATGGTGCTTTAAAAAATTCTAATCTGGAAGCCCCAACCCATAGAATTTAGAATCTCAGGGGTGCAACCCAGACATCAGCATTATTCAGATCTCCCAACATGATTCTAATTGTGCAACCAAGATTGGTAATGAATTCCCCACAGCATGATGGCCCCTAGACCATTCTTTCTTTGCTAGGTAATTCTGTTAATTTGAGAAACTTTTATTTTTTTCATATGAAGAAAATTTTAAAGTAGATAAGTGCCAAATGTGAGATGGTAGTATAACACCATTTGTTTTGCTTACAACAGTAGCTTACGTAACTGTTTAACTTTTCAGATATTTCGAAAGAAAGCAGTGGAACTTGGGGTAAAATTGCTACCTGCATTTCATACTCCCTCTGGAATACCTTGGGCATTGCTGAATTTAAAAAGGTAAAACTCTTCATTTTAACAACATATTTTTGAAGTTGGAATATGCAATATTGTGGTTTAACTGGATGGATGGTTTCTTGCACGATGTCAGTGACCAATATCATTGGCAGTCTTGGCATCTGTCCTTGTGTTGGAAGCTATACGTTTTCCAGAATTCCTCAGCCTTAGATGGGTCCCTGTCATAGGATAGTATGACCCCAACAGAGTCATCCAAGCCAAACGTGATTTGAGGTTTTCACTATTTCGTGGTGATGTTGCATTTTGTTTCTCTGAAGATACCAAGAGCATCCCATTATCTTTAAAATTGTCATCAAAACATTTCACTTCCAAAGAATCCAATTCCTAAGAGTACTTACTTCGGTTAAGCTGCTGGCAGAGATATTGCAGAGCTAGAACCTTGGACTAACCAGATCTCCCATGTAAGGAGCTGGTGTGACAGACACAGGGAGCACCTGGGCTGCCCTGCCCACAGTTGTAAAGAAGGGAAGGGAACTGCCCTGCTGACCCAGATCAACCTGACCTTCTCATGCCATTGGGGTGGAGAATCCTGTTAAGCCAAGTCCGTGGGAATTTTGCTCCAAGTAAACCTAGGCTAAACAGAGTTTCTGGTATTTTCCCAGGGAGTAGTTTGAATTTTCATGATAGCTTGAACATTTTGTCAATAAACAGTTTTATCTTAAGCCTCCTTTTTAACTCCTTCTTCAGGTACTGAAGAAGGAGTTAAAAAGGACCTTCCTTAACCTGGCTGTTAACAATTGATTACCAAGTAATCAATTGCTTACGTACCTCCTTGTGGTGATGATGATGATGATAATGATGATTTATCATCATAAAATACGAAGCTTTGTTCTAGGCTCTGTGCGTGTATTACCACATTCAATCCCACAATAACCCAATAAGGTTGATACTGTTGTTATCTCCATTTTACTAATGGAAACTAATAAGGAACTTGTGTTGCAGAGAAATTAAGTAATTTGCCTAACATCATACTGTATGTAAGTGGTAGAGATAGAATATCTACTTAGACATTTATACACACATTGATGCGTAGACACAAATTTAACAGCTTTCTTGGTTTAGAAATGCCAAGAGGATGTACAGGGTGGTTTGGCAGGATTAACGCACATTTATTCTTAATTATTTATTTTAGTGACTTTCTTTCCTAAAATTAATCTTAAATAATCATGAAATTACTTATTTGGTTAATAAATCAGTTAAATGTCATGCTTTGTTTTCATTTGTATGTTATATATCTATACCTTGAAATCACCCCGTACCTGCATACTATGTATAGTAAGTGTGTGTGTGTGTGTGTGTGTGTGTGTGTTTGGGTTTGGGGCAGGGGTGTCGTTGAGCAGTGAGACAGGGAGAGACCACATAACTAGGCCATGTTAACTTGAGGTAGTTCTCTATTATATGATGTGATATCTCAGGATCTGTTTTTCCCTGTTGGGGTCCTATGGTTTTCTCTGTCACCCTGAAGGTAGTAACATATGCTGCAGGGACTTAAAGCAAGAGTTGGTCTGTGCTAGGCCTGGAGGCAGTATGGTGTTTGTTTGAGATCCACGAGGTTTTTATTTGGCTCAGGTATATCACCTATAATAACCTTCCATATCTTTGGACTTCGTATTTATAGATAGTATTCTGACCTAGAAGCAACTCTGCTACCTGAAATAAGACCTGCTTATGAAAACACTGTGCACGTTTAACACCCTTTTTCTTCCTCCTTACCCTCTGAGAAGAATGATATGGGCACAATAATACACTGAGCTAGGTGGTTAACAGGAGACCTGGTTCTAGGTATTTTACAGCTCCTCTGGGTGTCTTCAGAGATCATCTCCACCCCCAGGATTATTTGTAAAGTGCAGTTAGTCTACTTCAGTAGTTATTTTGTGAACATTTACAGGTTTATAGGCCACTTTGAAATTCTGATGAAACATGGCCCTCTCCTCATAAAATGCACATTCCTGAGTATGCATATTTTTACACAGTTTCCCAAAGCTGACAGTACTTTCGGAGCCCACCTAGAACCTGAGAACCCCAAGTTTAAAATACTGGAGTGAACGATCACTGCAACTTTCTACTCTAAGATTCTGTGGAGCTAGTGCCTATTGCTTCCTGGAAGCTAATGAAATTAAATAAGGCCCTACTAAAACTAGCAGAGAGACGTGTACACCTACATCTTTGCAAAAGTTCAGCCAATTATTGTAAGGTGCTGATATCATCCAGTTAGTTCTAGCCTCTCTTAAAATAAGCGTAAGAAATCAGATTATTCTAAAGCCTATTTAATTTTACTTAGTGTTTACTTCTAACAGCCAAGAGGACTTTTCCTTAGTTAAATCTATCCTTAGTGTACAGGGGAGATATGTTTCAGTACATAAAGGAATACTTCTCAAAACTCTTAAATACTGAATCCTGTTATCTTTCATATCTATACCTCTTGGAAACTCATTAAGTGGGGCATTATGTTTTTTTATAAAACCTTATTTGGATTTACAGTATTTTACATTAGAATTTTTTAATTCCAAGAATTGCAGGACAATTGTGTATGGTAAAAACTAATGTGCCATTTTATTTATGTATTCTCTAATGTTTTCATGTCAAACTAGAGGAAATTAGGTGACCCTTTGACAGCTGATGGGAACACTTTTAATTTCTTCCTGGCGATCTGTATGAATTTTTTATTATATATTTTATCCATTCTCAGGCCCATTTACTAAATCACAGTGACTTACCCAAATTCAGAGAAAAAGCCATGGCAAAATTAATAGTACTATCAATCCACTAAAATTCCTTATATCCCTTTGAATCCATTCTCCCTCCAGCTGTGAGATTTATTTATCACCTTAAAGAATATCCTTTAGGAGAAGAAGACAGAGTTTCCTATTTGATCTGCAATAACTGCATTTCAGGATGTGCTATTCCTGTCAGCATGTACATCCATGCTGTTTCCTCTGAATATCTGTATTTTTACAGTATGGGCCAGAAGATAAGGGACAGTGGGCATAGAGCTTCTTTTCTCATATTTTGAAGACTGTCACCAGTAGAATTTTCCAAAGAGAGGAGAAAAAATATGTCTGACAAAAGCATATTTTCTTAATTATCTTCTCAGAATAAGGGAGTGTCTGTGGAATGATGCCCATAAGAATAAAGTGCTTGAGGATGCTTTTTAGAAGAGCTGCATACTTACTGTTGACTGGCTTTGAAAATTTTGGCAATAATTATAATGGGAGAAGTATAGAATATGCTGTCGGTAGTAACGTAGTTCTCTTCCCTCTCAATTTTGAAAATATGGATGCTGCTCTTTGCCAACACCTATATGTTAACAAAAAATGTGAACTTTGTGGGTGTCATCTATTCACATCTGCCTAGTATTCAGATTATTGCCTGAAGATAACTGTTTCTTTACCTTTTCTTTGGAAGAAATAAACATTTATTTTAGTCCCTGCTGTGATGAAGTTTCTGTGCTAGGTCCTGGGAAAGATTTTCTGTTTCTCTCTACTTTATTTAAAAAGGTAACAGACATGGTCTTTCCCTCAGGGTATTCACATCCTGGTTGGTAAAGCAGAATGTATATTTTATATGTTACTATATTATACACTCACTCATGTAATTGACAATGTAAGATGGTCTGTGCCAGGAGAGATAATAAGTACTGCCCGAGTTGAATTTAAAGCAAGCAGTAGTTTGAGTTGGGGAGGTTGATGCATTTGGAGCCAAAACACCAATAAGCCAAATTGGATTTCAGCATTTGTACAAACTGAGAATAGCAGAGAATCTAAATAATTTACTCGTACGCTACATTAGGAACTCTGTCCCAAAATCTGTTCAGAAAAAAATATATATAATTATCTCTTTCGCTACATCTGTAATCTTAATTCGAGAGCTGCTGTAGTAAGTTGTAAGTTGATCGGAATTGTGATTTAATAGCAAGTGGTAATTTAAACAGATACCTAGTGTTACACACGGGACCTGACTCAACTAACTTACCGGCTTCACCAATACGATAGTAGAATGAAGATGCGTAAGTTATATCACACATCTGCTAAAAGGAAAGCATTGCCTTTTTATAGATTAGAATTTTGGTGGAACTCAATTTCTCTAATGTGAAAATGTCAAAATTTGATGTCTGATCTTACTATTACTGTGAACAGGAGGCCCTCTACATTCTTTTCCTGTACCCTACAGAAGAAAAATCACCTCTGTGGTTTGTAAAATCAAGCATTTTACCATTTCCATATTCCTGGGTGTAATTCAAGCCTAGGTAGAGTTAACTTATTAGATTTGGGGTTTTCTCCGGTGTGTTCTTAATTTAAAATAATATAGTTAATGTTCCCATTATTCATTTCTATCACAGGGCATACAGTCTGGGCATTCCTAATAATTATTCTGCCTTTTTGATAAATGAGTTAGTTTTAACTATATTCTGTTTTATCACTTGTTTCTCTTTGTGGATTTTTCTAAACTGACACTTGGCGACACTTGCCTGGTGCTTTTATTAGGTTAGTGGAACTGTCTACAGCGTGCGTTTTTGTGGCGCACATCAAGGAATGTGCTGGAAGTGACTGATCTCCGTTCCAGCTCTCATTAGTCCGCAAGGTGATGAATGAGCACAACTCCCTCACCTGTTTTTATTTCCTGCTTTGTAAAGCTTTATTTACTGACTACTCTAATTACCAACACAAATGCATACTATATCATTAGTTACATTGCGATTTGTATTATTATTATAATTAAGTTGCAAATTGCTTTACTTTAACTGAAATGGGACCTTAATTAAGAATAGTACATAGCTTAAGTTTTTCTAATAGTGAAAGATCATCCTGTGTGAAGCATGTACTGTGTATAACAAAAAGCAGTAGCCCCTCTATTGCATTTTATGTTGGTGGTGTAAAAAGGTTAAATATTAATTATAGTTGGTTTTAATAGACACAAATTATGAAAGACAGTCTAATTAGGATAAATATTTTTTAAATATTTTCCATATATCTCCCTGCGTTTTATTTGCCAGTTGAAATATAGATGTCCACATTATTAAATTTATCAAATCTTAAGATAATGCAGGGTACAATTTCATACTTTAACATCATAAGAGTAAGATTTAAAAAACCAAGAAACACATTTTTTAGCATGAGCAAACTCATTTAATGATTTGCTCATACTCTGAAGCAGTTAGTTATGCTAAAAAAGGTTCTGCAGAAGTGATACGGCCTGAGTGTAAAATCAGGGCTGTGTCTTATACTGTCTTTTATTTATACGTTGTATGGACCTGTTAGGGATTCAAAGAGAAGTCCAACCAACTCTAGGAAAGAAAGAAGTTCCAGTCTCTCCAAGCATCTTAAGCTAACCTACTCTGTTTTTATTTTTTCTGATTGAATCTTTTATTAAATTGGGTTTCCCTCTTTTATCTGTTTTAATTCTTTTGGCCACTTACACATTTCTGGAAATAGTAATAACCGTATTTTAAGGTTTTAATACAGACATGTACAAAGTTATTAATATCAGACATTAGAATATTAGTACCATACTTAAAGCTGCTATTTATTAACGTTGTCAGTATAGCTCTTGATCTTGGATAATTTCATTAAACTGAGTTTGTCTTCTGATAAATTAAACTAAAATAATAGCAATAATCATACTTATCCTGATGATCTCAGAAGGTTTTGTGGAAATCTAATGAATTAATTGTAAGAGGAGATTTATCATTTTAAAGTGATAGGAAATAAATGTAAATTGAAATTACTATTTATTTATGGTCTTGTTCTCAATTTTCATTATAAAATTATGTGGGGGTGTGTATGTGTACATATCATATACACATATATGATAAAATAATGTGTAGTTAAAACTAATTTGGTTTTAATGCCTCTTCATGGCAGTTTTTATGCCATTCAATGCTTGTAACCCATTTTCAAGTCCCATTTTCCAGGTCAGGAAGAGAAATGGGTATTGGTAGAACCAGCTGGAAGTGTGGAGAAAATGTCTCAATGTGGTACATGTAGGACTCTGGTGGCTCCATACTCAAACATGTATTATTTTTTAGATTAGTTTTGAATTAGCCTGTAGGGTCAAAACCCAGTTTTCTCTCTAAAATTATGTTTATTGGTGAATTATCTCTCGCTCCATCCATAAGATTTAAGAGGAGTGCGAGGCAATAAAATGCATTGTTCTTTTCCCAAGTCCCACATATTAGCTCGTGTTCAATTAATATGGCACAAACCTTGTCTGTGAAAATATGTGTATATTTTTGCTATAAACATCCACATAGCCCTCTTTCCTAATTCTTAGGCTGCCCAACTTCTATTGAGGGTCCAACTGCTGTGGTTACTTTCTGTCAATGATTCTCAATCTTTCCAGTGCTTAGAATAACTAGGGCATTTAAAAGTGTGTATTATTGCTGCCTCCCTCTCCCCCAATCTGTTTCATTTGGCTTGGAATAAGGTCCTGGCATATTTCAGGCCTCTTCAGCCATTCCAATATTCAGCTGGGGTTGAGACTCACTGCTTTAAGTCTAGTAAGTATATCCTGAGGATTCCAGCTTCATTTCTCTTCTCGATTACCTTTGAAAACATTTCCCTGTCCATTGATGGTCAATTTAACATTGAAATATAAAAATATTAGAAAACTGGTTTGAAAATATCCAGCTTTAATAGAACAGTAGTTCTCAAATTTTAGAGTATGTAAGAATTGCCTAGAGGGTTTGTTAAAAACACATATTGCTGGGCTCCATCCACAGAGTTCCTGATTGGACAGGTTTTGGGTACGGCTCAATAATCTGCATTTCTCACTGGATCCCAGCTGATGCAGAAGCTGATGCTCCTGGTCCAAGGACCACACTTTGAGACCATTGTAATATAAGAAATGAGCCATCAGAACCATGTAGAATCTTAAATCTCAGAGCTGCTCAGTGAGGCCCCCAACTCCAAATATCCTTGCGGGGAGGGAGGGAGGAGGACTGTGAGGGTTTCTGTTTCTCTGACTAATTTACTTTTGTTAATAGTTATCCAACATTTTCACTTAACTCTAAGCAGTTTGTTGCTTCTTCTGAAAAGCAGCTAATTCCAGACATTAAGTACCCAACAAGAGTTTACGTGTTCTCTTTTCCCCTTGCACTATTATTTTTTTAATCCAATAAGACTAGAAAGCAAATGTTGGTCCATTTTAGCATAGGGGGAGAGGAAAAAAAGGCATTCTTAATTAAGGACTTCGGGGTAACTTAGAAAGGAGAGCCATTTCTGTAAAAGCCATTCCTGTGGCTCAGGCAAAGCAACTTTATTTTAAGCCGCTGGTGACCTGGCCCGTACCTGAGGGCATTCAAGAGCCAGAGAAAAGAGGCTGTGATCATCCTCCCATTGGGAGAGGAGGAGGGAACCTAGGCTTCTTCTGGATCATTTAATTCTCTTACCAAGCTTCAGATCACTACATCTATGCCAAGCATGCAGGAGCTTGACCAAACTAATGGCCTTTATGTATTCCCAGTGGACAATAAGGATAGCAGCACTTAATTTAAATATACTTTGTGTATGTCCTCCTTTATTGAGACTTAAGAGACAAGCAGTTCTGAACAAAGGATGCTTTGCTGCTTCTTAGTCATGCATTGTGAGGCAGTAAGAATTTGAAGAACCTCATGGTGCCTGAACTCTTCCATTTCTTCCCACTCCTCTGGCCATAACTGAAGTTCATACCCAGGTAAATGAGGTTTTCAGTGTCTTTTATTCCTTGGAGGAAGGAGCAGACCACATCTGTCTTTGAACACAGGCTTGCACAGTCCCCATGACTTCTGTGCACCACCCCACCCTCCTGCTCCATGAATTCCCATCTGCCACAGACCGCTTCAGCTGGGCTTCCGGTAGGGCAACGGCAGAAAATTGACGTGTGAATGCAGTAAAGTGGCATGGTTCTATTCAACCATGGATTCGATGCTGAAAAATGTTTTTTTTTTCTGTATTTCCTTAAGTACCTACATTTAAGGCTGAATTACAGCATATGAGTAATTAAAGTGCAGAAATTTATCAAAGGTGACATGGAGGCAACTGAGAGACAATCTATCCCAAGAGGACTGCTTAAATCCCTTAAAAAATGATTTGTGGTGTGTGGGAAGTCCGTTAAGAGGCCTTCTTCACTCGGCAGATAGATCCTCGGTACAAAACCCACGTACTGGATTGTTAAATATGACCACTGCTTTCCCCCACAGCATCCCCACTGGTTAAGCAGTTAACTCACCAGGACAATTTTAAGGACAATTATAGTTATTTGAATGCAACAAACTCAAAATGGCTTTCATCTCAAGTTTTTCAAAGGCGCAGAACTATTTTACAGATTCAGCTTTGTTCACCGTATTCACACAATCGGTGGCAAATCAGACGTGGCAATTTGAAATGTATTCTGTGTACGGGACTTAAATTAGGAACAAGTCAGAACACATACAATGCCTTTACAGGTCAGCAGTGGAATAATCTTTTCAAGGAGCTTGCTATCCTGGGTTTTTAATGAAGCAGCAATCAATTTTTTCTGTGATTAATCTCAAGACCAGGCTCATGTTTCTAGTGTGGGGCAAACCTTTCAAATATTTGATTAATAAAGTTTAATTTGAAAGTTTATGAAATCGTTTGATTAGATGTTTGGAAATCAGCCTAGGTGTCAAAACCCTTTCTCAACCCTTATTATTGTTAATCATTATAAATATTCAACTAACTACATTGAATCTTTGGGAATTGGAAGGTCAATATAAAGTATTTATACTACAGCCAATAGTTTTTAAAGGCTTTCCAATCTCAGTGGGTACATTAACCACTCCATATTTCCTGCTCGTGCAGTAATAGTTGTAGTTGATCTGCTCTAAAAAATGGGGTGAACAATAATTGATTGCAGTCTCTTTTATTAACTAGAAAGAGAAAAGTGATGGAGCAATAATAAGAATTAATTGTAATTTACTAATTTGGAAATTAATGTGCAGCTGGGCATGAGTACAGGCAATGCAATTTGGTGATTTAGCAATCATGACAAATTATCTTCATCTGTAAGGTAGAGAGTTGCTAGCTTTTCTTTATTTGATTTTTAGTAGCAGACCTAGTTTTAGGAAGACTATATATGAATGCTCATGTTGCCCTTTTATCCTGGAAATGTCTATTGGAGTTTAGCATTATTAATTAGATCTTACTTTCCCTCTTTGTCATGTCATGCTATAGTTTTTATGGAACATTTGTACAAAACAGTGATTACTGGTAATTGACCTGCATATGTTGAATAATCTTAAGATGGTACTGAGAGTTTAATGTACCTTGTAAATTGAGAGGCTTCCAATTAAGTCGAGTTCTTAAGATAATCACTTTCAAAACTAATCAAGTAATAGGACATTAGTAAAGCTCTTATTGACTTAATTGTGACAAATTAATAAACAGATCCAGTGCAATTACTATAATGGTTCTATCAGTGAGCAGTTTTCCAAAATTTAAGCATAAATCTATTCTACCCCCGGAAGTACAATAAAAGTTACATAAGCCATTTTAAGGTGGATATCATTTCTAATAGTTGTGTGTGAGTACATCATACAAATACCTTGGATTTGTTGTGTGTTTCTTTCTTTTTAAATATGGCTATATTTATTTCAAAGGTCAGTGAATCTACTTTCTGCACCCTAAAGCGTATTTTATAAGAAATCTTCTATATGGCTTGGACAAAATGATTCAGATGCATTCTAAGGTTCTCTCATCTCTGTTTTTCTTTGCCCGTGCCCTTGGGGTTGGTACCCTCTCTCCTCAGAGGCTGTAGAATGTCCTGTCCCACTCTCTGTCCCAAAGAGCTGTCAGCATAGTGCCTTTTTATACCTCATTGGCACTCTGCAAATGGACTTTGGGAAATAAATGAATTATGAATTACAGATTTGTCATAATTTTTTAATATCTGACAGTGCCAATTTCTATAACTTTGCTGATTGTGTTTAAGAAAATGGCAGCAGGGGCGCCTGGGTGGCTCAGTTGGTTAAGCGACTGCCTTCGGCTCAGGTCATGATCCTGGAGTCCCTGGATCGAGTCCCACATCGGGCTCCCTGCTCAGCAGAGAGTCTGCTTCTCCCTCTGACCCTAACCCCTCTCGTGTGCTCTCTCATTCTCTCTCTCTCAAATAAATAAATAAAATCTTTAAAAAAAAAAAAAAAAGAAAAGAAAAGAAAATGGCAGCAGAAAGAACAGGAATATAAGTCCTGCTTCCCCTACTTTAAGAACAGTGTGACAAATATAAATATTTCTTAAATCATATCAAACTATGTGTTTAAGATGTGTTTCACTGAATATAATTCTATTAAAAAATAAGATGATCGCATATCTTCTTTCTCTAAGCTTTGGTTTTCTCATTTGTTGAAGTGGGATTAATGAGGTATATCAGTGGGGCGCCTGGGTGGCTCAGTCATTAAGCGTCTGCCTTCGGCTCAGGTCATGATCCCAGGGTCCTGGGATCGATCCCCGCATCGGGCTCCCTGCTCAGTGGGAAGCCTGCTTCTCCCCCTCCCACTCCCACTGCTTGTGTTCCCTCTCTCGCTGTGTCTCTCTCTGTCAAATAAATAAATAAAATCTTTAAAAAAAAAATGAGGTGTATCAGTTTTACTGGGGAAATGTTTATAACAGAACCCCAGAATTCAAGAAGCTGGGGGTCTTTTAGATCCAAAAGTGTGGATCACTGTGGAATTTTAGGATCCTGACATCATTATGGTAGCCATCCATACTGTCCGTCCCTACCACCTGTGTTTAAGTTAGACCTTAGCATAAAGCATGGATTTTAATGTAAAGAAGTGTGTGTGTATATAATAGGTGTACACACATCCGTAATTCTATCAAGCCGCCTGTGCGTTCAGTTTATAACTCAGTCTTCCTCAAACAAGGGAAGCAGTATAGAGTCCTCATAGTAATTGTCATCTGGAACAACAAAGGGAAGTAAAGTACACGATCTAACTGCCCAGCTGAAGAAGAGTTATTTTTAAATTATTGGAATAACCTAAAATAAGGACTGCAATAAGGACTAAAATTATGGTGATTTCATTAATTATGAGGCATTAAAATTGTGGTTCTTGAAAAATTCATGTTAACACTGTTTAAAGGCAGCACTTTTAGCCACTTAATTTACATGCAATTATTGTAGCTAGCTACATGATGGAATTTGCACCCCACTCTTACATCGGGACCGTAAGCCCATGGTTTTTCAGCTTTTTTGCCCTCTTATCAGTAAAATATTTTTGAGCACTCACCCTAGAACATGTACTTTTATTTGTAAATTATGTATACATGCACCACTGTATTAATATGTCCTATATATTTAAAAACACTCAAAAAATAAAATTGTAAAGGATAAGAAATAGATGAGGAAATAAAATATTTTATGAAGAGTAATTGATCATTTTAGTCAGAACAGTGTGATTTGTTTTGTTTTGGTTTGGTTTGGTCTTTTCATTTCAGTTTAAGGCTTGTGATACAATGAGTAGTCAAAGGTCTTATTCTGTGTTATTTACTTCAAAACTTGGTTCTAACTCTGTCCAGGAGGAAAAGATAACAAAGTTGCATTGTTGCGAGAAGTGTAATACTGGCTGGCCTTCCTAACCATGGTGTTTGTTTTAAAATCCCATCCTTTGGTTATTCTTGTAATTCTGCCAGAAAATGTCAGTCTTTCCTGATACCATCCTTTGTTCTTACAAACTAATAGAAAGATAGAAAAACCTCTGGAACTCTTCCTTTAGAAGATTTTAAAGCAGAATAAAAACTTTTATTCTTAAGTTTGATACAAATATGAGTCAGAAGGTGAACCACTTTCATAAATATTTTCATAAATGTCCAATTTCTAAGTGGTCTTTCCTTAGAGTTCTTTCCAAATTTAGATTCTTTTATCCATGTTAAATTGTGACATTTTTTTCAAGTTGTAGATTAAGCAACAACTGTAATTTTCTTCCTATTTCTTCTCCTTCTCCTCCTCCTCCTCCTCCTCCTCCTCCTCCTTCTTCTGAATTATCTGGTAGGTAGCATTCTTCCGACTACCACTTGTCTCAGAAAATGTCAGCATATAAGGACATTTTTTTTTTTTTTCTGAAATGTCAACTCTTGATTAAATACTTTGCCTCAAGACAATGAGAAAGTCTGTTTGTTGCAAAATATGTTCATGGTCACGGTCCATCTCTTTACAAAGTATTTGTAATATCATAATTACTGTGAAAGGTCTTAGATTTTCAAATCAACTGCATTGATGACGTTCTACAGCTCATAAGCCATGATACCTCGAGAGTCACTGACAGCAGTGGAACAAGTGAGGTCCCCTGCTGATCTCTTCTCACAGTGTAGTCTCAGCAGGAACATCATGGGGGTATCTTGTATGAAACCTTTTACATAAGTACCAAGGGAGGGGAGCAGTGGATATCTGAATATTTAATTTGATAAAGCTTTTTTTTCCTTCAAGATAAAAAATTTAGAAATAGCAGCTTTGATAGTTTCTTCCTGTGCTCTAATTAAGAGTCTTGCATTCTGCTTCAAAGGCTACTGCCATACACAATAAATATCTAAATGTCATTTACCTTTGTCAGGCGCAGACCAATGTCTTATCATGTGGTGGTTTATAATAGGCATATTGTCTCGTTATATTAAGTGGACTTTGATCCTGTTTAGATTACTCTTGAGAATATTTTTTAAATTGGTTTCAAGGGAAGTTCTAAATTACTTTTAACCAGCTCTAAATATTGTAAGACTGGATAACCTTGTGGCACACTCTCCGTTATTTGTATTAATTTTCACCACTTTAAAGTGGGTTAGCTGTGAAAAGATTGCTAATTAGATCAAGAACTTTTCAAAGGTGAGATATTGATTTTCATACGAAATAGGTCAGAAAGTGCTTAAAGACACTAATATTTAATATTGATTGGGTAAGCACTAAAATGGCTGTGAGTGTCATTTTATCCTGGAAGGGTGATATTTTAAAATGAACAGCGGGCGCCTGGGTGGCTCAGTTGGTTAAGCGACTGCCTTCAGCTCAGGTCATGATCCTGGAGTCCCTGGATCAAGTCCCACATCGGGCTCCCTGCTCGGCAGGGAGTCTGCTTCTCCCTCTGACCCTCCCCCCTCTCATGTGCTCTCTCTCATTCTCTCTCAAATAAATAAATAAAATCTTTAAAAAAAATAAGTAAATAAAATAAAATGAACAGCATATTTGGTTTGAGTATCCAAAACTTTTGCTAAATTCAAAGGGTTTCAAATTACAGAATTTGCTAATCTGAGTTTCTGAGGCCTATAATCAAGAGAGTAATGATTTCATATTTATATTTGAGAAAGAAGTTTTAAAAACTGGAATTTGTAGAGTAAGTGTAGGCTCTATGTAGAATAACCTGTAAAGATAATACATTTACTTTTTGAGTTTTTCTAAAGACAGTAAAACCTAGGTCTCTTTTCAAACAAAAGGTGCTGCAAAATTTATTTATTATTATGTTTATCCTAAAGGAAAAGAGTGTAAAGAGGAGGAAATGGGAAGCAAGAGGAATTATGAGTGTATAAGCTATAGGCAGCCACACAAGCTATTATTAATGCCTTATGCTTCTGCCATTCTCTGTAGTCTCCAGAGGAGTTCCAAATATATGTATATTTTTAAAGTTTCATTAATTTGATTGAATCTAGTCTGGCACAGACATAAATATCCAATTCTGTAATTTGAATTTCCTTTCAAAAGCATTTGGAATTATTCGAACTAAAAAATAATAATAATAATAGTTTTATGCTTTTCAATTTCCTGATACCTGGTGGAAAACCAGGGGGAGATGTCTCGCTATTTTACTGCCAAATAGGCTAGCATGGTGCTTGTCTATTTGTACTACGTTGATGACTAAGCACTTTCAGGTTATTAAAAAAGTTTTCGGTGTGTCTGATTGAATTCCACATACCTCCCAGAACTGAATTTCACCAAAAACTGTAGGGTTTGATATATATACAAGAACCCTTTGTTTTTTTTTTTTGTTTTTTTTTTTTTTTTTTTTTTTTTGAGCTTTTGTCACTTTATTGTTAACCAATGAATGTTATCCAAAATTATAGATGTAATTGTAACTTAATTGTACAACACAAAATTATGCTAATGGTAAAAGCCTGTTGGAATTTACCAAATACTCATTAATATATTTTACATTGCTATATGAACATGTGCTCTCAACTGCTAATAAGAGTTATAACTGGTTTAATCACTATGAAAACCCATATTGCAAATAGTTGCTCCTGTTTAGAAAAATTCACACAGCTTTAAAAATGGATTATATCCATTTTAATCCTAATCTACAAATAGATTATAAACAGCAAATATAACTGGTAGTTTTTCAACACTGATATCAAACTGATGTAGCAATGGTAGTGCACACAATTCAAAATGTAGAAAATTAATAAAAATCCAATGGAGGTCCAAGTTGTCATTTATTATGGCAATGGCTTTGATGCTTTGGAAAAGTGAACACGTATGCTTTGAAGCATGAAAAGCAGAGTTCACCATCTATTCTTCTAATGTGCTACAAGGAGAAATATTCTCTTCCGCAGTGACAAGAACCCTTTGTTAAGCTCACTTCCACTATTTAAAGATAAAAAGAAATGTAAACAAATAGAATCTCCTCTCCCAAGAGTTAAAAATGGGAAATTATATGCATAGCATCTTTCTTATCTGGATATAAAAGCTAAGATTATGGAAATATCCCCTTCATCTTCTCTTCTAGAATAAAGAAAGAATAAAGAACCTGAATTTTTTCAAACCTTTTTTGATAGAACCAATTTTTCTTCCTTCCTGCCATCTTAGTGATTCTTCTACTTCTGTGCTTTCTCCCCATCTTTGTGATAATGGGGTCAAAGTTTGAGACTGGATCTAAGAAGAGTCTTAGGGATACAGGAAGAGCAAAAGTGTTTCTCTACAGTTCAGTCACTCATGCTTCTTTTAGTACATTGACCAGGCCCTTGGTGAGTGAAGAAGGTCTTTGGTCCCCTCTCCCACCTTGTCTTGACTCTTGGAGGCATCAGTCCCTCTCTCTTCTTCTTCTTTCACACACCTACTCATCAACCCCTTATTCTCCCTACTTTGTAGAGAGGTTCAGATAGTCTCCTATGAGCCTTCTCCAGATAAAAATATCTGGGTGTTCTGTTACTAAGTCCTAAATTTGTACCTGAATCACTTGAATCCCATTCTTTCCTCTTTCCTCAAAAAAGAGTATCTGATACCATCACTTGTACTCCTGAATGTACCCCCTTTTCCTTCCTCCAGGAGCTTGTTTTCTGGGCCCCTTCCCCCCCACCCCAATCCCTCCATCCTTTTTCTTTCTTGCTGATTCATTGTCCATAATGTTTCACTTCAGTTCTTTTGTCTATTTATTCCTGGTCTTGTCTTCCTTCTGTTCCACTCAGGCCCTCATCATCACTTATTTCAACCACTGCAGTTACCTTTAACGGATCTTCCTGCACCAGTTTCCCAAGACATTTTCCAAAGTTCCACACTGTTGAAATGTTTTTTAAATGGAAATGTTTTTTAAATGTTTATCATCTCACTTCCTTGTGTCTTCTTCTTTCGTGGTTACTCATTACCTTAAATAAAAATCAAAATTAGTCAGGCAAAAAGATGCTCTATAGTCTCTATTTCTGTCGTACAAAGCTGTATAATTTCTCAATTATGTCATGGTTTCTCTTGTCTCTATTTACATTATCTCTGTCTGGAACAGTCCCCCTTTCCCCATCCCCTGAAAGACGCGGCATAGGCAGCACCACTTCCAAGAAGCTTTCCTCATTTCTCCCTGCATCTGCGGTCCTGCCCTAGTGTGCCCAGCATCCCATACTGCCCTGATGGAGTGGTCTGACTTGTCTCTGTCCTCCCAGGCTGGGAATGCTCTTGCAGTGACAATGAGTGGCAGGTTTCCAGGTCCTTCTTCAGGGCACAGATGAAGAGGCCCAAAAGATGCTAGGAAACAGTCACCTTTAGGTAAGCAGTAAAGACTGTGGCTGTGAGCAAGGCAGGGGTGCTAGACACACATTTTGGTGTAATCCTGACTCCATGACACAGACAGTTCAGGGGGGGAGTAGCTGTTTCACCTCTGCCTTCTAGTCTTCACTGTCTGCACAAAGGTGGGTGTAGGTATGTATGAGTGAATCAACAACTGTGGCTGTCTTTCAAACCCTTTGCATGAAAGCACATCCAGAGGCCCCCTAGATTTTAAAAGGCAGTAGCCACCCCTTAATCCAGATCTGCAGCCCAGCCCTCACTCCAGAATTTAATCCCTATATCCCGCTGAGTGCCAGATAGCACCTCAACTTCATCTGTCAAAAATCATCTGCGGTATTTTAATCCCCAAATGAGTTTCCCTTCCAGATTGACCTTTTGTTATACCAATAACCTCAGTTCAAACATCCTGAGGTCTTTAAATACTTCTCCCTGACAGCTAGTCTGTCATCAGATCCTATCTACTTCATTTCCATAGTATTTTTGACACCTCTCACAGCCAGGCTTCTTTCTCATTCTCATTCATCACCCAGGTCTAGGCACCCCTCAGTTCCGTTCTGAGCTAGAACAGTAGCTTTGGAAATAGTCTTCCTGCTGCCAATTTCTCTTCCCCCCAATTCTACTGTATTTATATAACTATAGATATAGAGATAGATACAGATATAGTTGTGAGATATATATAGTCATCTCCTTAAAACATATTACCCTTCTGCTCTCCACATATTCTCCCTTTAGTCTAGAATCTTTAATAGCTTCCCCAAAGCTGTAGTGCTTTTCTTCAAGTAGGCACTGTGCTCTCAAACCCCCATGTTCATGCCTATAGAGGCCCTTGGCCGAAGCAGACCCTTTAGCCACCAGAAACTTCTGCTATGTTTAAAGGTCCAGTTATGTCACCCATTCTCAAAGAGTCCTTCAATTTCTTTCTCTCTACCTTGTTCCTTTTCCACCCTGGACAAGTTTAATCATCTTCCTTTCCTTGTTCTCCTAACACTCTGTGTCCTCCTGCAGATAAAAGCTATTTCATTAAGTTGTGAGATTTCAAAAAGTTCCACATAAGTGTGTGTTGAATGCATGGAGATGAAAGTCTCTGGGTGAATTAAAAAGTAAGATGATCAATTATTTTTCCCCTACAACAAAAAACAGTGCATTGAGGTATAAGTGGAAAAAGTATTTTTTTGGCAAATCTCTATTCTGTAAATAAGGCTTTAATTAGTTAGTGAAAATAATGTAGGCATCTTTTTATAAATTGGTATTTCAGTATTTGCTATTTTTCTGTTTTCCATTGCTAGATAAGAGATCAAGTCTTCCCCATTATCTAAACCTTAAAATCGGATATACCAGGTCCCATGATTTATCTAAATACTGTTTAGATTCTCTTATTCTGGCATGATAAGAAAACAAGACTCCCAAAGATATGAATCATAAGAAAGATTTAAATTACGTCTGGATACTCTAAGAGATGGAAGAGGATGTTTTGTTCAGGTAGGCTGATTTTCAAAGTAGAGATACCACTTTGGGAAAATATTCTTCATAATTTTCTAGTATGAAAGCATTGTAATTAGATGATGAGGTGGAAAGTAAGTCCTATTAAGAATGCATACACATGATCTTTAGTCCAGTGAGTCTGGAATGATAAAAGTGGACTATTACAGCGCAGTGTGGCAAATATTCCCCATGAATCACTGACCCGCTGCCCAGACTGTAGCCCAGCAGTGCGGTTCTCTTGGCTTTGCCTTTTAAACTCTAGGGAAATACCTTTTGTGTGAAAATTTTTTAAGACTCAGGAATATAGTTCTAACACTCGGGGAACTTTACCCAATCATAGTCTAGTTTTCCTTAGCATTTTGATAAACGGTTTCAAGGGTTAATGACAGGGTAAAATAAGTTTCAGTAATGCTTTGGCAAGACAAGAAAGCAGCATGCTCATGTATAGAGCGAGCATAGAATGGTATAATCAGCAGAAAGACCAAGTGGTCCAAGATACGTTCTTGCGATTATTACCTGAGGTCCAGTTTTATATTTTATATCCAACTGTAGTTGCTATAGTTATATTAAACCTGGGTGCGCCACCGGCACTGAGGAGCTGCTCAGGGAGAGGAGTCCGTTAGTTAGTGAGCTAGACCAGTGCTCTGATTGGGACAAGCTAAGGAAACCGGCTCACTTATTAAAGGAACCTCTTCATTTATTCAGCAAACATCAGATAACCACCATCCTCCTGAACACCCTCCCTGTGCCAGGGGCAGGGCAGAAACTGGTAAAAACAAACAAATCAACAAATTCTCAGGGAATTTATAGTCTATGGGAGCAAACATTAATCAACCACAAAAATGTTTTCAAATTGCAGGGAGGTCAGAGACCGCTCTCCTGAAGAAGTGATTTCAGGCTGAGACCAAGCAGATGTGTAGATGAGATGGAGGTAAAGAGGAGAGAGTGGCCCATCCAGGCAGTGAGGAACATGTAGGGGAAATTCTGTGTGGGGAAAGAGGAAGGTAAGGCAAAGATGCATATTTGAGTCACAAGTCTAGATGGTTTTTCTCAGTAAGAAAATTTGTTCAAGGAATCATTAAAAGATGTTTAAGAATTATTAATATACAGTTGACCCTTGAACAACACAGGTTTGAACTGTGCAAGTCCACTTATATGTGGATTTTTTTTATAAATACAGTACAGTACTGTAAGTATATTTTCTCTTAGATTTTCTTAACATTTTCTCTAGCTTGCTTTATGGTAAGAATACAGTATATAATACATAAACATACAAAATATGTTTTAATCAACTCTTTATGTTATCAGTAAGGCTTCTGGTCAGCAGTAGGTTAAGTTTTTGAGGAGTCAAAAGTTATATGAGGATTTTCAACTGTGTTGGGAGGTCAGCACTCCTAAGTCGTTCAAGGGTCAGCTATATATATATTTTTAAAGATTTTATTCATTTATTTGAGAGCAAGAGAGAGTACAAGAGTGGGGGAGGGTCAGAAGGAGAAGCAGACTCCCCCCCTGAGCAGGGAGCCTGATGTGGGGCTCGATCCCAGGACTCTGGGATCATGACCTGAGCCAAAGGCAGCCACTTAACGGAACTGAGCTACCCAGGCGGCCCCAAGGGTCAGGTATTACATTAAAGAAAACCCTAAGTCAATATGACAATATCATGATATTTTGAGAGTGTGACTTTTTTTTGACCAAAGCTTTGGATACGTTGTAAACACATGAAACACCTATAGGGTTAGAATAGGGTTAATCAGATTATTTGATCTTGAACTAAAGACAAAACTTTCTCCAATGAAGTTATCAAGGAATAAATATGCTAGTAAAGAATCAATACATACTTACCAGAAAGGTGTATTTCAAGGGTCTCTTTAAACCATTCACAAGTCTGATAAGTTTAATATTCCAACATTGCTTAACTTTCCATTGAATGTGTTAAACTAAGAGCTAGAAAATCAAGCATTTTTCTAGTCTCCTTTTCACTCCAATGGGTATTTTCACATATCTAGAAAAATTTTGGTTTTCTAAGGATTTAAAAATACGGAGCAATGAATACTACAGGTGTATTTCTCTATAATGACAAATTTTCTTATAATTTTGATGAATAAATTAATCTTTATTTTTTCTAAATTTTAAATTTTTTTAAATATTATTTTAAATAAATTTTCATTTTTTCTGATTATAGAATTTTAATCCAGTGTAAAGACTCAGTTCCCATTTCTAAAGAGACAACAATGAAATACACTTCTGTGCCATTTTTTTCTTTCATCGAGTTTATTGAGGTATAACTTACATACAAAAACGCATCAATTTTAAAGGTAAATTTCAGTGAATTTTGACAAACATACACCTATGGTAACCACTAGGACAATCAAGATATACAACATTTCATCATTCACAAAACTTTCCATGTGACTCTTGCAATCATTCAGTCCCCTTCATCTGACCCCCCAGGCAATCACTGATATGTTGCTGACACTATAAATGAGTTTGGCCCTTTCGAGAATTTTATACAAAGGGAATCATACCGTATGTGCCTTTTTCTGCCTGGTTTCTTTCATACAGCACAGTGTTTGAGGTTCATTAATATTATTCTGTATAAATAGTTCATTCCTTTTTATTGCTGGATTGTATTTCATTGTATAGCTGTGCCATAGTTTTTCCATTCTCCTGTTATGGACATTTGTGTTCTTTCCAATTTTTGGTGATCATGAATAAAGCTGCTTATGAAAGTTCACGTTCAGGTCTTTATGTGAACATCTTACGTATTCATTTCTCTTAGGTAAATACTTAGAGGTAGAATTGTTGGATCTTGTCAACTTTTTTCTTGTCTTTCCAAAGATATTTTATACAGCCTCAGAAGATAAAGTATCTAATCTGTCTTTGTCTTGTATTATTTTGTTTTGTTTTGTTGCTGTCCAGGGTAATAAAGATAATATCCCCTTCTGGAGCAACAGTTGGGCAAGTTTGTCCACAGTTCCTTTAAAAGATTAAGGTTTCCTCAACTGTAATGCAAACCAACTACATGTGCAGCGTCTACACAGGCCACTTTACTTCCCCCTGTGTGATATGAGGGCGAGGGAACTGATGCACATACGGAGCTCAAGCTACCCACTGTTCCTCTTTTTCTCCTTTTCTGCATTATTATATTTTTAAATTTTCTTTTAATTTCAGTCCAGTTAACATACAGTGTCATATTAGTTTCAGGTGTATAATACAGTGTTGCATATATATCTATATATTTTATATACTTAGGTATGTATATAGATGTATAGATTTGTGCTAGGGATTATAACCTACTTAGAATTTATATTGCATTTCAGGTAAAATACAGGAACCTTTCAACAGTATTGGTCTTTTAACCTCCCTATCCTTTGGAAAAGAAAAAATTTAGATAGAGAGACAAACAGAGATAATTAGACATACATAGATAGACAAACCTTATATTTATCTCCGTAATTTGCCATTTCCAGTGCCCTTAATTCCTTCCTCTAGATCTGAGTTTCCATCCACAGTCATTCCCTTCAGCTAAGTATATTCTTCTAGTATTTCTTTTACTGCAAGTCTGCTGTAAAAACTCAGTTTTTTGCTTATCCAAAAATACCTATCTCCCTTTCATCTTTGGAGAGAGGTTTCATCAGATATGGAATTTTTAAGTTTCAGATTTTTTTATCAACATTTTGAATATGTAATTCCTGTAAGTCGTGGCCTCCATCGTTTCTCTAAGAAGTCAGCCATTATGTTATCATTGTTGCCCTGTATGTAATTTGCTGTTTGTTTTCTGCCTGCTTTCAAAATTTTCTCATGGTCTTTGGCTAGCAGAAGTTTCACTCTGATGTACCTAGTCAGGAGTAGTTCTCTTTGTATTTATCCTGCTTGGGTTAACTGAGTTTTTTAGATTGTACCTTCCTGCTTTTCACAAAATTTGGGAAGTTTTCACCTGTTACTTCTTCTGATTTTCTTTCTGTCTCTTTTCTCCTTCCCTCTTTCTAGAACTGCAGTTACATTCTGTTTGACTTCTAAATGTAATTCTACAAGTCTCCAAAGCTCTGCTCGTTTATATTTAGTCTATTTTTGCTCTGTTCTTCAGATATGATCATTTTATTGATATCTTCAAGTATGCTATTCCTTCTGCCCATTTCTTTGGCAAGTTGCCCTTTAATTATTTGAATGCATTTAAATAGTTGTTTTGAAGACATTGCTAAATCCGGCATCTAGACCTACTCAGAGTCAGTTTCTTTTAACTGTCCTTCCTGAATATGGGTCACGGTTTCCTGTTTCTTTGCATATCTAGTAATTTTTAGCTAAAAACTAGATATTATTGATATGTTTAGCAACCTTGATGTGTTATCCTGAAAATTATTTTGTTGTTGCTTATCAGGCTGCTAACTCTCTTAGATTCAAACCATAAACTCTGTCTCCCCTACAGTGTGCAACAGCTGAGATTTCTGTGCAGTTTCTCACTTCCACCTGTTGTTGTTTTTTTAAATCTGGGCTCCTGGGGGTCTTCCCTGTACCTGTGCAATTTAGCATTTGGTCAAGGATTTGGGCAATGTTTGTGGCAAACCATCACCAAGCTCTGTCCTCTGATACACGAAATCATTAAGGCTTTTGCTTTCTGTCTCCTGAGTTAGGCACAGGTGTAGGAGTACCTGAGTCAGAAAAGGCAGTAAACTCACCAGGTCTTTCTGGTTTCCGCCAGCTGTTTTCCTGGTGATCCACTGGTATCTTATTTAGTGGTCCTCCAGGGATTTGGGCAGAGATTATACTCAGATTTTTGGTACCACCCCTCTATGGCTCATAAGTTTCTAGGACTACCCCCACTCCACCTCCCTCCTCCTCACTAAATTGTCAGGTGCTCTGCCAACTTTAACTGTAAGCAAGCTGCAGTTTTCTGAGATTATGGAAAAAAGGCACTAACTCAAATTCTAACCCATTGCAGTCACTGTCTTTCAGTGGTCAACACTCCTTTAGTTTATGCTTGCCTTTGGTCACTCTCTAGTGCCTTTAAAACACTTGCATTACACACACACACACACACACACACACACACACAGAGGGGGAAGCCAGATTTTATAATCATAACTTACTGGAGTATTTGCCAGCCAATATCCTTCATCATTACTGGAAGCCAGAAGTCCCTCCATTTTTACAAAAATGTTATAAAGAAATTCTTCATGTTATGAAGCACTTTCTTACATGATCTTAATGGCTGCATACTATTGGGTCTTCTAAAGGGACTGTAAGTTTTCAACCTTTCTCTTGTTAGATAGCCAAGTTCTTTTCAGTCTTACATTAGTATAAATAGTACTTGAATGTACAGCCCATGTATTTACTTGGGGATATAAATATTTATACTTGGGGATAAAATTATAATTATTTCTTTAGGGTAAATTTCTGGAATTGGAATTTTTAAATTCGTGTGTGTGAATATTATTAATACTTTTGATACATTTTGCCAAACTTCCCCACAGAATGCTTGTGCTAGTTGTCAGGGCCACCTGGGAAACAAGATTACTTATTTCCCTTCAAGTCACATAAGTTTAAATGTATTATGAGATTTTCTTTTTGCTAAAAGGGTTATTTGATTGGTTTTTATGAAGCAGGAATAAAGTTATTTCTGATGTATCCTTTTTTGTTTAAACTGTGTCCACATACTGTGCTTACTTTAGCAAAAGTCAAAATTATAATATGGTTACATAATCAAAAGAGTAGAGTGAGTAGAAGCTTTAGTTTATTTAATTTAATTATTAGGCTTTTATTTTATTAATAAGAATACGAAGAAAACTTTTAAATTCTACTTTAGGGAACTAATTTTGTTCAGATAATATTTTAGAAGGAGGTATTCCCTCCCTTCTGTTTTTTTAAAAACTGCCTTAGTGAGATATAATTCACATAGCATAGAGTTCACCCACTTAAAGTGTACAATTCAGTGGTTTTGGTATATTCTCAGAGTTGTGCAACCATCACAACTGATTTCCCTTCCTTTTGAATAATAAGATGAGGATAGAATCCTGGCAATTTTGTGCACATAAAACTATGGAAGGCTATTCATGGTGAAAAAAGTTTCCTAGGCGAATGTCAGAATGAAGTTTAGACAGTGGTATTTCTTCCTTGTTTTTGCTTTTGGATAGAGGTGAAAGGCACTAATAAAAATAAAATGACAACAACCACCACAACTTAAAAATAAACACTGTAAACTTTCCATGTTAGATAAAAGCTATAGTATTTCTCTTATGCTAGCAATACTGTAGCCAAAAGAGCTCTGTAAAAGTAATGGTTCTTCACATTTTGAGGTTGGTGAAATGACCAAAGAGTAGGCATTAGATGATTTGAAGAAATTATTAATGTTCTTTGGTACCATATGATATTATGTTCATGTAGGAAAATGTCTCTACTTTTTGGAGATGAATGCTGAAATATTTAATAGCTTGATGTCTATTATTTCTTTAAAATAATTCCCCAAAAGAATACTAATAGGCTTACAAATAGCTAGGTGAAGTAAATATGGCAATATAAATATTATTAGTGGTTAAACCTAGGTGGCGGGTATATGAATAAATCTAGATGCCTATTGAACTTTTGCTTTAGTTTACATGTTTGAATTTTTCTATTAAAAATAAAGTTTTAAAAGATGAGTCTGTGAACATTCTAGACATGAAACAAGAATGTGGTTTTAACAGTGTTTAGTCTGCTACTATGTATGTAAAGAGACTTTCTATGGTATTTATTCACATTTGTGGTACACACAAAAAATTATCTTTGGAATGAATCAAGAAACAAATGATGCTAATTATTTGTGAAAAAGAAAGAATAGGAAAAGGTGGATAGGACAAGAATTGGAGTAAAACTTTATTTTTTTAATGTTTTTTAATATTTTGAAATGTTTTGTATCTAATAAAAATACATATTGAGGGAGAAAGAATATAGCCTTTAAGAATCAGATCCTTAAAAAGTAGAAAAATAATGTTTTCATTTCAAAAGACTTTCAGGTTGTTTTGATAAAATACTGGGCTTATGGATCTAGTAACTATTGTTGACTTGGACATTTAGAGTTCATTGTTGGGGTATTAAAAAACAGAACTTGTTTTATTTAGTTACAACATATCAATTATTTTTCTTTTTATCTCTTTATAGCCTGTTTGCACTGGGGAGTTTTATCTTAAAGAAAAAAGTATATTATGAGTCTAATCTTTATATATTATTCTGTTTTAATATATATTGTTTCAAATAAATACTGATTGTTAGTACCTCAGTTTCACTGCTAAAAATTCCTTTTGCTCTCCTAGTCTCCTAGATTCTGGAAATTAGCTAATTAACCCCTAACTTACATAGGAGCATGAAAAATAACATGATGTGTTATATGAAAAGAGTGGCCCATACACTGTAAAAATAATCAGACCTAATATGAAATCCCATCCTGTTTCTGTCACTTAACTGAAAACGTTAGGCAAGTCACTGAACTTTGCTGAGTGTCAGTTTCTTCTGGTAAACAGTAAGATAATACTACCCACCTGGTTATTGTAAAGATTAATTTAATTATATAAACAATGTCCTACCTGTCATGCCCTCATTTAAAGGAGGTACCCAATGGGTATTTTTTATAAGATTTATTTATTTATGAGAGAGTGTGCATGAGGGTAGGGGCAGAGGGAGAGAATCTCAAGCAGACTCCCCACTGAGCAGAAGCCTGACATGGGGCTTGATCTCACAACCCATGAGACCATGACCTGGGCCAAAACCAAGAGCCAGTCACCCAAGTGACTGAGCCACCCAGGCACCCCTCCATGTGTATTTTTAAAGTATGAAGAACTATTATTTTTGACATTGGTTTCATTGCTTCATTTATTTACAGGTAATTCTAACAATAATGAAATTTAAACCATTTTGGTGTGCCTGGGTGGCTCAGTTGTTAAGCGTCTGCCTTCATCTCAGGTCATGATCTCAGGGTCCTGGGATCGAGCCCCACATCAGGCTCCCTGCTTGGCGGGAGGCCTGCTTCTCCCTCTCCCACTCCCCCTGCTTGTGTTCCCTCTCTCTCTGTCTCTCTCTCTGTCAAATAAAAAAAAATCTTAAAAAAAAAAAAAGAAATTTAAACCATTTTACATGCAAACAAGACATTATATGAAAGTAATTTTAATTAAATTTAAAGTTTAGATTAATTTTTTTTGAGAGAGAGTATGCACACACGTCCCTTTGCACAAGTGTACTGGGTGGGGTGGAGGGAGAGGAGAGAGAGAATCTGAAGCAGTCTCCTTGCTCAGAGGGAGACCATCATGGGCTGGATCTCACAACCAAGAGATCATGCATGACCTGAGCCAAAACCAAGAGTCGGTCACTTAACCAACTGAGCCACCCATGTGCCCCAAAGTTTAGATTAACTTTTAAAAAATTATTTTACATGACTCTTCAAACTTGCCAAGTAAAATAAATTTCTGAGTTATCAAATCTTTACCCTTTAGAATAAAGCTTTAAACTTTCTTTGGGTTTAACCCATTGATGCACAGTTGATTGGATCAGCAGCTATGGAAATCACGATGTCCTTTATAAGCATTACATATTATCTATAATAAAGTAGTTGGCATAATGAGCAAGTCTGGCCCAAGAAAGATTTCTGTTGGTAGGCTTTTAAAAATCATTCTAGAATGAATGTTGTGGCAAAAGTCCTCTTTTGGCAGGAGATAATTTGAGAGAATAATCTTTCCTAACTTCCTAAGCATATGAATATTCATAAGTAGATGGATTTTTTTTTTAAATAATGATTCATTAAAGACTCATAATTAATTATTTAGCTACCTTGCCAAAAGGATATACTGCGCCTGTCCAAAACAGATTAAAATTTTGTACCTTTGGACAGGAAAAAAAAATCACTGGACAAGATTTTTGTACTCTTCCTAATTAATGCATATAAAATGTCATTGGTCTGTGTAGCTGTCTCTTACCACAAGAAATACTTTTTAAATTACCTTTTTCTAGAATACTTGTAAGACATGTAAGAGGTTTCTTGAAGTGCTACATATTTGATAGTTGAACAGCAATTAAATTGCTGTAAAAAAGTTGGCTGTTAACAGTAGCAATTCGTTACATTTTTAACTCTTGGGAATGCCTTACGTTGTTTCATTATTACTTGTGTTATAATTTCTATCTCCAAGTGAACATTTGGTGAATTTATTTTTATTGAGTAGACATCTCTAAAATTGAAGAGAAAAACCCAAAACCATATTTCTTTTGGTTAGCTAAATGTCAGTTGCTTAATGCAAAAGATAAAAATACTTTCTTGGGCTAAACTCTTTATAGTTTCAAAGCACTTTCATGTGTATTATCCCATTTGATCCTGTGACAATCCTACGAGGTGGGTTGTACAGGCATTACCTTCTTTTAAAGGTCAGGAGATTGCTGCCTTAGAGAGTTTAAGAGACTTGCCCAAGGTCACACCTCCAAAATCTCTAAATACATAAATAATACTCAAAAATGATCTGGCCCATTCTCTCATTTACTTGTAGCCTCTCTGTTGTCTAAATTTTTCAAAATGTTCTCCATTGTTGACTAAATTAAACCTTTTTTTTTTTTCAATTGGGAAATATTAATGAAACTACTAAGTCTCTAGTTTTGCAGTAAGATGAAAAAGAGAGAGAGAGAGAGAAATGCTAATGGAGTGTCTGGCTGGCTCAGTCAGTAGAACATGCAACTCTGGATCTCAGGGTTGTGAGTTCAAGCCCCATGTTGGGTGTAGAGGTTACTTGAAAATAAAATCTTTTTTTAAAAAAAGAGAAATGCTAAGAGAACTTAACTTTAGAATACTTAGATATTCATTAGCTGAAATGAGCTAAGCTACTGAATAGGAGAGCCTATACAATTTTTTTAAAAAGTGATAAATGATGTGAGAAACAAAAATATTTATGGTTTAAAAATACACAATACTTAAATACAATAATACTGTGATGTTCACTGTTAAATCAATTTAAAGAAGATATTGCTCAGATTTTCACAATTTTTAAAACATAATCTTGGGTAAGGGGAGAAGACTTTGCTGTATTTGGAAATAGAGCACAGAACCCAGGACATATAAAGGGAAAATGGAAATGTCTACCGAATAAAAATTAGTATAGGAAAAAAAATGACTAAAATTAAAAGACAGCAACTTGGGAAAAAAATTGCAAAACACACGGTAGATAAAAGGCAAGTTTTCTTTTTTTTTAATTTAGGTTTTCTTTTTTTTTTTTTAAGATTTTATTTATTTATTTGACAGAGAGATAGAGAGCACAAGTAGGCAGAGCAGGCAGAGGGAGAGGGAGAAGCAGGCTCCCCGCTGAGCAGGGAGCCTGACACGGGCCTCGATCCCAGGACTCTGGGATCATGACCTGAGCCGACGGCAGCCGCTTAACCAACTGAGCACTCAGGCACCCCAAAAGGCAAGCTTTCTTAATGTAGAAAAACCTCTTTCTTTACATAAAAAACTAATGATTTTTATATATTGGCTAATTGAACATAATAATAAAAAAATAATAACTCTTTCTAAGAGCTTTAATATAACTAAGGTTGGTTAATGTAGCATGATTTCAGTATTTGAAAATTAGAGAGGTCTACCTGTTTGTCAATAGAGGACTGGTTTAATTAAATGTGATTATCCATTTTATGGAAAATTATTATGCAGCTGTTAAAAATTATTATCCTAGAAAGGTTTCTTTGATGAGCTACTAATTGAGGCAAGTACCTTGCAAAGTAAAGTACATAACATAATCCTATTTTATTGAAAAGAACAAATCCTTGATATATGTACACACCCATAGGTTTGTATGCATGTAGATGAGAACATTGGCTAACTAGGATTGGCAGGTGGGAGACATTATAGGGGAGTAGGAATACAATGTTAGCTTTTTCTCACTTCATCTTTCTATTGTTTCACTCATAATGGTATGTGTTTTTTAAAATTCATTTTTAAATTTGTATGATTTTTCAATTGTGTATTTTTTAATTTATAAAAAATAGAGTGGGAGAGACGATAACACCCAATACATAAAAAAGACAAGTTCATAAACAGATACTTTGCAGAAAAAGATATGCACTGGCCATTGAACATCAGAAGCTCAAAAAGAAAAATGCAAATTAAAATAGCATTGAGATGTTATTTTTTACCTAGCACATTTGACCAAGTTTTTAAAAATTTTTTCTTTATATGTTACATATTATTTTTTATTGAGGTATAATTAACATACAATGTTATATTAGTTTTAGGTATACAATATAATGATTCAACAATTCTATACATTTCTCAGTGCTCATCCTTATCAGTGTAATCATCATCTGTCACCAGTGTTTTTATAGTCTTATTGACTATATTCCCTGTGCTGCACTTTTCATCTCCATGACTTATTTATTTTGTAAGTGGGAGTTTGTATCTCTTAATCCCCTTTATCTATTTCACTCATCCTTCCACCCCAAGTTTTAAAATTTGATAAATGCCCTGAGTTAGCAGCTAGAATATTCCCATATATGTATTGGGGCAAACCCTGTAGAAGGTAATTGGGAGATGTTTATTAAATTTGAATACATAGTTTATCACCTGGAAATTCCACTTGTAGGATCTTATTCTGGAGACCTGCTCATGAATGTGCACCATTGTTAACTTGAGACCAGAAAAGTGGTTAAGGTACTGTACACCCACACACTGGGATACTGGGCCACTATAATGAGGCAGAACAACTAAATACTTCACGTTTTCATGAAACACAGGATATGGTAACATGTACAGTATACTTCTATTTATATTTTTAAAAATTTCATCTAGTGACCATGCGCTAGGAAGTTTTGGGAGAGATTCCAGGAAATTATTAATGATGTTCATTCAGAAATAATAGGATCTGGAGGAAAAGGCAGATTCATTTTCATTGCATAATCTTTTGTGTTTTTTCACATTTTTTGCTGTATACATGTTATTTTCATAATTTTTAAATAATTTCAGAAAAGCCGTAGCAAAAGAAAAGTTTCTCACATTGAATAAATTGATCCTTTTTATAAAAAGCTAAAAAAAAGGGAAAATTAAAATGATCAGATCTTTTTCCTTTAATTGTGAATGATGGTTGTTAATAGCCAAATCAGAAAAAACAGAACTGCTTTTCTTTGCCATGCCCTCTCTTGCCTCAGTCTTTCTCATCTTCTTAAATGGCACCAGTACCCACCCAGCTGCTAAAACCAAAAAAACTAGAAATCATCCTTGATTCCTGTCTTCCCTCATCCCCAGATCCAATTCTTCTGGCAACGCTTACCTCCAGACAGAGCCTAAATCCCTCCACATCTGTCCATTTATTAGCACCTATTCCACCACCATCCATTTCTTGCCTGAATACCTGTTTGCTTGCTTGCTTCCGCTCTTGCTCTCATAGTTTATTCTTCTCATGGTGTCCAGAGTGAACTCTAAAAATGTGAATCAGATACCATCACCTCCCACGTAAAACCCTAGAGGGACTTCCCATTGCCCTTAAAATAAATCCAGATGCTTGCCCTGGCCTTACAGATGCCTTACCGTCTTGCTAGTTAGTGTCCCTGTCACTAGAGTCCCCTCACTGATTGTCCCTCAGCCACACAGTCAGACCCTTGTTTGCATACTTGGCAGAATCCTGCCTACCTTCGGTCACTTTCAGGAGCCACTCCCAGGTCCTTACTGATAGGTTCACTTTTATCTTGTTGGTCTCAGCTTAAAAATCTCCCCTTGGTCTTTCCAATGAGCCCATCTAAAGAAGCTCTGTGTCAGACTCTGTCACATCATACTGTTTTATTTTCTTCTTAGCACTTCACATTACAGGATAATCGTGCCATTTTTCACACTGGCATTCTACTATTAACTGAAGTAGGTAATCTTAAATTCCAAGAATGTACATTTTCCCCATGGGATACAAGAGAACATTTTCATTTTGAATAGAGAGGTGGGCATAATAGCCATAAACATTGTTATTGTTCTTAAATTGGCATTCATGGAACAAGAAGGCACTCATCAAAGCTGTAAGATTTATTTTATACCAAGAGTGGTCTCAATCCATAAAAACCTGGACCTTCTAGTTCATTGCTTTATTTCACAACAGTTCATTTCAGACCAGATCTATCTGGAAGTCTGGTTTTACTTAGTCCTAGACTAATTCGTCCTAAGTGAAGCCTCTCCCCTTCCATTCCAGATTGCATTATCTCACAGAGATTCTTTTAATGCCATCACCAAACATCCTCAGTGAGTTAAAAACTAGTGTTTGGGGCCCACTTACTACACAAAATTTTCTGGGCCAACACTGTACCCACTGCAGTGTAAAGCCCAGAGTCCATTAGCCGGAAGGTAAAGAAAGGTTTTTTTTCTCTTTTCTCTTATAGGTAAAATGGATGATTATCATTTCCAATTTCAAAGTACTATTTTGATGTTTTAATTTTTGCATTTTACCTAGCTAACACACATTAAATAAAGATTTTCAAAAGCCACGATTATATCTGCCAACACTCATATATTTTGAATATTTCTTCTGGATAATAGGTGGTTTTAGTGTTGAAATTCCTCCAACCATTTATTTAATATTTTGAAACATTTTTAAATTTTAATATCAGCATTAGGAGGCTACCACAAAGTTCAGATTATGTAAACTATCCGTTTTGATTATTCTTACTTTGTAAAGTTAGTTTAGTTACTTTTTTTAATTTTATTTTATTATGTTATGTTAGTCACCATACAATACATCATTAGTTTTTGATGTGGTGATCCATGATCCGTTGTTTTCGTATAACACCCAGTGCTCCATGCAGTACGTGCCCACCTTAATACCCATCACCGGGCTAACCCATCCCCCCACCCCCTCCCCTCTAAAACCCTGTTTGTTTCTCAGTTTAGTTACATTTTTCAGTATCTTTTTCCTATAATATAAAGAATCTTAATTGCTGAAGACATATAAACATGCTAGTTAAAGTTAAGCATAAATTAAAAGTGAATACATATAAAATATTTTAACTATGAGTAATAAACCTTGCTTAGAGTAATAACTGAATTTTATAGAAAACATTTGGATTACAGTAATGTTAGAAATGGATTTGTTGCTGAGATATATAAATGCAACAAACATCAAATTACAGTATCTGTGTGACTATCTATGTGGGTGGGGGAGGCAGTAAAGAAATTGAATTGTATCTCTGCCTTTAGTTCTTACTCTCCAGTTAGGGAGATAAGCTAAAGCATGTAAAAAATTAAATAACAGAGAAGATGTCACAAGGCAGCAGACAGCTAATTATACACAGATGATCCTTTAGCACTGACTATATTTATATAAGGATGTCACTGACAGCCAAACAGAACAGACACTGATTTCAACTGCGGTGGTTCTGTTGAGAAGGATACCTGTCTTTACTGTTTGGTCTTCCTCAGCCAGGTACTCTTCCTCTTTATTCTCACTGGCCTCTTCATTCTCTTGTCATGATTTTTTCTTATCTTTATGTTCTTAAGACTGTAGTTGCCAAACTGTTTCATAACACCTATTCCAGACCCTCTAAACCATAAGTTGTAGGCAGAAGGCAGGAAAATGAGAATGAAGTAGTTTGATAGCTTTACTCTCCAGCGTCTGTTTAGAGTAATCCCTGAATCTGTTTGTTCTTACCACAAGCTATGCACATATTTTTGTTTGTGCGATACTTCTTACGTAAAATTCAAAACCAAGAAAAGCTACCATTTTAAATTGTAAGGTGGTTTAATTAACCACAGAGTTTCTTTTGGTTGGCTAGAGTTGCATTACATGTTAAAAGGACTATCTGAATTTACATAATGCAGCTTAAAAGAACACACTAATTATTGGCCCTGATCACTTGGACATTATCTATTTTCTTGAACTTTCTCACTATCAATTCATCCTTGGGAATTTGAATAGCATTTGTAGCATTTAGCTACATTTTCCCACTACAGGTTCCTTAATTTAGCATTTATTTTACTTATCTTGACCTAAAAAGAATCTGTTGCCCACTCTGAAGTATAGTGATAACTAATTTATTAAGTAAACATCAGGGAACGAATCTTTCCTAGTTACTCCCAAGTAGTTTAATATCTGGAAAAGACCTACAGTGAGGATCTGTTGAACTTGGTAATGAAATATCAATGTATTTCATATACCAGTCAGATGAAGCTCACTTCCTTTCATAAAAGTTTAATTAGACCCACTTGATTTCTTTGCCAAAGACCTCTCTGAAGAATGCCCAAAGGAAAAACAGAAATGGTTCACCAAAAATTGTTTTGCTTCTACTCAGGTGCATGAACAAAAATTTAATTGAGTTGCAATTGATATCCCAACCCTCCAAAATTTCAGAGCAAGCCACCTTGGCCAGTAAGATGCTGCAAGGATAGGTAGATTTAAGCAATCTCTAGGTAAAGCCAGACCCTCCACACATGCTCACTGAGAAATCCCATTAATTATTTCAACTCCAAAGTCAGGTGGTTCTTTAGTAAACTGAGGATTATTATTTCAGTGTTCCTTTTCTAAGTCTGTATTCTAGATGTAATCATTATCACTCCCAAAACTCTTCTTATATATATACTATGCCTTCAGAGAAAAGTTACCTGAAATTTGATAATAAGGCAAAAAGGTGGGTATGCTATCATGTCATGTTAGGGTAAAAGATTATCCAGGGAATTGTATTTAATTCAAATCAGTATATACTGTTGATTGAAGGTCTAGAGCTAATGAGGTAACATGTCAAGTTGTAGAATTTTGACGAAATGTAGATTTTGTAGGGGTGCAAATAATTTGGTGGAAAAGATAATCCAAGAGTAACAATTTGTGACTCTCTTGGACATGACTTAGTGTTGTCGCTAGGCTAGAGGGGTATTCCTAGCATTTCCTAAAAACAACCAATTTCTCAAATGGCCTTTGATTGTTTTATTATCTTACTGGTTCCTTTATTAATTGAGTTCAATAAAATATTTGACATCTAAAAAAGAAGAAACCTTAGAGTGTTTCCTATAGTGTTTGATGTTGGCATTGCACAGTATCTGGGACATGGAAAGCACTCAGTAAGTTCTGGTTGACTGACTGGCTCCATCTGACTTGACTTTGGCAAGATGTACCCCCAAAGTACTTATGTTTTAACCTGTTGGACAAAATCATTTACTATTATCCTCTTATACCTCAGAATAGAAACTAACATTAGTTTTGGCATAATTGATAGTGAACTGTAACTATTCCACACCTTCAGCCATGTCTGGGTCTTAAGATCAATGGTGCCAGGATGCCATGAACAGACATTTTTCCAAAGAAGACATCCAAATGGCCAAAGACACATGAAAAAGTGCTCAACATCGCTTGGCATCAGGGAAATCCAAATCAAAACCTCAATGAAATACCACCTCACACCAGTCAGAATGGCTAAAATTAAGTCAGGAAACAACAGATGTTGGCGAGGATGCGGAGAAAGGGGAACCTTCCTACATCGTTGGTGGGAATGCAAGCTGGTGCAGCCACTCTGGAAAACAGTATGGAGGTTCCTCAAAAAGTTGAAAATAGAGCTACCCTATGACCCAGCAATTGCACTACTGGGTATTTAGCCCAAAGATACAAATGTAGTGATCTGAAGGGGCACCTGCACCCCAATGTTTATAGCAGCAATGTCCACAATAGCCAAACTATGGAAAGAGCCAAGATGTCCATCAACAGATGAATGGATAAAGAAGATGTGGTATATATATACAATGGAATATTATGCAGCCATCAAAAAAAACCCGAAATCTTATTTTCCTCATTGTGTAAACATTGATAGGTATGTGACAAATGGGAAAAAAAAAAATCCAAATAATAAAGTGGCATATTGGTGTTCAGCAATATAAAAAAAAAAAACAACAATGAAATCTTGCCATTTGCAATGATGTGGATGGAACTAGAGGGTATTATGCTAAGCGAAATAAGTCAATCAGAAAAAGACATGTATCATATGATCTCACTGATATGAGGAATTCTTAATCTCAGGAAACAAACTGAGGATTGCTGGAGTGGTGGGGGGTGGGAGGGATGGGGTGGCTGGGTGATAGACACTGGGGAGGGTATGTGCTGTGGTGAGCGCAGTGAATTGTGTAAGACTGATGAATCACAGACCTGTACCTCTGAAACAAATAATACATTATATGCTAAAAAAAAAAAAGAGAGAGAGAGAGAAGATAGTAGGAAGGGAAAAATGAAGGGGGGGGAGTCAGAGGGGGAGATGAACCATGAGAGACAATGGACTCTGAGAAACAAACTGAGGTTTCTAGAGGGGAGGCGGTGGGGGAATGGGTTAGCCTGGTGATGGGTATTAAAGAGGGCACGTATTAAATGGAGCACTGGGTGTTATATGCAAACAATGAATCACGGAACACTACAGCAAAAAATTATGATGTAATGTATGGTGATTAACATAATAAAATAAAATTAAAAAAAAAAAGAAAGACCTGGGGGAATGGGGAGATCAATGGTGCCAGACTTTTAGCTTTCATGGACCACATAAAATTGCCCTAATTATTGAGAGGCTGGCTTTAGATTGCCAGTGTTTTCAAGAGAAGCATACCAAAACAAAACAAAACCCTACCTATTATCATCATCATTTTATTTAACAAGGAAAAGCTTAACGTCACAAATTAGGAAAGACATAAATTGGAATAAAAGACAATCATTTAAATTGAATAAAATCTAGCCTTCATAATTATTTACCACCCTGTCCTTCTTTTCCTCACTTCACCATATCTCAACTCTCAGAAATCACAACTTCAGAATACTTCAAGTTTGTGATAGAAAGCTAGTTATCAGCCTAGAAAAGAAGTTTTTCTTAAATTGGCTATAAAGGAGCTTGTGTGTGGTAATGCTAAGTACAGGATTATATCATTTAGATATAAGTTAGGGGTAGGAGCCAAAAACAGACGTTTCATTATTTTTTAAATTTTATTAAATGAAGCATGTATTAAACACCTTTGTTTCTCCGTACTGGCTTAGACTTTGGGACTAGACTTTGGGTGTATAAAGCAGAGTCGTTGTCCCTGAGGATCTAGAAGGGAGCAATCCTGGCCATTCTGGTTACAAAAAGAGGCTGAAGAGCAGAATTTGAAGGATTAAAAACCTGGAATCTGTACTGATTTCATTTATCTTGATTCATAGATGACCCATGGACCCATAGAATGAAAGGCAAAGAGATAAATAAACAGCCAAATTTCACTGTAATCTTGGATCTTAAGTAACATCTTAGAAAGATGATATGTGTTAAAGTAATGAAACAATGTTTCTAAATGTCTGACAAAATAATATTAGTGAGTTACCATTTCTGAAGGTGAAATGTAGTATGCTCCTATTCCATCCTGAGGTTTATTAGGAAAGTGTCTGGATATAAATGCTTGTTTGTAGCTCCTCTTTCCCCAGTTTTAAAGGACTTGATGCCATGATTTACAGCAGATGAATTTGAGCTATCCCAAGAATTCTAGAGGCTACCAAATGTGGCAAGATGTAATAGGCCCACACGGTTAAGAAATAACTCTGTAAAAAATAGACATTTATGCCTCCAATACATATTCCCAAATCCATCCTCATTATCAGTTTAGATAAATTAACATCTTCCAGCTAAAATCTATGTAGACATTTTTACATGAAAAATAGTTAGTTTTAAAAAAGAACTAGACCTACCACCAAATTGTTTACAGTGACAAAAAATAAAATAAAAAATAAATTGGTTTCAATGTCTATCAATAAGTATACATTAAAATAAATTAGAATACAGTTGACCCTTGAACAACATGGGTTTGAACTGCGTGGGTCTATGTATATGTGGATCTTTTTCCAGTAAATACAGGACGGTACTGTAAATGTATTTTCTCCTCCTAATGATTTTCTTAACATTTTCTTTTCTCTAGCTTACTTTACCATAAGAATATGATATATAATACATGTAACACGCAAAATATGTGTTAATAAACTGTTTATGTTATTGATAAGGCTTCCAGTCAATAGTAGGCTATTATTAGTAAGTTTTGCGGGAGTCAAAAGTTATACGTGGATTTTCAACTGCAAAGGAAGTCAACGCCCCTGACCCCTGTATTATTTGAGGGTCAACTGTATATCCATTCAATCAGGTACTATTCACTCAATAGCAGTGATGTACATTGATCAGTATGGGAAATATCCATGAAAAATGTGATGTATGTTTAAAAGAACATGTAGAATATAATTCTTTCTTTTTAAGTACAGTAAAGTAAATGTGCATGCATGCCCACACATTTTAAATGTGTTATAATGCTTTCTACTCAGTACTACTAGCCTTTTTGGAGTGTTCCCCAAACCTAATGATAGGGTATCCCAGTTTGCCCAATAACTGGGCAGAAACTGCATTCAACTTATTTGCAGTCTGTTGATTGTGGTTAGCAAGGAGATCTTACCCAAAAGACAGCTGGAAAACAGAATTTTAGCATCTTTGTACCTGTGGAGCAGATTATTTATGGAATTAAAGAGGCCTTCTCACCATTTATATTTTTGCAAACTCCCAACTTCTCCTCCAATCCTAGATTGTCAAGTACAAGGACAGCAGTATTGTCAGAATAAACTAAAATAATAAGTATTTAATTTCAATTCTGTTTAAAATAACTACCCATAAGCAAGCTAGCTAATTTTAAAACATTATTTTGGCCTTTGGTTAAAAAAATTAAGTGTGGAGATTCTTTAGAGATCTAACCCACATGCTGCTGTTCAGGAGCAGTAAACCATGAATTGTGAATTAATTCAATCATACAGCTGCCCTTTATTAGCCACCATTTCCCTGTGGATAGCTCTTGGGGAAGTAGTCCTCCCCAGTGGAATTTTCTATGGTTGAGCTATAATAGAATCTTGACTAGTCCTAAAATGCCATTTCCTGGAATTATTAGTCCAACTCTCAGTGAAGTCTTAGACTACAAACTTGGAAGATCAGCACTGTGTGAATCTGTTCAGGAAGGAGGCATTTGTAATAAGTGAAGCTGAAATGGCTTAATCTCAAAATCAATTAGCTTTGGGAATACAGTTAAATGAAGCAATCGTTCATGAACTTTCTAATTATTCTTTCCTAATTTGTGCTAAAATCCAAAAGGAATAATATTGGATTATCTGCTCTTTTGAATTAAATATCCCTGTGTGCCCCTCTATTTGCATATGTAAGTAAGGCTTTCCCATAATATAAAGAATGTGGGGAATTTTTTTCTTCCACAACTTGTTAACTCCATAGCCACAAGGAGTAACCTGTGTTCTTGACTTTGAGCTTGAAGGGCGTTTGTTTACTGATCAGCTAATCAGAAATTATTCAGACAAGAATCCTCAAGAAAATTGTTTATTGGGCCATTTCCCATTTGGCATAAAATAGCAAGCAGCAAGGAAGAATAAATTGAAACTCATAGCTAATCAAGACTGTATAACTATTTAGTGCTTTGTTAATATATTCATCTGGCAATTTTTTAGAATTGTTTCAGTTCTGTAAATTCTTTACTTGTTGAGTTTGATTATACTAAGTAGCCAAATGTATTTTTTAATGATCTAAATTGTGTCTGGGCAGTGACTATAACTTATCACTTTGGGTACCTCAATTTAAGATTATTTTGAAGGGATATACCATCAATCCAGAACAACCCTCCAGCTACTTGATTCATTACAAGCTCTAAGAGGAGTTAGCAGCTCTCCCATGGGATTCAAACGTGAATAGAATAGCAATACTAGTAAGGTAGTTCCTTTCTCTGGTGTTATTAACCATTCCTAGGAAAAGAAAACAAGCATAATGCCCATTGCTTATCAGAGCTATGAGGTCAGTAAATAATTTTACCTTCTTGTTTTTGAGTGCAGTAGGATGTGGAAGTATATTACCACTGCTAATAAACTACATTCAACTCATACTCTCTAAAGCAACAGAATAGTATTTCACATTTTCAAAAGAATCATAGTGACTCAGTTTTTTTTTTAAAGACACGTTTCTAGTTGCATTTGACAAAATCAGTTATTTCTTGTTGTGATGTTTTATCTTCAAAGAATTATTACCTTTGTAGACTACTGAAAATTTAAATTAAAAATTGAAAAATATGTATTAAATAGTACTCCAATTTAAAATGGAAGAACTGGGGATTGGAGGAAACAGACATAAGTGAAATTAGACTGACACAGAAGTTTGAAGTTCAACTCCAGGATTCTTTGAACCACTCACTTGGCAGTTTCCCAAATCATGTTAATTGCCTTTTTGTGTATACATTTCCATATGCTGACTCATCGCTTTGGCTTAAGCTGCAATCATTGTAACAAGATTGGGAATATTTAAATATTCTTCCCTTTTATGCCTGCCTGATGGAACTAATAGTTTCTGAACACAAACTGTTATTTTATTTTTGAAATATTTTTCTAAAATATTATTAGTGTTTATAAAATAGATAAAGATAAAATAAAGAACACCATGACTGCCTTTAAAATATTGTGATAAGGGAACTGAAGTTGAAGACATTTTAAATCCCCTACTTTCTCAGATGAGATTGATCTCAACCCAGAGGCCTAGAAAGCTTTAGCATTTGGTATCATGGGATGCCCAGGGCCCCAGACCAAACGAGCAAAACTCGCTCTGCACTCACTTTCCTGTCATAAACCCATCATTTTGATGTCAAATGCCCAATGTCTGTATATATCAGTTTAGAAATTAGAGCCATACAAGTATATAGGTTCCTCAATAGACTTTTAGAAGTTAGAGACAAAAGACCTTAGAAATCATTCTGTGAGTGTCCAAAACTGGTTCTGATTCAGTACACATGTGCTGTGCAAACAGGCAGCCATTTCCCCTATCACACACGTATTTTAGCTGTGATGGCCTATGGTGTGTGCCCCACACTCTCCCCGAGACCAATCTCCAGTCATTGCAGCTTTGCCTAAGAAAAGGCAAATGACCTTATTAAATATCTAGATATAACGATGCCCTCTCTGACTTCTTGAAACCCTGCTTTCATTTATATTTAAGAGCTAGCACAACTATCGATCTTACAATTTTACTGAAATACATTAATTCTGTAGGTTGAAAGAATGGTAACCAAAGCCATTCTCTCATATAAATATACCTGTATTCTAAACCCAGCTTTCTTTCTGTTAGCATGACATATCCTTTGCTAGTGCTTTTACCGTGCTTGCTCCCTATATAATTAAACAGTGATAAAAAAGTGTGCTGTTTTCCTTCAGATATGAATGTGTGCCAAGGAGGAAGAGGGAATATATATAACCCTTTTTCAATCTTAATTTTTTTTAATCTATTGAACTTTTTTCAGTATATCACTGGTTTTCTCTTAATTAACCACATTAATAGCAGGGAACAAATGCATGAATACAAAAGTAATTTGCATTTTATTTTTGTACATATATATTACTTGAGTTTCTCATCTGAGTGTGCCAACACACCCTCATACCCTGAACTGAAAAGAACCAGTCTTTGAAGATCTGGAAACTAGGCTGGGTTCCTAGTACACTATCCTCTTCCTTCTCCATGACAAAGTCCTCATTCCCTCTTAACTCTGATATTGTGGCTTTGATTTTAATAGTTTCTCTAGAACATAGAAATTTTTAGTTTTGCTTAATTTGGTTTATTGACTTTGGTCAGTGATAAAATGTTTGGAATAAAAAAAATGTCATGACAACAAATTAATGACCAATTACTGTGTGTACTTGCCATATGTTAATAAAATTTGAAAGTAGTTGTTCATCCTATTTGGATGATTGGCTATTCCTTTCATCTAAGCCAACCATGAAAATAAAAACTGATTTACATTCCCAGAACTGAATAAATATAAGGCATTTTTTAAAATAAATGAATATGTGATTTTTAGATCTCTTTTATTTCTGTTTACTTTTTTATTATGTTTACTATAAATCTATGTTTGAAGATAAAATCTAGGTTTTGCTCTAAAAAGACATGGAATAAGAGTGAGGCCAGCCTAGAATTTTAGATACCAGTTGTCCTTATTGTTTTCCTTTTCTTAAACATTCCTGAGCAGAAGTTAAGACAGCTGGAAGGGTTTACCCAGAGTTGTGAATGATCTAAAGCAAAAAAACAGGGAAGGAAATCTAGGGGACACCAAGAGCAGTATTCAAATGGAGCCAACTTGGAAATGGAAGAAAGTGAGAAATCCACAAGCCGCCAAGACCTGGCCCCAATTGAACCTCATAGCCTTCTCTTGGGCCACCTTCCCTTCCCTCCATTCAGCAGCATCAGGAGCTTCTTTTAGTTCTGGCTAGCCCTTCTGTGTGCTCTCAGTGTCCAGATGCTCCCTCTCACCATTCTTTCCTCACTAATTCGTATTCATTTTTCAACAATCAACTCAGGAGTCTCCTCCTTGAAGAAGCCTTCTGTGCCCCCACCATAAAGGATTGCATGCCCTGGCCCTAGGTGCTCAGAGAATTTTTCACACACTTATCTTGGCACTTACCATATTTAATTGGAATTATCTATGCTTAGGTCATTCTCTCACATTACACTATAAGGTCTTTAAGAGAAAGGTGATTTATTCATTATAATCATCTTTGTAACCCAATGCCATGCAGAGTCCCTGGCAAATGGTAGGCATGCAATAAATGTGCATCTGAACTAAAACCAAAATATGGGTTTTCAGCTTTCTGCAAGGCAATTTACTGGTGAAATCCTTGACTTTATTCTTTATTTCAATTATCACATTAAGTCTTGACATTTTAAGTGGCTCTCCAAAAATAAACTGTACCCAAGAGAGTATGACCATGTCTCAAAAGCCACTTTGTGTGTGTGTGTGTGTGTGTGTGTGTGTGTGTGGATGTGTAGGACTCAAAACCATTTCTCCAAGATGAGGCATGAGGCATGAGGCAGTAATTTTTGAAGCTCATGCCTTTTGACCCCTTTCAGATTTGAATTACATTAATTGTGTTGAAATTCTTGAACATAGATTAAATGTGTCAGGGAATAAGTGAGGGCCCTGGAAAATATACTTAGAAATAGGGAAAATAGTGTGGGGGGAAAACAAAACAAAGTCTAGTAAGTGGAGGGAGGGTTTGGGGAGAGGTGGAGTGTGTATATAATCAATGAATCTTTGAAATTTATCTTATATCAAAGAAAACTTTTAAATATAATGTGAATATCTATAATAGTCCATGGACTCTGAGGCTGAAATTAATTAAAATGTTGGAGGGCTTTATGTGGGATTTGGGGTATGTTGGGGGGGGCGGTTTTGTATTCTATTTGGAATGGGTGTGCATCTCTATATGACACCTGTACCTTCCAAAATATTTGTCTGTTAATCAACAGCAAGCACATAGCAACTTTTTTTCTGACTTAAGTCAACACTGATTTTCAATTTGTAGATAAGAGTCAAAGCCTGAAACCAGCAGCCAAAGATATCCAGATAATTAGCTGAGGTGCTATTATTCAAAAGCTGTCTCTTTCACTTCTACTATTTAAAGCTGCAAGAATTGGAATTAGTCTGACCCATAACTGTTCAATCTCTTCTCTTCTTTAGTGGGATTGGAAGGAACTGGCCCTGGGCCTCAGGAGGCAGCAGTATTTTGGCAGAATTTGGAACTCTGCATTTGGAGTTTCTACACCTGAGCCACTTATCAGGAAACCCCATCTTTGCTGAAAAGGTGAGATTCTCCAATACACCTTGCATTGCAGAGCTGTACTTGTGAGAAACAGTATCCTCTCCTTGAAGATTTAGTAATATTAGACGTGGAAAAGAACAGCGAAGTTTAATACAGTTCCTTATGAAGTTTTATTACGTGCAGCATTTCATTTTACCAAACTGTAAACCCACAGTCTTTCCATGGCATCATCTAACTCCGTGTGAGACAGCATGATGTACACGTCAGATTCTCCACACCTCAAGCAAGTCACTTTACCTCTCTGAATTTTTTTCCTTATCTAAAAATAGATAATGTCTGGACTATATGAAGCAAATATGGGAAAGACCTTTTAAACTCAAAGTATAATACAACTTCGAGTATAATACAAATTGAATCTGTTTCTAATTTTCAAGAAACAAACCCATAGATATTTGAGTAAATTTATATTCACCCCACCACTCTGCCCTTAGCTTTCACCCCATTTGTAGCTCCCCTTTATGGCAAAATTTCTTGAGAGAATTGTCTCTGTTACCCCCCATCTTGTGTCCCCCGCTCTTGAACACTTTCCAGTCAGGCTTTTTTCTCCGCCACACCTGTCTCAGTGACCGGTGAGCTCTGTGTTGCCAGGTCTGGTGATCATTCTCAGCCCTCGTCTTCCTCACCCTCTCAGCAGCTGACACACTTGGTCACTTCCTTCTCCGAGACCCTGCACGGGGCTGCAGGCATATGGTACTACCCTGGTTTGCCTCCTTCCTCAGTAGAGTGCTCCTTCTCAGCCTTCTTTGTTGGATCTTCCCCAATGTCCCAACCTCTAAATATCAGAAAGCCTCAGGACTCAAACCTGGACCTCTTCTTTTTATGTTCACTGTCTACATGACTTCATCCAGTCTCATGGCTCCACATATGGTCTATGTGCTGTTGTTGACTCCAAATTGATCATTCCAGTCCCAACCTGTCCCACACTCTATATCCGACATTTCCACTAAGAGGTCTAAAAGACACCTGCTACTCCAAATGCCTCAGACTCAATCCCCAGACCTGTTTCTACTGCAGTCTTCATTGTCTTGATAAATGCCACCTCAGTTTACTCAGTGGCTCAGACCATGGATCTTGAGGTCATCTGGTTCCTCCCTTTTGGGAAACCTTAGGTTGAATCCATCAGGAGATGTTTTGGCTCTATCCTATTTCTCTGCTCCCACCCTTTCCTGGGACCCTAACATCTCTCACCTGGACTCTGCAGTACTCACCTGAATACTGCTTCCTCTCTTGTCCCCTCAACCACACGAAACTTCAATGGCTTCCCATCACACTTGGAATAAAATAAGCCTTCATTTTGGCCCGTGAGGCTTGCATGATGTGGGCCCTGACTCTCTCTCTCCTCTCTCTTTGACATTCTCCCCTTTGCTTCCTCACCTCCAGCCTCAGTGGTCTGGCCAAACCCACTCTCTTCTCAGGGCATTTGTGCTTGCACCTCCCTCTGCCCCCGTTGCTCTTCCTCCAACTTTCTGCATGGTTATTCCTTTGCTACTTTAAGTTTCAGCTCAAACCCTCTCCCATCAGGCTCCCCAGACCTCCCTGACTAAGCGTGCAGCCTCACAACCTCACATCACTCTGTCCCATTGTTCTCTATAACTTTTTCATAGCATCTGTCACCACCTGACATATTTATGTACTTATCATCTGTCTCCTCCCACTAGACTGCAAATTCCAAGAGGGTAATGACTTTGTTTATCCACTGATAGATCCCTAGTTCCTTCTTTGGCATCTGGCAGATGAGTGTGACTGTATTCACTTACTGTGATTATTTTTGTAAGCTGGGGGCGACTCTTTGTTCTAATTCTTTTAAATCAGTCTTCTTTCCTAACATGGAAAAATATAATGGAGAAAGAGAAGAATGGCACCAAAATTGTGTTTTAGATTTTCATAGTAACATCTCATTTTCTGTTGTAGGTAATGAATATTCGAACAGTACTGAACAACCTGGAAAAACCACAAGGCCTTTATCCTAACTATCTGAATCCCAGTAGTGGACAGTGGGGTCAATGTAAGTCAAAAGATTAGCATTGTTTTAGCTCTTTATGATACCCAGCACTGTTCTAGTAACAGAGAGAAGGAGTACAAAAAAGCACAAATCTTTTTTGGGGAATGTTTCAAAAAGGGGAAAGTGGGCATGGTTCCTTTACTAAATAGGCTTCTCGTAAGAGAGACTATAAATGTTACCAGGGATCTAGATTGTTTGTTTTTCGTGCATAACTGTGAGTATGATGACATGTAAGCACATTTAAATTATTAATCAGGAAGGGAAGATCTGGTCGGGTTGTGTGGGGGATGTTAGCCCATAACAAGCCGGTCATGTGGATAGAAGGGAAAATTGTTCCTTTGTGCTATTATAGACAATCAGGGTTTTGCACAGAGTAGCTAGATCATTCTACCGTATAGCATTTTCTCTTTTTCTTCTTGGCTCCAAGATGAGAGAGGAGCCTGAATCTTTAAGGGTTAGGAAATTGAAAGAGCATACAGGGTATTTTCTCTACTTAATTTTAAGCCAGCAGATAATGGTTTCTTCCCAGTAGAATTATCTTCAGATTAGGAGAAAGCATTATGCAATAAGCCCTCACTTCAGATCCCTTAGGGACTTTGACCCTGGTATGAGGATTCAGAGTAGTTGAAAGAAATGTTCTCAAGTTGATTTGGAAAAGCAGTGGTAGATTAACACGGCAACTGAGAGCGAGTACAGAATACTAAGTGAGCTGCCTCACGGTGCTGGGGCTATTAGCAGTGCCTTACAATTTTATTCTAATTTGAGTATTTTCTTTATATTTAAAATTATATTCTTAGATGAATATGCCCTACTGTTACTGTAGAAGTACTTTTCTTAAAGAATAATTTAGTAGAATAAAAACTGTGCTAAAATCTCTGTCTGTAGTGGCTATGGAAGGCCTAGCCGTTGAGACTGTAAGACCAGAAGGTTGCCACTTAGCCAAGTGTGGTCTGCAGATCACTGCCTGTCGCTGAGACCGTTCACGGGGTCCCGAAGGTCAAAGCTATTTTTATAATAATACTAAGGCTTTCTGCCTTTTTACTGTGTTGACATTTGCACTTGTGTTGCAAAAGCAGTGGTGGGTAAAACTATTGAGGCCGCAGGGGGAACCATGGCGGAGGAGCCAGATAGTACTGATAATTGTATTCTTCACTGACAGTAAGAAATAAAAAGATGCCAGTTTCACTTATGAATATTTTAAATGAAAAAAAATTAATTGAGTCTAGTAAATCTCAGCCATCGAGTACACTTCTTTGCTGTGTAATAAAAGATAGTGCCTGCCTCACAGAAAAGCACTTGTGTGATTGAGTCACAAGCTGAACCAGCCACTTATTGCTGCATGGATTACCGTTTTTGCTTGAAAGAACAACTGAAGACAAACTTTGGTTATTCGGACTTGGGTAATTGGTAACCACGTTCTCAAAAACAGGCCTGTCGCTTCAAAGAAAACTGACAGTATCTGGGCCAATGATAGAATTTGAATTTCTAAATGAAAATTAGAATTTTAAGAAATTCCACCATTCCACCATGACCTTAACACCTTTAACCAATACTTAAAGACTTTTCCGGGGCACCTGAGTGGCTCAGTTGGTTAAGCATCTGACTCTTGATTTCGGCTCAGGTTATGATCTCAGGGGCGTAAGATCGAGCCCCACGTTGGGCTCCACACTGAGCATGGAGCCTGCTTAAGATTTTCTCTCTCTCCTACTCCCTCTGCCGCTCCCCACCCTCTCTAAAAAAAAACTTTTCTGATGAGAGTAGTGGTGGTTTTTTATATCATATAATGAACTGTGTCAACATTTGGAAGATCTGCATAATTAAGTGAACCAGTATTTTCCAAATGACCAATACATGCTATTACAAAATCATATGAGAAAAAAGATCCATTCAAAGTACAAGATAGACCAATGGATTTTAATGTAATAGTACAAAAATTCATTGATGTGATTTCTAATTCCACATTAAAACCAACCTTTACAAAATGTTAACCTTTAAAAAACTACTTGTCAAGTTTTGTTTTAGTGTCAAAGAAAAATATCCACAATTATCTGAAAAGACTCATAAAATACTTTCTTTTCCAACTGTGTAACTGTGTGAGGCTGAATTTTCTTCATGTGTTTCCACCAAAATGACATATAGCAACAGGTTGAATATAGAGCAGATACAAAAATCCAGCTGTCTTCTAGTACAGCAAAAATTTAAAATATTTGCAAAAATATAAATCAGTGTCAGTCTTTTAGCTAATTTTTTATGTTGTAAAATATAACGTTTTTATGAAAGATATGTTATCATAATGGTTGTATTATCATTTTAAATTAATAAAATAGGGCGCCTGGGTGGCTCAGTTGGTTAAGCGACTGCCTTCGGCTCAGGTCATGATCCTGGAGTCCCTGGATCGAGTCCCGCATCGGGCTCCCTGCTCGGCAGGGAGCCTGCTTCTCCCTCTGACCCTCCCCCCTCTCATGTGCTCTGTCTCTCTCATTCTCTCTGTCTCAAATAAATAAATAAAATATTTAAAAAAAAAAAAATAAAAAATAAATAAATTAATAAAATATTTTAACTTAATTTAAATATTTTAAATTTCATTTCCAATATGGTAAATACTTATAGATATTACATAAACAAGTTATTTAGGGCATTTATTTGTTGTTAAGAGCGTAAAGCGTGCTGAGACTAAAGCTTGAGAACCATTAAGAGTATTTGAGATAAAATAGAACTTGAGTAGCTTTCTGAGTACAAGGACCAGATAAGATTCTCTAAAAGGACAGGTGTTTTTAGCATTTTCCTTCTCATGAATGATTTTAAAAATTGAAAAAAATTCTCTATGACTGTTTTCTTCTTGTGGTTTAGGATTTAGAAGTTACTGTGAAGAGGGACAAAAAGTATCAATTGTACTGGAACATCCCAGTTTTAGCTTCTGGGTTACCAGTATATTGTGTATTTGGCCATGTTTCCTGGTACAAAGGGCCCATTATATTTGGATTGCTCATGGACCAATTTCTTGATGGCAAACAAATAGGGTTGATGACTCTCATGTCTGCGCTCCCTCCCCACCCCTATCCTGTGTTCCAGCCACAGTGGAGACACACTTATTTTTTTCGTTCTTTAATCAAGGCCCGCTTGGTCATATCCAGGTCTTGGTTTGTGCTGTTTCCTCAGCCCTTTTACCTCTCTTCTGACTCTACCAAGGTCTATTACCTCTCTTCTGACTACTCCAGCTCAATTGCCCTTTCTTCTGGGGGACCTTCTTCTGCAAGACCCTGGTTGGAATTTGTTAGTACCCACTCATCCTCTACTTACCCCTTCCTCCCCTGCACCAGTACTTCGGATTTATCTTTCATCTTTTTCAAAATGATTCATATACATCCCCATCTTCCTAGGGATCCAAAACTTTTGAGGCCAGTGACATTGTCTTGTGGATATTTGTTAACCCAGCGCACCGTATCTTACACTAGTAGGTGTTACTTACTTATTAGTAGGTGAATTTTGTGAGTATTCATGCACTCTGTTTCCAGTCTATCTTTCTGCCTCTGCTTTTAATAATGGTTCTATTTATTCTCTGCTCCTCAGTTGTGGCTGAGAGGCAGCATCAGGTCCTAGTCACTGATAATATAAAGAGATCTTGCAACTGTTGAGGCCAGATGTGGGACTCCATGTCTATAGACAGAACAATTATCATTCTTCTTTTTGTTTAAGAGTTTATTTATTTATTTATTTATTTATTTATTTGAGGGGGGGAGCACGAGCAGGGTGAGGGGCAGAGGGAGAAGCAGACTCCCCACTGAGCAGGGAAGCCCGATGCGGGGCTCGATCCCAGGACCCTGGGATCATGACCTGAGCTGAAGGCAGACGCTTAACTGCCTGAGCCCCCCAGGCGCCCATTCTTCTTTGATTAATATAACAACATTAACATACATATAGTGTCACTAGCATCATTAGGGGAATGCTTTGAGAAGTTCAGGTTCAGATGAAATATACAAAATAATAAAAAATAAAGATTCTGAGTATTTAATCCTTTTTGTCTTATTTTGCTACTTGTTTTATCTCTTAAGTATTAGGAATCCTTTTATGGGACCTATTCCTCTTGGGAAAGAAAGAGTAAATTGTCTTCTATAGAGAAGAGCATAATATTTGAGTGATTATGGTACACGTTACCTTTAGAACATTTGGGAATAAAAATACCATATATGTTCTTGTAGAAGTGGGAGGTTCCTTCCTGCTGATAAAATCAGGCATGTTCTCTCCCACACCCACTAAATATTTACACAGGATTCTGTTGCCAACACAAATAGTCCTCCAGATATGGGGAAGCACAGTGAGTGATATGCTAAGTTGTCAAAAAGGCTTGTTCTTGTTTCTCCTCTATGTTCCTTTATTTTCATTCTTTCCAAATATGACAAATTTATAGGCAGGAAATAAAAATATAGAAAATTAACTGGCATTTACCAAAATTAATTCAAGCAAATGTATTATTATGTAATAACCCTTTTTCCTTTTTTAAAAATCACCAAATGCCCAAACTTGCTTCTTCCATCCATTATAGAATCATAACCCAAGAGGGGAAGAAAATGAAGCTGCTTCTGGCTGTTAGCTTTCAGTTCTCATTGCTTTAACTCTGAAGGGCATGTCTGGATCACGGCCAGCATTTCCTATTACCTCATTTAGTCCTTGTTGTTTTGACAGTAACCGGACAGTGATTTGCGTTACCATGCATCACTTGCATTTGTCTCCTGCAATCATGTTTACAACAACAGGGCTTGTTATTGATGAGATAGTACTTAGTGTATTTAGTTTGTAAATGTCAGAGGTTTCTGTGGTGATTTATTTAGGAAATTGCAAAGGTCACTTCAAACACTGCTGTTTTAAGAATCAGCCTTACAATTGTAAAACACTAATCTTACATTAAAATTAGAACCGGACTTTCTGCCATAATAAAAATCACATATTTCACTACTTAAAAATATAGCCCTCCTAGCTTGAATGGGAATAGTCCTCATTCTTACTTACTTACAAGAATTTTTCCTTGTTCATCAGTTGTTTACTAATTACCTGCCAAATGCAAGCTACTTTCAGGGGTTGACATGGACCAGGAAGCATCATAGGTCTAGTCCCTGTCCTCCTGTATCGTGATCTTGTAGAGAAGACAGAGAAAAAATTCTACCATTTTAGGAAGTTGCGTAGTAGTAGTTAGTGTAGTTTAGGAAGTTAGTGTAGTAGACATGTGCTATCAAAAAGTGTATAATGGGGGCACCTGGGTGGCTCAGTCGTTAAGCGTCTGCCTTCGGCTCAGGTCATGGTCCCAGTCCTGGGATCGAGCCCCACGTCGGGCTCCCTGCTCAGCGGGAAGCCTGCTTCTCCCTCTCCCGCTTCCCCTGCTTGTGTTCCCTCTCTCGCTGTGTCTCTCTCTGTCAAATAAATCATAAAATCTTTTTTTAGAAAAAGTGCATAATGAGGGAGTCAGAGAAAGGAAGCGATATTTAATCCTACACAGGAAGTTTGAGTGAGAATTACTCAGTGAAGGGGAAAGGAGGCAGGGAACGCACATGGGGCAGAAAACAACACCTTTAGAGCACCTGTGGTGGTAAGGAACCCTCTGGTTTTGAGGGGCCAGAGGAAGAGTCGTATGGCAGAAGGATAGAGAGCAAGTAGAGAGGGACTGATGGTGACATGGGGAAGATGGAGGCCACGCAGGCATCCAGGTCTCCGAAGACCCAGCATTTGAGTCTTTGTCATTGAAGGCTTCCAGTTGGGATGATCCAGTTCACATGTTAAAGGGGTTACGCTGGTCTTACTGAGGGAGTAGACTGCAGTGGCCTTGCTATTCGAACTTTCTGTGATGATGACGACAATGTTCGGGATCTTCCCTGACCGGTACAGTAACCCGGGGCCACATGTAGCTAGTGGGCATTGGATGGCCGATGGCCGAGGAACTGAATTGTTTTTATTTTTTTTAGTTAACTTAAATGTAAATAGCTACATGCCATCAGAGTGCAGAAGGCCACATAATTGGCCACTGCAGACTCAGAAGCAGGAGATACTGGTAGCTTCAGCCAGGATCGTATTGGTGAGGACAGAGGAGTGGATAGATTCATGAGATATATAAGAGGTGAAATTAGTAGAGCTCAGTAGCTCATTTGGGGGCCAGGGAGCGAAGAAGTAAAGAATGACTCTCCAATGTCTAACTTGCACAGTTGGAAGGGTGGTGGGGCCACTTAGTGAGACAGGGACCCATGGCAGAAGGTAAGGTTGAGAAGGAAAAGAGAATGAATTCAGTTTTAACTGTTCAGTTTTAGGCCCCCATGTAAACCTCCAAGTGGAGTTGTTGGGGAGTTGTCGGGAGAAAATTGTCTCGATAATTGTACAAAAACAGATTTACTTTCACGTGACAGAGTCAACAAAGGTCTTATTTTTAAAAAATAGATACGTAAAATTCGTTTTGAGTTATGAAACTTAAAATGCAGATTTCCAAAATCGGGCTGTCTCAGTGTGCAAACTCTATGAATTCTAAGAATGATACTTCAAATAGATTATATCTCTGTTTTTGTAGGTAGATATGCTTGGGAAGTTAAAGAATTAATTCAAGCAGTAGGCAGAAGAATACATTTAGTGTTACATGGTAGAGAGCAAGCAATTCCAAGTGCGAGATCCTGTGTGGGCTGTGGGGGCAGGTGGCCTTTGCCAGCGTTGTGATCTCCTTTAGCCTCACTTAGTCTTAATATTTTTCACTTTTAATGAGGATACCTACCCTATAAATTACGTGCCATATGGTTGACACTATATGTAGTGGATCTGGTATAATAAATAGCAGTGGGGGAGGATTGCAGGAATGGAGAATTAGGAAGATGTCTCCTGCCCTGTCGTCTTTCTTACTGGCCTCCCCCAAAGGACGTTGACTGTGCAGATTGATAACACTGGAAGACCCATCAAATAATAATAATAATCACAAGAAGCTGAGGAGCTTCTTGTTCTATTGCAAGCCAGTTCTTTTTAAGGTTTGTTAATACTCATAGTATTTGACATAGTTTACGTTACTGAGCGCTAAAGCAATCAAAATTTATTTGAATATATACTGTGAAACATTTTAATTTGGTGTTTTTTAAGATTTTATTTATTTATTTGACAGAGAGAGACACAGCGAGAGAGGGAACACAAGCAGGGGGAGTGGGAGAGGGAGAAGCAGGCTTCCCTCCGAGCAGGAAGCCCCGCATCCCTGGGACTGGCTGGACCCTGGGATCATGACCTGAGCCGAAAGCAGACGCTTAACGACTGAGCCACCCAGGTGCCCCTAATTTGGTGGTTTTAACTAGAGAAACTGATTTTTGGAATTAGGGTTGATTATATATTTTTTATCTCCGTGTTTACAAAACTACCCTGGTAATTATTTAGAGTATATCACATTAGTTAACAGCACATCTGCTCGTTTCAGAATATCTTCCTGAAAACAAGAGATTTGTCGGAATTTAAATGTAACATTGAGTTGCAGTTGACGTAGGGTTTTGCATCCTAATTACTAATGTGATTTTGCTGCATTATCTGAATTAAAGCCTGAATCACTCTGAAATTCATTTTCCTCTCTTTGCAGATCATGTATCAGTTGGAGGACTCGGAGACAGCTTTTATGAATATTTGCTAAAGGCGTGGTTAATGTCTGACAAGACAGATCTAGAAGCTAAGAAGATGTATTTTGATGCTGTTCAGGTAAACCAATATTTAATCGCCTTTACCACTAAGGTAACATAATTTGCATATTAATCAGCCTTTAATGGGAAATGGACTACACAAGTGGGTTACAAAATATTTCCAGTTAGGCTGAGTTCAGTGTCTGCTAATATAATTATAACAATAGTAATCCCACCTCAGAAAAAATTCACATATCCAAAAAAGAAATATTTTTCTTCAAGGAGTAGGAGTGTGGAACCAAAATTCAAACTAAAATTTGTGTCAACACTTGTCTCTTTTTACCTCACCACTATGGATTTATTTGTGAATAAGAATTTCCATACTACATTTAAGTGTTCTTTACATGCAGTAAGTTCGTAAAAATAAGTTAGAAATTGTTTAGCAAAATATATAGGAGGTGGCCAGTGTAAGAGTAAACTAAGCCTCAAGCAAATGTAAGCGTCAATCAAAAATGAAAATAAAATTTGAAAGTAAATAAAGCAAAAGAAGAATATTATTTCATATAAAATACTTGAACTCACACCCAACTTTTCAGAAACAAATTTTTTAGCAGAGCCAAGTGCCTTTGTGATTGATAAGTATTTTATATGGTAACTCATATTTTTTTAATATTATCAAGGCATCTCAAATAATGTTATAAAAGTATGGCTAAATCAGAAAAATGTCTTTTTTATTGACTGTTTAGAATTTTTTTTATAATTGAGAGTATTAATTCTTAGGTGGGCAGGATGGAAATTTGTAACTCCTCAGTAATGTAGCTACTGTTTTAAAATTAGTCTCCCCGAGAGGAGGTCTGGGTAATTTAGACATAATAATCCAATTTATTCATTTAAATATAAATGCAGCTTGCTTTGCTCTGGTTGGGCCAGATTGACTATTACTGTGGTTCCCTCCCACAGTCAATAAGAAGCATCACTAAGTACAGCAGATAAGACTCTTTACTGTTTCACAAATAGGAACCAGAACGCCTTAGTTAGTACACTGGCTTTCATTTAGCACAGCCTTAATTAAGGCACATGATGAACATAAAAAGCAAACTAGGATATAGCCCACATGGCCTCTGCCAGGTTTGTTTTTCTTCATTCCTATGAGGTTTCAAGTTTTAAGCTAGGGAATTCTCCAAACAATATGGTTTGTGTTATGTCGTTTTTTCATTACTATCCTAGCAGATATTTTAATTATTCTAATCTTAAAGTGGCCCCCTAAGATCTTGATGTTCTAGGAAAGGCAATTTTAAAATGTTCTTTGAAATATTTTCCCCCAGTTTCTAGAACTATACCCACACAGCTTTTAATATATTGTATTTAGACAAACCATTGACAGGAAAATCCATTAAGAACAAAAGAAGTAAAGTGTTTCCAGTTTCTCTTAGTAGTAAAAACATTTTCAATCCATTGTGTTTTCAACTTAGAAAGGAAAGCTAGAACACTTAACTTTCTGATTGGAGAAGTAACCATGTCTTATATAACAAAGTTTCTTTCTGCTAAGCTGTACTTTAAAAAAAACATTAAAGAGAAGATCCCATAATTATCATCCTGGACAGTTGAGTTCCTGGAGATACAGTTCTTCAGTTTTAGCTTCAAGTAGATTTTGGAGAGCATTTAATCCCAGCATGGTCTGTTTTCTTTGATTGTTTTAATAACAAAATACTTTGGGCTTTCAACTGGCTGTTATGTTCTTCTCTGGAGACCACACTAAGAATCCACCATGGTAGATATTCATTGTACCAAGGGTCCACTGGAGTGAATGGTACCTGGGCACATGATGTATTAGACATTTAGGTTTCTAAAGGTTTCATCAAACTCATTTTTTTTTCAAATATGGAGGACTGAAATCACAAAATACATGATATTCTTTCTTCCTAATCAATTCTCTGCAGATTTAACACATATTTTTAGAACCACTAAAGACTATTTTTTCCTCCTTTATATTTATTTACACTTTCCCACAGTCACACAAACATCGCTTTGAAGGTCTTGGAACTTCATTGTAGTTTGAGAGGTAGCATCTTGGTCAGAATCATGCCAAAAATAATATAGTACTTTATTCAGGATCCATAACAGGATAATAATATTTCTCTAGTCCATGCTCAAAAGCTATAACTTTTGCCATATAAAAAGAATAATTTCTTGGGTGATGAACAAGTGTCTGCTTGAAGAACTTTATTGCAGTTTGTGCTATGAGAAATGTAAATGGTTAAGATGTTCAGTTAAATAAGAATGAAATATTAATATAATAACTAGACCATCTATAAAATTAGCTAACCGCAGTTAATGAGCACAGTAGTGTGTTCCTTTATTTCTTACCATCTTGGTGTTTCAATTGTTTATTTTCAGTAAAGGTAGGAAAGGTGTTATCTGTCTGTGTGTTCATTTTCATTCATTCTTCTCTATCACAAGTTTTGTCTGTGTCTACTATTCCCAAAGGTACTTCCTAAAAAGCTCTTTTTTTTATAATGGCATAACAGGTATGGACGTATTCAGAGCTCTTTGTCTTCTATGGAGTAGTTGGGAGGGGGAAAAACACATTTCCTGTTACAGCAGCAGCTACAGTTAGCAATTCCAAACCATTATACCTCATTTTTGCTTTTTAAAATGTAAGGCTTATTTTATGTTTTCTATCTATTATAAAAGAATATCAACAGTCCTAGGGCAAAAATAAAAGGTATTTTACAAATCATTCTTGTAAACATCATTTCTCCCCAGTTTACAGACCTTTATTCTTTTTTTTTTAAGTTTTTATTTTAACTCCAGTTAGTTAACATACAGCATTATATTAGGCTCAGGTGTACAATAGAGTGATTCAACACTTCCATACATCACCCTATGCTCATTACATGTGCGCTCCTTAATCCCCATCACCTATTTCACCCATCCTCCCTCCCCTCTGGTAACCATCAGCTTGTTCTCTATAATTAAGAGCTTGTTTCTTGATTTGTTTCTCTCGTTTTTTTTCCCTGTACTTGGTTTGTTTTGTTTCTTAAATTTCACATATGAGTGAAATCATATGGTATTTGTCTTTCTCCAACTGACGTATTTCACTTAGTATTATACTCTCTAGCTTCATCCATATCATTGTGATGGCAAGATTTCATTCTTTTTTGTGGCTGAATGATTCCATTATTGCCACATCTTCTTTATTCATCAATCAGTGGGCACTTGGGCTGCTTCCATGTCTTGGCTATTGTAAATAGTGCTGCTATAAACATAGGGATGCCTGTATCCCTTTGAATTAATGGTTTTGTAATCTTTTTTTTTATCTTCAGTTAGCCAACATATAGTACATCATTAATTTTTGATGTAGTGTTCAATGATTCATTAGTTGCATATAACACTCAGTGCTCATCACATCACATGCCCTTCTTAATACCCATCAGCCAGCTACCCCATCGTCCCACCCCCCACCCATCTGTAACCCTCAGTTTGTGGTCTCGGAACCAGAGGAGTCACAGAGCGAATGGGGGTGCCTGAGCCGGTAGAGTGCCCAAGCAGTGGAGCTGGGAGGCAGGTTGTGGTCTTGTATTCTTCAGGTAAATACCCAGTAGTGTGATTGCTGGATCACAGGGTAGTTCTACTTTTAACTTTTTGAGAAACTTCCATACTGTTTTCCACAGTGGCTGCACCAGTTTGCATTCCCACCAATAGTGCACAAGGGTTCCTTTTTCTCTGCATCCTCACCAAAACCTGTTGTTCTTTGTGTTGTTGATTTTAGCCATTCTGACAGGTGTGAGGCGATATCACATTGTAGTTTTGTTTGTGCATTCCCTAGATGATAAGTGATGATGAGCATCTTTTTATATGTCTTTTTTTATTATATACTAATGTGCTTTTTAATAGAATTATTAGGGAGGAATTTAATTCAAGTGTTACCACAGTGGAGATGTGAGTGATGATGATAAATAAAACTTATCAAGTGCTAGTCACAGCATTGACGGCTTCATACACTAAATGTTGCAGAGTTTTCTCAGAAGATACTACTATTCCCTTTTTATGGTTAAGGATACTGAGATTTAGGGATACAGCAAGCAAATTACCCACCAAGTTCACAGACAGTGTCAGAGTTGGAATTTGAGGCCAAGCAATCTGATTCAAGAATGGCACACCTTTCCCCCTCAGTTTACCGCCCTCTAAGTCTAAGAGAGCCAAAGGCAGGGTAACACTCCCCGCCTGGACTTTATACACAAATACACTCTATTCTTCATCCATAGTGGGCTTGTGCTTTGTGTCATTTCTCCATTGTGAAAATGGAAATGCATTAACCATTAACCTCTACACCTGTGGCCTCTCTTTGAGAAGGGGACAGCTTTTGAGGTCTGAGGACTACAAATGTTTGGTCGTGGAACCAGGCAAAACCAACTGGGCTGGCCCAGCAGCGATAATCCTAACTAACCAGACTAATAAGGCAGAGACTAGAGGAGGAATACAGAAAGCAATAACAAAATTTCAGGTGGAATCAGATTGAGGACACCAAATTCAAACTGCGAGTGATGTTTTATTCTTTTTCTCTCTTAGCGTGGAGAATGTTTTTAGTATAAATTTGGAAGGGATTTTAAAATGTTGAAAATAAGTCTGATTTGCAGGCAATTGAGACTCACTTGATCCGCAAGTCTAGTACGGGGCTGACTTACATCGCGGAGTGGAAAGGGGGCCTCCTGGAACACAAGATGGGTCACCTGACCTGCTTTGCTGGAGGCATGTTTGCACTTGGGGCCGACGACGCTCCCACGGGCCTGACCCAGCACTACCTTCAGCTCGGGGCTGAAATTGCCCGAACCTGTTATGAATCTTACAATCGCACCTGTGAGTACCTGTGATTCTTCATTTTCGATCTATTCCCACAGGCTTTTATTTTGTTCAGTAAGGACCATTGTCACTGCTGCCACCAAAAGAATATCCAGTGTGCCTCATGAAACTGGAAGCTCATGATGAATATTTTAAAGGAATTTATATTTTTTACTTTAAGAAGCACTGCTTTTCTACATAAAAATATCTACCCTTAGTTTTCCCAAGGAATAAGAATTGAAGCCATACAGTGTTAAGCCAGGCTGATTTATTGACCCTGCTTTAGGTAAATAACATTGGTTAAGATTCTCTGTCCCAGGTGCAAAAGAAACTTAGTTTTTTATGCCATTATTAACCTTTTCAGTATCTCCGTGAAATAAGAGTCTGGCTCCCTTCTTATAAAACAGGAGTTTGAAGCCCAAAGATTAAGTAACCTCTCATGACATAATGACATAGAATTCTCAACCACTGGTTTTCCAGCTGACTAATAAGGGGTGCTGTAGTGCCTTGTACCTACTGGGGGGCACTCAGTAAGTGCTGGTTAAATGAAAGTAACAGATCATTGCAGTGCTTTAAAAAGGACTCTCAGATGACTGTATTTTAAAAGTATATCGAATATTGTTTATTATAGGATGTTTATAACCATTCCTTAAAGCAATTGTTTTGACATCTCTCTTGAATGTTGTAAAGTACTTTCTCATTTCATTGAAGTTATAGAACTGAGCAGCATCCAGACAATAACCCTTGTCACCCTTGCGTGCCCTTTAGATATGAAACTGGGACCGGAAGCTTTCAGGTTCGATGGTGGTGTTGAGGCCATCGCCACCAGGCAGAACGAAAAGTACTACATCCTACGGCCAGAGGTTGTTGAGACTTACATGTACATGTGGCGACTGACTCATGATCCAAAGTACAGGAAGTGGGCCTGGGAAGCCGTAGAGGTGATGTTTTAATTTGCTTATATTTCTTATACATAAATGTCTCAGGGAAAAATGCTCAGTGATTTCTTTAAATCTAGCTTATCAACTTTTCTAGGATTTTTAAAGCTTTGAGGGGTGGGTACAGAGGGAGAGGGGGGAAAGAGAGAATCTTCAGCAGGCTCCATGCCCATCACAGAGCCCAGTGGGGGCTCCACCTCACGACCCTAATCGCGACCTGAGCCAAAATCAAGAGTCGGCCGCTCATCCGACTGAGCTACCTGGGCCCCCTGATTTTTAAAGGTTTAATTAGAATTTTCCCCAATTCAAGAATGAGTGTTTTCAGTTGTCATCCTATATCCCTGGCTTCAGCTTTGCTTTATGTAATGGTGATAGTAATAGACCTACTTTGATACTAAAAGAGATATCTAGAAAGGCATATTATAAAATTAAGTTCCCACAGCCATAGAAATAATGGTCACTTAATTCCACAGTTACTGACAACTTGGGGATAATGACCTCTGCCTGTTGTCTGTTTTGAGAAGCCGCTACATTGGTTGGTTGGTTGGTTTTTATGAGTCTTTGGGCATTGAAATGAAAATATGTGTTTCTACTTAGTTTCAACCTAAATAAAAAGGTAAACGAGACAAACTCAAAATTGTCCATAAAAAAGAGTTTATTCAGGGACAGCAGAGGAATTGCAATTCAGCAAACACAAGTGAGTCATTTGAAGTTTCAAGGTGGGCTGTATGTAAAGAAGAGAGAATTCAGATAGAGTCTGTTAAAATAAAAAACAAATAGGCACCAGCTTTGAGAGTTCCCTGAGTGGACAAAACCAGTCGAGTCATACAAATAAAGCACAACTGAGCTATTTTGTGAGACCAGCCTGACCTGGGTCAGTTCTTGTTCATTCCATAAGTAAAACTTCCCAAGGGGTTGATATAAGGCAACCTCTGGCCAACTCCCTATCATGCCAGTATTATCAGTTTTCTGTAAATCTGGCATGTACAGGAAATCAGTCTCACGGTCCTTAAGTTTGCTTTCCTAAGGGTACATGCGTAAGATTTTCTGTTTTCTGTCTTCCGGTTCCAGTTCCATTTTAGCTTGAAATTCTTCCACAGAGTAAATTAGCTACTTAGATCTAACTTCTAGAAAGAACTTATAGAAGAACTACTTTGTGCAACAATATTCGTTCACCGACCTCAGGTTTCTCTGAATATCTATAAGCTTTCCATCTATCCAATGCGCTGTTTGAATTGTCTTCGTCACCCCTTGGGTCTCTTCCTACAGAACATGGCGTGTCATCTTCCCAAACTAATCTAGTGAACACTGTGGGCTGGTACCAGCAGCCACACTCTCCAGATTCTGCATCAAATAATGTTAATTTTAAGAGCTATTATTCTGGAAGGAGTTGTGGTGGAGCATCAAGGAGATAAGAACAAGCCAACACTTTAATTACACTCACTGTTACAAAGTTAGCTGTCTTTAAAACCTGACTGTTAGAAATAACTTCTCTCAGGAAATCTAAAATGAATATATTGCCTTTGTGTAAGTTATAACTAATATCTTAGGAAGCCGTTGATGAATCTTGCTTATTACCCTCTTCGTGTAGTGTGTGCCTTATCCCTAGTCATTAGTCATTTTAAGTAATAACGATTCTTTAGGCCTCTTTTTGTCTTTTACTTCTTGCAAAGTTTTCTAATTATGTTTAGTCGGTGGTAATTCCAATTTCTTTAAATTTATGTTTTTTCCTCTGAAAAAAATGTATAAAAATTGAGGTTCATCTAAGCTTTGGTGATAGGAAATTATTTTGGTTTCCACTAGGGCAGCAAAAGAATTCAAGGCTAATAGTCACCTTGCAAATATCAGTTTAAATTGAAAATATCAGGAATAACGTATTTCATCAAATGTAAAACACCCTAATTGATAAGAAACACCATTATTTTGTACACCACTGAGAAAGTACCACACCACCAATTAAATTATGACATGCCAATTTTAGAGTTGTTAAAATGTGAAAAATGTCTGAGAGAGAACTGATACAAAAATGGAAATAAGTAAACCTCTATGGCCGTGTGAATGGGAAGCTTTGGTTTGCTTGGTTCTTCAGGGGAGCATGTTTGTGGGGTAATAACTTGGTTTTAAGGGTTAGGATTTTTGTCTATTGTTAACTTCTACTGTAGCATATGATGTAAGATTGTCTCCCTGTGCACAGTCTGAACCCTCCGAACCAACCCCCACCCCCTGCCCTTGCTTTTTGCCACTAGTGCTTCTGCTAGAACTTGAGGTAGAGCGGGGAGGGGGGAGTGCTGGGACGCTTGCCCTCTTTAAAGCACAGAATCATCAACAGAGATAGTGTGGTGGTACTCTTTTCCCTTGCGTGACATCCCCTCAGCCCTCCTTTGTTTCAGCTACAGCTGCAGGGACCACATCCCTGCACCTCCCCACCCCCCCCACCCGCCCCCCGACCCCCTGTGCTTCTCAGCTGCCCCAGCTCTGAGCTTCTTCCCAGGTAGCTGGCTGTGGTCCGGGAGGTGGGAGAGGTAAAGTCCGCAGGGGCAGTCCTGAACCAATGAGGTCTCAGAGTTGATGAACAGCTAGCCCAGTCTTCCCCCTTTGCAGAATAACTCTGAGATGCATTCTGCATGATTCCTCAGAGGGTTTCCAGTGGGAGGGAGCCTTCACGGCCCACAGCTGTCACCTGCTCAGCACATTTCACGGGCTCTTCTCCCTCCCCCGGGTCACTTGCCCTGCTCATTCCCTTCCTGATGTCACCTCCCTTAAAAACTTGTTGCATCTGGCCCTTGTCCTCATGCTCCATTTTTAGGGGAACCCAAACTAAAACACATAGACTAGCCTTCCCCTCAAAGAAAAGACCTCCTTGTCATCTTTGCCAGATGGCTATTCCTCCTCAATTCAAGGACTTTGTAGTTTTAAAAAAAGAATATACTACTAATAAAGTAATTCCATTTTTTAATGGTTGAAAGTGTTAGAAACTTACTCCTTTTGAAACCAGAATTTACAGTGTTTTGTGCTCTGGAGGTACTGGGGGAAAATCCCTTCTGTCTTCTACACTTTAGCTCCTCAGTTATCTGAAGACAGCACATTCTGCCCACTGGTCCATCCTCATCCACCATTTCCCTCCACCTCCTCATGACGTGTGTGGTCTCTCAGGGCTGAGCAGTGTGACCCAATAACCTCTCTTCTGAGTGTTATTTCCCACAGCCGATGGTCCAACTTGGTTTTTTGGTGGATTGTAAAACCCCTGGCTTACATCGAAGTTGTGGTCAAATGATATTAGCTACTGTATTAGCTCCTGTCGAGACATCTCTTTTGTTCACCCTTGTGTTCAACCACATTTGCTAATTGTAAAGTATTTGTCAGCCATCTTCCCATCTTCTAACGAAGCACTCCCTTTCCAGACTTCTTGCACTCATACGATAAACCTGCTTTCCGTGTCTTAGCTGAATTTCTGAATAGTAACGCTGAACACAATAATAATGTCAAACAAGATATGAAATTATATAATCCAGCATAGGGTACTAGAAACTTCTCCACAGGTTACCAACAATCCATTAATCACAGATGTTTACACATTTGTGAATCTATGTAGCAAAAATAACATTTACCTCATAGTTCTTTTGTTTTTCTCAATAATGTCATGAAAACTTCATTAAACTCCTCCCTATTACGGGTAATATTCTGATAAAGCTCTACTCTAAATTATACCTATGTATTCATATATGTCTTGGTAGTTATAGATTACACAATGTCTATAAAGGTATGTATGGATTATATGGTGTCTCCCCTGGTCCACAGTAGCAGATAAGCCTTATACAGGGATTTTTTGTCCTTCTTTTTCCACACAGACAATTTTTTCTAGTCTCCTAAATCTGACCTTTGCCATATGGACATTCTGGCTCTCAGAAAGTGATTTGTCTTCCCAGTTCCTGCTTCTCCCTCCCCAGGCTTGATCCCTGTTTCCAGACTCTTTGATATGTCTGTTTTGCTAGGTTCTACCTATGAACTCAGACCAAACTCAGCCATTCAGCCTTATTATGAGCATTGTTCCCTAGAATCCACTCTTGGAAATCTCCATGGATCAGCCGTTATTCTAACACTTTTAACCTAAAGATAAGAGAATTCTTTTCTCTCCCTTTCTGACTTACGATTTAACTCATGCTGCTCGCTATTCTTTTACCTTTTCCCCCCTAAAGAGGTACAGTCCCTTGGGGTCTGGGTTTGTTTAGAGTTCCAGTAACTGTAAACATTTTCCTGTTTTTCTTTTCTCTGCTCTTAGTGCATCCCAGCCACATATGGTCACTAATAATGTAAGCATTTACGTAAAATCGAGGTGGTCCTATGCCTAGAGTCTGAGAGTCCCAAGAACAGATTGCAGTAAAATGATGTTCTCATCAGACTATGCAGCATAAATACATGACTTCTTCTACTGTTGAGATACCGTAAAGCCAGGGCTGCTTATCCCCAGCTTCATATTCCTAAAGTTTTAAAATTTATATTTGACATGATGCCTTTTCATTTTTTAAAAGTTAAAAAAAAAAAAAGCCTCTGGCATTTTTCCCCCTTTTTTTTTTTTTTTAATTTGCCAAAAGCCTCAAAAAGTAAAAGTAGCTAGGCCTCTCTAAACCTCTGAAAGATCCCTGTCACTCTGCGAAGTGTGTCTTCATCTTGTTTTATTCTCTTTTTTTTTTCTTTCTTTTTTTTAAAGATTTTATTTATTTATTTGAGAGAGAGAATGAGAGACAGCACAAGAGGGAAGAGGGTCAGAGGGAGAAGCAGACTCCCCGCTGAGCAGGGAGCCCGATGCGGGACTCGATCCCGGGACTCCAGGATCATGACCTGAGCCGAAGGCAGTCGCTTAACCAACTGAGCCACCCAGGTGCCCCATCTTGTTTTATTCTCATAACAACCCCATGTTGAACCAAGGGACACTGCCCGGGTCCAGGCACGTCGGAGGCCCCGGTTAAGGAGTCCAGGGCCAGGATTCAGCCCCTTCTTCTGAGATGTTAGAACGCGTGCTGGACAACTCTGACTCACCACATTAAGACTGAGTGAGAAGAAGAATGAGGGTGAACTGAAGAGAGGAAAAACGGTTGGGCATTGTCCATACCACAGAACAACTCTTTCCCTATAATTGAAAGAAGGAGCTTATAGAAATTTCTGTGGGAGAGAGGAGTTGGCAGTTTATCGTGCCTGCCTTATCCTCTCATTAGCTTATCACCAAAGAACTTCAAGGGAAGAAAATAAGAAAAAGTTTTGTTGTTAAAATCTTTTTTAGGAAATGTCTGGAAGTAGGATTTAATTATGTTCCATAACAACAAATTTGTCCATTTCTTCTAAATCCTGGTTTGTTTGTTTGTTTTTTTTACTTTTTTTACAAATAATCTTTGGCCTACTCCAGTGTATCTGGTATTTGACTTTTTAATCAAAAAGAACTTCTATCAAAAAAAAGGAAGGAAGGAAAAAAAAATAAATAATAGGACCTGAAATTTCCTTTCTGCAAGCTTTCCCCCAGCTTGGTTTGTTGTCTACAACAGAGAATATAATCAAAGCAGTTTTTAAGTTGATCTTATTTTCCCAGTGGCTTTTAAAAAGTACCAAATCATGAGGTATTTTCTTTGTTCATGTAGCCTGCAAGTTGTTCAGTTGTTACCTAAATTTTCATTCCCACACTGCCCAACTCATCTCTTTTCCAAATACTCATTATAGTCAGAGAAACTTCAGGAATGTAGGATCATTTCTCTCCAGACAGTTAAGAAATTGACTCATCCCATTTTCTTCCATCCCATACTAAAGAAAGGAAAAACATACTTTAGAAATAGATATCAGCCACATTTTTTTTTCACCGCTTTCCACTTTCTTCTTTGATATCTGTGACCAATATCACTAATTAGTACTCCACCATCAATGTTTACAAAATAAGATGTTCTGGGTGTAGCAGCAGCTGGTTTTGGTCCACTACACTTTCTCAGTTATTGGGTTTATAATCCCAGTTGACATTAACAGCCTCTCTAGATCAGGGGTCAGCAAGCATCTTCTGGAAGAGCCAGAGGGAAGTAGGCTTGGGGGCCATAGGCAACTGCAGGCAGACCTCCTTTTACTGTGCTCTGCTTTACTGTGCTGTGCAGACACTGTGTTTTTTACAGATTGAAGGTTTGTGACAACCCTATGTCGAGCAAGGCTAGTCGGTGCCATTTTTCCAACAGCGTTTGCTTGCTTCATATCTCTGTCACATTTTGATACTTCTCACAATATTTCAAACTTTTTCATTGCTATTATATTTGTTAGGGTGACGTGTGATCAGTGATCTTTGATGTTATTATTGTAATTGTTTTGGTGTGCCACAAACAGCACCCTAATAAGACAGAGAACTTTATTGATGAATGTTGGGTGTTCTGATGGCTCCACTGACTCGCCATTCCCTCATTTCTCTCTCTCTCCTCGGGCCGTTCTATTTCCTGAGGTATGACAATCCTGGCATTAGGCCAGTTACTAGCCCCACAGTGGCCTCTAAGTGTTCAGGTGAAAGGAAGAGTCACACATCTCTCAATTTCAATCAAAAGCTACAAATGATTACATTTAGTGAGGAAGGAGCATGTCAAAAGCCAAAAAAAAAAAAAAAAAAAAGAGGCAGGAAAGGCCAAAGAGCTAGGCCTCCTGTGCCAAGCAGCCACATTGTAAGTGCAAAGGAGAAGTTCTTGAAGGAAATTAAAAGTGCTACCTCAGTGAACACAGGAATGATAAGAAAGTAGTATGCTGATAGGGAGAAAGTTTAGTGGTCCGGATAGAAGATCAAACCAGCCACAACATTCCGTTAAGCCGCAGCGTAATCCAGAGCAAGGCCCTGACTCTCTCCAATTTTGTGAAGGCTGAAAGAGGTGAGGAACCTGCAGAACAAAAGATGTTGGTTCGTGACGTTTAAGGAAGGAAGCCGTCTCCATAACATCAAAGGGCAAGTTGAAGCAGCAAGTGCTGATGTAGAAGCTACAGCAAGTTCTCCAGGAGATCTAGCGAAGATCGTTAATGAAATGGCTGCACTACACAACAGATTTTTGGTGTAGATGAAATGGCCTTCTTTTAGAGGAAGATGCCATCTAGGACTTTCATAACTGGAGAGGAGAAGTCAATGCCTGGCTTCCAAGCTTCAAAGGATAGGCTGACTCACTTGTTAGGGGGGCTGATGCAGCTGGTGACTTGAAGTTGAAGCCAGTGCTCACTTATCATTTCAAAAAATCTTGGGGGCTCTAAGAATGATGCTAAATCTACTCTGCCTGTGCTCTATAAATGGAACAACGAAGCCTGGATAAGAGCTCACATGTTTACAGTATGGTTTCCTGAATATTTTAAGCCCACTGTTGAGACCTACTGCTCAGAAAAAAAAGATTCCTTTCAAAATATGACTGCTCATTGACAGTGTACCTGGTCGCCCAAGAGCTCTGATGGAGATGGACAATGAGATGGATTTTTCATGCCTGCTAACAGAGCATCCATTCTGCAGCCCACGGTTCAAGGAGCATTTTGACTTTAAGCATTTAAGAAATACATTTCATAAGGCTATAGCTGCCCTAGACAGTGATTCCTCTGATGGATCTGGGCAAAGTCAGTGAAAACCTTCTGGTAAGAATTCACCATTCTAGATACCATGAAGAATATTCATCACTTATGGAGGAGGCCAAAGCATCAACATTAACAGGGCTTTGAAAAAAGTTGATATCTACCCTCACGGGTGACTCTGAGGAGTTCAAGACTTCAGTGGAGGAAGTAACTGCAGATGTGGTGGAAATAGCAAGAGAACTAGAATTAGAAGTGGAGCCTGAGGATGTGACTAAATTGCCAAATCCAATGATAAAACTTGAACAGATGGAGAGTTGCTTCTTATGGATGAGCAAAGAATGGTTTCTTGGGATGGAATCTACTGCTGGTAAAGATGCTGTGAAGATTGTTGAAATGACCACCAAGAATTTAGAATATTACATAAACTTAGTTGAGAAAGCAGCTGCAAGGTTTGAGAGGATTGACTCCAATTTTGAAAGAGGTGCTACCATGGGTAAAATGCTATCAAACAGCATTGTGTGCTGCAGAGAAATCATTTGTTAAAGAAACTGTCAACTGATATGGCAGACTTCACTGTTGTCTTATTTTAAGAAATTGGCATGGCCACCCCAACTTTCGACAGCCACCCCCCTGATCAGTCAGCAGCCATCAACATCAGAGAAAGACCCTCCACCAGCAAAAGGAGTACAACCCACTGAACGCTCATGATGCTTAGCATTTTGTAGCAACAGTATTTTTTAATTAAGGTATGTACATTGTTTTCCAGACATAATGCTACCACACACTTAATAGACTCTAGTATAGTCTAGACTATACTAGACACTATACATAACTTTTCTATGCACTGAGAAACCAAAAAATTCACTTGACTCACTTTATCACAATATTCACTTATTGTAGTGGTCTGGAACCAAACCCACAATGTCTCCGAGGTTTGCCTGGACTCAACTCTGCCATTGTAATGAAAAAACAGCCACAGACAATATGTAAACAGATGAGCATGGCTGTGGTTCAGTAACACTTTATTTACAAAATCAACAGGAGACTGGGTTTAGCCTGTAACCCATAGTTTGACGAACCCTGCTCTAGACCACAGGAGGAAATGGTAAAAAAAAAAAAAAAAAAAAAAAAAAACACTGAAAAATTATTTCATAATTAAATGTAGAAGTGTTTCTAATTAGATGAGATATATTGTCTATATACCCTTTAACTTTTCATACTTTATTTTTTTAAAAGATTTTATTTATTTCTTTGAGGGGGGGGAGAGCACAGAGGGAGAAGCAGACTCCCCGCTGAGCAGAGAGCTCGATGCGGGCCTCGATCCCAGGACCCTGAGACCATGACCTGAGCCAAAGGCAGACGCTTAACCGACTGAGCCGCCCCAACTTTTCATACTTTATATGCATTTGCATTTTGTGTTATTTTTTAATTTTTGCCTGAAACTCTTCCACATGTATCATTCAATTTGAATCCTTATTTTATTTCAATTTGGCAATTTCATAATAAAAACTGGTGACAAGCAATTTATTGAAATGTGACCATTTTTTCCCTCTTCCGGTAACTTAGGCCCTGGAAAATCACTGCCGAGTGAACGGAGGCTATTCAGGCCTAAGGGATGTTTACCTCAGACACGAGAGTTACGACGACGTGCAGCAGAGTTTCTTCCTGGCAGAGACACTCAAGTAAGTAAAATGTATCCCAAAAGTATGGGGCTGAGGTACCTGGTCAGATCTTCTTTGCAGATGACTTTGTCACGAACACATGATAAGTAAGAGCAAGTGTGCCTGCTTCCGAAGGTCACTCTCCATGCGTGGCACATGTTTGCACCTGTGTTTCCAGTCATTATATAAGTCTGATGCCTGGGGACTGCTTAGTAGGTTTTCCTACACCAACACCCGAGCACAGAGCAGCTTCTTTATTCCACGCTCGTGACTGTATCGCCTCAGGGTTTTGCAATACTTGGCCCTTGTCCGTGATTCTCCATAAGATGAATGGAGACGTTGCTGTCCTTATGCTCTCACTGCCTGACGGTCTCTTGGGCCTCATATACTCATGTTTCTCTCTCCAGATATTTGTACTTAATATTTTCTGATGATGATCTACTTCCACTGGAACACTGGATCTTCAATACCGAGGCACATCTTCTCCCTGTACTCTGTACGAATAAAAAGGAAGTTGAAGTCAATGAAAAATAAAAAGACATTTTATATTTTACTCTGCTCCATTCCCTTCACTGCATACCTTAATAATTCCTTTTCTGGTATTCAGGCACATGATGAATTTTTATCAGTAGGTCTGTGATTATTCTAAGTTCTAAAATTGTTTTGCAGTCTTTTATGTTTATTTTCATAGGCATAGATGGACCTAAATTCCTTATCATATCCTTTATTATTCAGTCAGTGGATCACAGGTTTTTACTTTTTTTAAGTAATCTCTGGAGTTCATGAAGGTATATCATTTTTATTACACCAAATAAAATGGTATACCAATGACCTCTTAATTACAATTTTGATTTGACTGCAAAACTTTTTCCTCCTCTATGAGGAGATGACGTCTGCTTTAAGCTGTAATGTTTTGCCATGTTGCAAAAAGCCATAATAATAAATTAAATATTAAAAAAGCTTTTTCCTTTTCAATTTTATGTTAATCTGGTTTGTCTATCCACCAGAGACAGATCTTATAACTGTGACAGACAGCCTCTTTATGCGGGTCTATCATTATTTGATAGAATGTCTTCTAAAATACTTCACTCATATTGTAATTCAAATTAGAATGTCATTCCCAAAAGGATCATCTCATGTTGACCTCATTTCATTGGAACCACAGTATATTTTTGTTGGTTAATTATATTAGTGTTTCCTAATTTGTGAATTAGTTCTCAAATTTTACTTTAAATGCCCTGTGTCATTTCTGGATCATGTCCTGGTTAATTTCTTCCATCCCCTACCACACGAATGGAGCTTTCAAGTTTTGCAGAGCTCTGCTATTACTGAATTATATTTTCTGAAAGAAAACAGTATAACTTTTCATGTGTTAGCTTTTGCTTTTAACGGAGTATATGAAGAAATTGAGTCTCTCTAAAGAAAGGGTGAGTATTTAACATGGTTTTTAGTTTGTATTTCATCTTTAAGGTTTTTTTCTTGTTCTCAAAAAAAGCATTACATTTGGTCCACATTTTTTTTTCATATTTGAAAAGGGCCCTTTCTCAAATGTAGTAAATTATTTCATTTCAATTTGTGAAAGCAGGATTTAACTCTGAAAGAAGCTTTGCTAATGTGTCTCTTCATGGTCAATTGAAGAAAATCTAATAAACTTTCAGGCCAAATAAGAATATAGTACATTTTGTCTGGTCAAACTCAACACAGAGATTCCAGCTTAAAAGCAATATATGGGAATAGACATTCCTAATCCCCCACAGTCGTATAGCAGATCAAAATAATTATATGATTCTTCATTAAGAATAAGCATTACTTTGAGATATGAGTGGCTTTCTCAAGAATACATTTGGTGGCACCTTGTGCTTTCTCATATTAGTTCATATTTCATATATGTGAAATATATATATGAATTATATATATATATATTCCTAGAAAGGGCTAATGTGATGATGCATATACTGAGGAACAGAGACTTGGAGCACCTGCATTTTCAACCTAGAGTGGTCAGATAGCTCAATGCAACCCTGCGAATCAGGCTGAAGCATATGGAATTGCTATGCTTGTAGTTGAGAAACTGTCCGATATCAGCAATTTCATATGCTTCAACATAATGTTTTTTAATTATTTTCTTAGATCTCAATAGACTCAATTGTTTTTAGCTGTTTCACCTTTTGAAAGTGTTTCAAAAGATTTCCTTTGTCTGAAAGGACCACCTGTGTGACCTGCTCTTTTTTCAATATTGTACATTGGTTTATGTCAAAGAAAAAATTAATAAAATTAGTAAATGAAAAAGATCCTTTAGTGCATCATTATTGCAATGTTAATGACTTCCTGTGACCCAGAATAACTCCTTCCACTCATATCTTCAGCTCACCTTACGAAATGAATGGATAGTTGAGAGTCCTTTTTTTCCCAGGACTTAAAAGCAACGTGTGAGATTATTGCAAAAATTGGGCCATATGTATTTAGATGATAATTTTCACATGAATGTCCTTGGACTAGCAATTTAAATTACTTTATTTTCTTTGATTTTCAATTTGATTTGAAAGAGCACAAAGCTGATGCGTATTTCTGCAGCAGATAGGATATTAAAATCAGGTCATGTGTACCCACTGCTCTATAATGTACCTTTTGTATCCTGATATAAATAGGCAAGATGATTGTACTACATTTTGTTCTGCCAATGGCGAGATCAAAGTTTTTCAATTCTAGAACATGGATTTTTTAACCTACGTCCCAAAACACCAAAAATGTATACAAAATAAGAGAATATTATGGTGATGTAATTTAATTAAATTTATATTTTGTGTTAATTATTTTAAACAACTGAAGTCCTTAGGTAGGCACTGTCTTTCATTTCATTTTCAGCAAAACTGTGCAGTTAAGTTTACATATGTATTCACATCCTGAAAGGCGAATAATTAAAATAGCACTTAAGTTTGTGTTTCTGCATATGTTTTTGGTATACTGTGCACAATTAATATTACACATATAAGTTGTATAAAATTTATAGAACTCAATGATGTTTGTCATGACTCCTTCATATATAGTACCCATTCTTTTCATTGATTGTTTTTAATTTGTACATAAGTCTATTCTGTCATTTCCAACTTTCTATAAATCTCTAATGTTATGGAAAACGTAATAGATTGACACATAATTTTTAAAAACTATATTTGTAAAATTTCTCTATTGTGAATAAAGCCTTTTAATATATCTCCTCATTTGTTACGTTTTTCTCCTTTTAAGTAAGCTTTTGTATATGTGGGGTGGAAACTGAAATAATAGTGATTATTATTAATCCTAATAGTGAATCCATACCATACCCAGAGAATCTTGACAAAGAAACAATTCTCATTAAAAACTTTAAATTGCAAAAAATTTTGCATATACATTTTTGATTACTCAAATATCTTAGTAAGATTCCAACACAGGGGCACCTGGGTGGCTCGGTTGGTTAAGCGCCCAAACTCTTGATTTTGGCTTAAGTCATGATCTCAGCGTCCTGGGATCAAGCCCCGAGTCTGACTCCATGCTGAATGGACAGTCTGCTGGAGACTCTCTCTCTCTCTCCCTCTCCTCCTGCCCCCCTCAACTCTCTCTCCCTCTCTCTCAAATAAATAAATTTGTAAAAAAAAAAAAAAATTCCAATATATGTTCAACAGCAGGGCATGTAGGGTAGAGATGGGGAGTTGATGGCAGAAATAGCATTAAGTATGATCCTTGTTCTTAAATTTACAGTCCAGTCAAGGAGATCAGACTCGGCCCACCACCAAAACAAAGTGTTCAGTTACCAGTTAAATTCTGCTATAGAGGTCCAGGGGAGCAGGCGGTCACTAGGATTGAGTGTTCAAAGCAGCTTAGAAAAGAGAGAACTTCAGCTACAGGAGAGCCTCCAATATTTTTGAAAAAGCCTAGGTTTTTTCAAATTCGTGTTGGGACTTTTTAGAATGTTTCAGACCTTCTGGTTGCTGTTCTCTCTGCCTAGAAATCTTTCCCTGATGATTTGTTTGTTTGTTTGTTTTTAATTTTCTTAAATTGAAGTATAGTTAATACCATGTGACGTTAGTTTCAGGTGTCTAACGTAGTGAGGACCAGTCCATACATCACACTGTGCTCACCACCGCTGTAGCCACCGTCCCTCGCCATGTAACGTTATCACAGCACCGCTGACGGACGCTGTATTCCCCGGGCTGTACCTTTCATTCCTGTGATTTATTCCTCCCATAACTGGAAGTCTCTAGCTCTTACGCCACTTCACCCATTTCCCCCATCCCTCCACCCTCCTCCAGGCTGGCAACCGCCAGTTTGTTCTGTGTTGATGGGTCTGTTCCTGCTCTGTTTCTTTGTTCATTTGTTTTATTTTTTAGATTCCACATGTAAATGAAATCGTATGGTATTTGTCTTTATCTGTCTTACTTCACTTAGCGAAATACCCCCCAGGTCCATCTCTTTCCCCAATGTTTTTGTGCCACATTTCTCACTTCATTTGGGTCTCTGCTCAGTTACCACCTTATCAGAATGGCTTCCTTGACAAATTAATACAAAATTCCCCATCACCCTTCGTTCCTTGCTCTATTTTATTGTCCACTTAGCATGTAAGGGCTCATCCTTGAAAACTGGTCTCAGGCTCTTTCTCAAGGTGTGGGTTACATATTTATTTCCTGATTTGCTTATTGTCTGTCTAGCCCCTTAGAACTTAACCCTCATGAGAACAGAAAGTTGCTTTGTTTGGCTCTCCTCCTCACCACGTGGCCCATCTCCAGTGTCTCGAGTAGCATTTAGCACTTGGACACACAGTGAAATGTCTGGTGAATGGGTGACTGAATGAATGAATGAATGGACCTTATATTCATAAGTTTTGCTGTGGCTATTTGCAAATGTTTTCTAAAAAGCAGTCATTTTTTTAAAAATATTAGGTATCAGTATTATATAACGTGCTGTTATTTTAAATAATCATAAGGATGAACATTTTTTTTCTTGCTACCTATAGTCGTTTTACGGAAATATGGAGTAAATATGTGTTTGTGGCTAGATTCAACTCTCAACCAACAGATTTTTTTAAACCACTTATATCATATATGGCCTGTGTAAGATACATTATCAGAAAAATATAAGTCATAATTTTTCTAATATAGAGTTTTTCAATGTTATTATTTGAATAGTCTACTGTTGATTCTATGATTTAATCTCATAGTCCCTGTCTCAGAAGAAAACTGTTTCTGCAGTACCAAGTAAAGGAATTGGTTTTTCGCTTAACATATAGCGACTCAAATGGAAACCTTCTGAATTTAGTCATTTGTAGCACAAAAGATGTCTACTCGTTGCTGACAGAATTATTAAAAGGTATTCTAAACGTGATTCTTCTTTATACTAATCATCAACCATCCACACAGATATGGCAGCTTGGCAGTCAATATCTAATTTCTGATAATTATATGTAGACAGTTGCTAAAAATTTTATCAAAACCAGACACATCTTTTCTCATTTGAGCATAGAGTTCGTATATCTAATTGCCATTCCAGCTCCCTCTGTTGTGGCTGAAATGTGAGGCTGGGGAGGGGTATCTTACTGATTTAATGGCCCAAAGACTGATTTCTGTTTTTTCCTGCTCATTCCATCCACACTGGCTAACACATGAGTCATAAGCTTCAGGAAATATTTGCCAGGCATCAGATATGTGTATAAAGTATCAGAACTATATAGGAATCTAGACAGCATTTAGTCTAACTCTCTTATTTGAAATATGAGAAAACAGGGATTTTCCCAAGGACAGGCACTGCTTTCTGTCCTGCTCTGTGCTTCCAGACACAGGGATTTGGTAAGATTTATGCTAATAAGAAAAGAACAACATAGGAGAGCATACGTTGTATCCATCCAGCCACTCCAAAATAAAGGTGTAAATTCAGAGCTCACCCTTGAAAATTGGTCTAAGGCTCTTTCCCAAGGTATGACTATCCACCTATATCAGAGTCTCTTCCAAGTCCTATTGAAATGCAGATTTTACGGCCTTACCCCAAATTTAGCAAATCAAAATTGTGGTGGGGCCTGGAATATCCATGTTGAACTAGACTTTTTGTTCTCCCCATGCACGCTGAAGTTGGAAATCACAACTGGCAGTTATAGGGAGGTGCAAGGCCCAAAACTAGCAGAAGAAATAATGAATAAATTAGCAAGTCATGACAAGCATACTTTGTTTCTGCTTCGAGATTTAAGCACAACAACTTGAAACATATTTTGGATCACTTTGGAAACATAGATTTGTCCTTTTACAAGAAGCCATACACCTAAACATTTTAGAAACAGATTCACATTGGATTTTCAAACCTAATTCTTATTGAGGGACTCTCAAAAGTATTAACTTCAATCCCTGCTGTTTTATTCAGTGACTGTTTTCTTCCTTTCCCAATAGCTGCTTCTAAAGTCGGTTCTCAAATTGTTTCCTCTGATCTGGTTGAGTTTGAACATGACTGTCACTTGCACAAATGACACAGAATTCCTAGTTTGGCTGTGTGTCATGTAAATATATAAGATGTTCTTGGAAACGACCTCCGAAGAGCACCTTCATTTCTATCCACCCCGTGCCTTGTGGTTTTGCATTCATTACAATGCTAATCATCAGATTTGTTGACTTGCCATTATTATGATCACTTTGAACCCCCTAAAACATGCCATTACTTACTGAATAAATTAATGCAAATTTGTGTCACAGATCCATTTAATTCCTCAGTGAATGCCAATTACCATGAAACCTTAGAAAACAGTAATAGATGTATAGTTTTTTTAAAGAAAACTCCACATACCGGGGTATTTTGGCCTTAGGCTATGAGCACATATTAATTCACAATTCTGTAAATAGGGCCATAAAATGTACTGCTTTCCAACAGCATTTTCCAAAACCACTGGCATCAGAGAGTTCTGTTTTGTTTTGTTTTGCTTTGCTTTGCTTTTTGACTCTCCCAGGAGGACCAAGTGAATGATCCTCCTTCACAGAATCATTGGAACTCTGTTCCTGACTTTGCCACTCTTTTGTAGTTCTTTGTGGATGGTAGAAGCCCATGGCTTAGAATCACCTCTTAAAAGCAGGATGAGAAACCACCAGATCAACTTCTTAAGGCAGACACAGTGCTTTGGGTCCAATTTCATGGACACGACCACTTTGTCTTGTTGTAACCCAAGACCTCTATTTAGTGACAGAAAAACAAATGCTCTTCCTTCTTTGTGCAAAATCTCATCACCATTCTATTCCATACACACTTTAACGTCCCGGAGTAAATAACCCTAAGTACATTTTACTGCTATTCAGATTCCTCTTCTGTCTTGCTATTGCCAAACTAATAACTTTGTGTCTTATGTGGTCCTAACCAGAGCTGCAAAATTATATACATTTTAGGATCTGCCATTTAACAAATGAAGTCCCTCTAGTCTCTTTTCTTTATATGATGCAGTATAGAAAGGGTAGAAAGTAGTTGCTGTTGGGCCAATAGGAAATTGACTTCGCTAGGAATTGAGACAATTGAATTCCAAACTTAGCTCTGTTATTAACTTCCTGTGTGATTTGGGACAAGCATCAAAGTCTTCACATCTCAGTTTCCTCATCTGTAAAGGGAGAGGAGCGATTAGCCCATGTGTAGCAACTAGGTTATGCCCTGAATGATGTCTGTTGTGAATGCTGGAACAGGAAACAGTAGGAACATTTCATGTATGGACTAGAGACCACTATACCCAAATATAAGCATCCAAACCTTAGTTTCCTCATCTATACAATGGGAGTAATAAGACCTACTTCCTGAGAATTAAAATAGCTAGTAAATGTACAATGTTTGGCTCTATACCTGGCAGGATTATACCTTCAATCCATAAGTTCCAGCCCCTATTTTCAGCTCTTACTTCCTATGAAAGAATCACCTCTCCTCTCCCTCGGGAAGCTTCCAGCTTGTTTTATTATGACAACACATTTGCTATTATTTTGCCTGCTGTTTCCAACTACCCTAGGCTTTTTTGGATGCCATTCTTCAATCAGACTGTGTCAAACACATGTTATTGCTCATCTTCCAAGGTCAGAATTTAGCACTTATTTTCTGACATGAGAAGACAGATATCCAGCTCTTTCTTCACTTGTATCATGCACTAATTGAAGACCTTTCCACTTATTTTTTTATTGAAAAATAAGAGGTGTTCTTTTTTTTCCCCAAAGATTTTATTTATTTATTTGACAGATTGAGAGAGAGAGAGGGCAAGCAGGGGGAGTGGCAGGCAGAGGGAGAGGGAGAAGCAGGTTCCCCACGGAGCAGGGAGCCCGATGCGGGGCTTAATCCCAGGACGCTGGGATCATGACCTCAGCTGAAGGCAGATGTTTAACCGACTAAGCCACCCAGGTGTCCCACAAGAGGTGTTATATTAACATTTATAGAAGAAAAAAAATAGAGATCACCTTGCATGATTGTTGCACTGGTAAGAACATCATATCAATTGTGTCATTGATGTATTCATTAAACCCTTGAAAATAAAACAGTGGCTACAACTTAAGAACTCCTTTTAAACTAAACTGTAGTTTTATTTTCATCCCAGAGAAGCTTTGAAAACCAACAAACTCAATTTTATGAACTAGGAAGGATTGCTGAAATAACTCTTCTGAAAGAACGAGTATTGCTCCCAAAATCAGTTTATATGTTTGAAAATCACTTATAGTGACTTAAAACTAATCCCATCCAAAATCCCATCCAAAGCACATAGTGATTTTGATTGATAGTCAATTTGTCTGCTCACCCCACCAAAAAAAAAAAGAGAGAGAGAAAAGAAAGAAAGAAAGAGAGAAAAGAAAGAAGAAAGAAAGAGAAAGAAAGAAAGAAAGAAAGAAAGAAAGAAAGAAAGAAAGAAAGAAAGAAAGAAAGAAAGAAAGAAAGAAAAGGGAGGAAAGAGGGAGGGAAGGAAGGAAGGAAGGAAGGAAGGAAGGAAGGAAGGAAGGAAGGAAAGGAAAGGAAGGAAAGGAAGAAAAAAGGAAAGGCCTTAGTTTCTACAGCACTGAGAACGTGAATTATGTGAGAGTACCCTTCCCTCTGCTTCTGCTACACCCCACGACAAGAACATAAGACTGTTAGCTTTTTTTTTTAAGATTTATTTATTTATTTGAGAGAGAGTGCACACTCACATCAGGGGAGGGGCAGAGGGAGAGAACCTTCAAGCAGACTCCCCTGCTGAGCTCGATCCCATGACCCATGAGATCATGACATGAGCCAAAACCAAAAGTCGGACACTTAACTGACTGAGCAACCCAGGCACCCCAGATTTTTTTTTTTAAGAGAAAGAGAGAGAATCTTAAGCTGGCTCCACACCCAGTGCAGGGTCCGACACGGGGCTCAATCTCACAGCCCTGAGAAATGAACCAAAATCAAGAGGCAGACACCTAACCGACTGAGCCACCCAGGTGCCCCCAAGACTGTTAGCTTTTAAAGAGGGGCTTCCAGATTCTGCTTAGGAAAGTACTCAAATTTCCCCTTACCTCTCCTGGCATGCCACACTCTTGCCATACTTCTATTCACATGCATCATACTATAGTATCATTATTTGTTTTCACTCATTCATTCATTCCACAAATAGTAAGCACCAAGAATGTTCCAGACACTACCCTAGGTCCTAGGGATTCAGCAGGGAGCAAGTTAGAATTGCTTCTTGTTTTCATGGAGATGAAGACTAGAAAAAAGGCAAATATGCACAAGAAATTAATAAAACTTAAAAAGGAAGATGCCAGGGTTTATTCATTAACATAAATGCAGGACTTAATATGGCATTTGGCACATATTTGTTCCCAACCCAACTGCCCCCATCCTTCCCGCACAAAGAAGCAGCTAAAAGAGCACTTGGTAAAGACTGAAAAAATGGTTAAGAAATGGATAAAAAGTCTCAAACTTCTGTTAAAAAAATATAAGCATAATTTTTCATCTCAAGTTTTGCCTCCAACAGAACACAGCTCCTGCGGGGCCCTACTAACTCAAAGTTGAATGCAGATTCTATTTTTAGCAGATAATCTAGTGTTTACCTTAACTGTGAGATACCTAATTATAAGCTGTCATTAGAAAATTTGCATCATTGTACTTGCAAAAGCAAACTCACCAAAAATAGGACAGTTTCTCATCTTTTAGTATGTTCACATTATATCAGTTGTCTCAGGGAAAATCCATAGGAGTCCAAGCTGTGTTTCTCCATTTCAATTGCTTCTGGAATACTCGCCGTCATTAAGATGAGTAGACACATCACATAGTCTCAATTCCATTAGGGTTTGGCTTGTTTGGTTTGTTTTGGAGCTAAGGGGCTGTTTGTCATTTCAGTCATCATAGATAAAGGCTGCTCAACGGCATGCCCACACATCTGGGGCCGGCTTCCTCAGGTCAGTGAAACACTCGAGAGGCACTAGCAGTGATGTCAACGATAAAGAACTCCCCCGCTAGTGTCTGCAGCCTTTTTGTAGTCCTCTTTAATAATAGGACAAAGGATTCTAGGTCTGAAGTATATCCATTAATAATTATATGATCATATTTTTTCTAACAAGTTCAGCTTCTTTTTCCCAAGCTGGTCTTTTCATCAATGGTTCTAACAGTGACTAACTGATTAGAATTTTCACCCTCATCCACCTTATCTTCTTGTCTCTCACTTCTAGGGGAAGTGTTAATATAAATGAGCAAATAACAGAGAGGGGGGAAAAAAAAAACAAAGGATCTTAGAGGGATTAATCGATCCCTAAAAATCTGAAAGTGACTTTTGTCACTATTATAAATCAATATGCAGGATCTCTTTAAATGCTGGATAAAAAACCATATGTCAAAACCATGATTAGAAGGTAAATAAATATGATGACTTTAACAAGATCTTGGATTTATTTTGCCACTTTAAGAAAGGATAGGATAGATTGTTTTTTTCCTTTGGTCTCCTTCATACAATGATGATTACATTAAGGAGAAGTTTCAAAATTTCCACATTGTATATCTGGGCTTTTAACCTCTCCCAAAGATCAGATAAAGGCTGCCAAACCAAAAAGCATTCTTGGCTCCTGTACACAGCTCAATCTTTAAATAGGAGTTTCAGCACGTCCAGGCAGGAGAAAAGACTTCTCCTGAGTCTTTATCTATTGATTATCTGTAGAGGATATTCTGTTTAAAATGAATCTTGAATACTCTCTAAAATAAGTGTTACTCTATTTTGGAGTAAAAGGTGTAAAGGGAAAAATGAGACATATGTGCCCTTCCCCCGCCCTGCAAATATTCGTTACTTTACATTTTTGCCCATGGTATTTCTATAAAAAGCTAGAGGCAGAAGGAAAAAAATCCATTTGACGATGAGAAAAATCCAAGATCAAGTGCTAATTACTACTCTACTGGGCAGAAGTCACGTGGCAAGTGGCTCCCCACTACACATTAGGAAATGCCCTAAGACCTTTGGTTAAGCTACTGATGTGCCCCACACCTCAGTAGGCGTCAGGGAGAACTTCCATCTTCTGTGATTCTGATGGTTAAGATACAAAATTCCTAGAGAGAAATCTCAGGAGCAGACATCACATTGTTAAGAGATCATTTAAAGTGAGAATTCCTCCAGTGTTCTTTTATGGTCGTTATCTTTGTAATTATTACAAGTGGTGTATCAGCTAGGAAAACAGAAACCACTCTGTTTTTTCTTCAAAAAGAAGAAATTTAACACAGGGAATTAGTTGCATAGATAATAGGAGAGCTGAGAAGCCAAATGGGATGATGAATTCTAATTTCAAGTCAGGAATTAGCAGTGGCAGGATGCCACTATCTTGGGCAGGAAATGGAAAGACACAAGGTGGAGGTGATGTCATCAAAGATCAGAAATGGTCAAAGCATGAGCTAGACCCACAATGGAGGACTTTCCAGCAGGAACTGAAACTGTAGAGGGAAACAATAGTCCCAACAGGAATTAGAATCGTGAAGGTGACTTAGCAACTGCTAAGGCACCACTAGAAATGCAATGAATGGAAGAAATACCCTGGCTTCTCCCTGTCTCCTACCTTCCAGTCTCTACCAATGCCTTCCATTGGTCAAAACTACTAGGAAAATAGGGCAAGGGAATCTGGGAAATGTAGTTCACTGAAATGCAGAGCCAAACTGAGGATGTTTGGGAAATAGATATGAGAGAAAACAGGTAAATGTCTGGCAAAAATGACTATAGCTAGACTCACCATTTGGGATCTCTGTTTAGCTTGAGGAGTCTTCATTGAAAAAACAAGCCTTAAGACTACCAGCTGCTAGATGAGGCTCCTGGGTGGCTCAGTTGGTTAAGCCTCTGACTCGATTTTGGCTCAGGTCATGACTCAGGGTTGTAAGATCGAAGACGCCCTCCGCCCGGCTCCATGCTGGGCATGGAGCCTGCTTAAGATTCCCTCTCTCCCTCTCCCTCTGCCTCTCCCCCTGCACCCCCTCAAAAAACAAAACAAAACAAAACAACAACAACAAAAAAACCCACGACTTCCAGCTGCTAGAAACTGATAGATTGAGAGCTTTGATTACAATGATCTATGTACCCATGCATCCTCCCTGAGCTACACAACAAAAATATTGGACATATTTTCGAGTCTTCATATCTCACTAGTCAATTTGCTAGTTAATAGCCACATCTGCCCATCCATGAAAGTTCAAAAAAGTTTAACAAGTGCTTTCAGTCCAAGAACAGACTCAGGGAAGAAAATCTGTGAATCCATGAAGTGTTTGTTCTCAGAGAATAGAAGAGCAGATTGGCTTAAAATAAAACCTGCAGAAAGCATGGCCATCAAAATGATTGTCTAAGGAGTCAGTGATTAAACTTTGGCCACCCTGCTTTGGATCACAATTGATCTTAACTCCAAATTTTCATATGACTGATTGTAACACTTTTTTAAGCCTTTATCTGCCAAACCAAATACATCAGTCTAGTTTTATATCCTACTTAGTGGAGCATAAAAATGATGAAAGCTAAATGATCATGCAAGAGAGAGAACTTAGATTTTTTTTTTTAAGACACTGACTCCATTAGTTTAATAGTACTCACGAGCACAGAATCCTGTGATTTAAAAAAAAAAAAAAAAAGTACTTAAAGAAAAGACGCTTTGGAGCATTCTGTTCTGCATTCCTCACTTGGTTTCGATGGCAATACCTTCTCTTCCAAACCCAGTTCAAATGTCACCTCTGAACCTTTCTCTGTCTTGCTCCTTTTTGTTCTGATAGCACCTTGTACAAGCCTAAATGGTTGTACTTATAATATTATATTGGAAGTATTTGTTGCCTGTCTAACTCTCTCTACCAGTAATTTAGATCAAAACAACCTTTCAAAAGCAATTTAACTTCACAAATTGGACAAATATAAGTCCAGTTTGCACTATAATTTGGTCAAAAATTAAAACCCCCAGTCTCTGTTGCCAAGCTTGATCATTTTGTTGCAGAATGGGGTTGTTTTGGGTAGTGCTTTGTGTGTCCCGAATTTAAGCATTTTTTTGTCATTTTTTTCAGAACCAGGACTGGAGCTTTTCTTATTTTTGCTAATGTATTTTCAGCTAGTTGTTGCTTCTCTGTGTTATTTGTAAAAGTTGAAACAACCAAAATATCCAATTTAGGAGATTGGTTGAAACAATTTGCAGTATTAGGAGCCAAACTGGAACAACTTCAAAGTCCAAAATCGATTGGCTAGAAGACAATGTGTAAGAAAAATATAGAAAAATATTATAATGATGCTTATTCATCCTTGACGCTAGCTCATAGTATATAATAAGTGCCTAATAAATGAGTGTGTGCTGTAGACTAAATGTGTTCCTCCAAGAGTCACATGTTGAAAACTAATTCTCAGTGTGATGGTATTTGGAGGTGTAGCTTTTGGGAGGTGATAGATCATGAGAATGGAGCCCTCATGAATGGGATGAGTTCCCTTATGAAAGAGAACCCAGAGAGCTCTTTCACCCCCTTCACCACATGAGGAACCAGGAATCAGGCCCTCACACGACACCTCACACAAATCTTCTGGCACCCTGATCTCAGACTTCCCAGCCTCCAGAACTGTGAGAAATAAATATTTATAAGCCACCCAGTCTATGGTACTTTGTTATAGCAAGCTGAATGGACTAAAACAGCATGGATATAATTTTTCTTCTTTTTTCTCTGAGTTCAATCCATATCAATAGATGGCACTCATTCTTTCAGGCATTCAACAAATATGTGTATATTCAAAGGTCTTTCTTTATCAAAGATTTTGCATGAATGCGCTCCTTCAAATGTGATTCTACTGAGTTAAGATGCTATTTTTTGAAATGGGGAATAAACATTGTTTCTCTCCCTACTCTTCCCTCAGACAGTCTGTTTCTCTCATTCCCAGCTTCTCCATTCCTTACTCCTCCTCCCCAAATGTTAAGCAAAAGTCTCACTATCCATAAACCATATGCTGGGACAAAGTTATTCCTTTCATAAGTTATTTTCCACCCAACTCTAAGAATTTCATTTAGACCACACTCCTGAGGGCTCTCCATAACAGAGTTTATTACCGCTAAAGGCACAGGGGGAAAAAGAGAATTAGAAAGCTCATAAATTGTTTTTGAGTGGTTATCTGCTTCCAAAGCCCGAATGAGAGGGTGATTACAACAGACATCCTTTATAACCGATCCTAGCAAAGTGTTGACTGGTTTTATTTCCAGTTTATGATACAGGAGATGTGAAATCTAATGTGGTATATTAATGAACATTAATGGTCTATAATCAGTTTATAACAAGAAATCAGTTAAACAAAGAAGTAATTAGCTTGCTTAAAATGTAATTAATAAAATTACTAATTCAGGTCAGGATTTAATTGCTTTTGGCAAGACTTTTGTTGGACTTACATTAAGTTGCAAGCCCATCAGAGTACTGCAGAGAAGTGGTCTTTTTACAGAACACAAACGGCCTTACATATGGTATGCACCCAAAAGTACCCATCCCACAAACGGTGGGGAATAGGCATGCTGCGGTTTTTTTTTTTTTTTAAATGAAGCGCTAAAATGAAACAAGAATAATGGGGCATTTGGGGGCGCCTGGATGGCTCATTGGGTTAAGCGTCTGCCTTCAGCTCAGGTCATGATCCCGGGGGTCCTGAGATCGAGCCCTGCCTCGGGCTCCTTGTTCCACAGGGAGCCTGCTTCTCCCTCTCCTCTGCCTGCCACTCCCCCTGCTTGTGCTCTCCTGCGCTGTCTCTGTCAAATAAATAAATAAAATCTTAAAAGAAGAAGAAGAAGAATGAGGCATTTGGATTATGAGAACGGAAAGGTCATATTTCAGAGCAGTTTCCATAAAATAAATTATTTGCTGCAACATCAACCATCAGGTTTAGTGCTGAATTTTTAAATGCCCAATGCAAATAATAATAATAATCAACATTCTCATATTTGGCTTTTTATGGCATACCTTCACATACATTATTTCCTTTAATCATTTTAATGGAGAAAATGTCATTCATGTATGTATGTAGTATGTATAGAAGTTTCAATGTAAACAGCACATTTTGGCACGTATCCAGAGTACACACCAAAGAGCATAAAGACAAGAAACTGCTAGTATGGTGTCAGATGAGCAATTTTTGACCTAGAGTCCATGCACGGATGGGGCCTGGGAGGGTATGCGCATTTTTCAGGGATGTGGATCTGAAATTTTAATCAGACCCTCAAAGGGGAAAGAAGATGAGAAATGTTGGAAACCACTATTCTAGATAGATGCTACAGTCACCAAGTAAATATAGTTGGTCCAGTTAACCCAGGAGCTCCCCAAATGTAGGTTCTTTGCTTTATTTGTACCTGGAGAATTTTACTGAAGTTGCTCATTTTTCTTCCATGATTCTGGTTAACATATGGTGAAGAAGGTGAGCCTTTTTTTTTTATCCATTTGGGAGCTTCTATTAGAATACCAAGGAAGAGATGCACATGTGGAAAAGGAAGTTGCCACTGTGTGTGACACTCTATGTATTTTCTGCTAGACCAGGTAAGCTCGGCCAGGGGCAAAGTGCATCCTGATACACTTTGGAAAGCTAAGTATAGTCTCTCAAGTCACTGGGGTGCTCTTTAAAAGATGTGTTTTATTCATTTGTTAGGTAATCAAAAAGTGACAATCTAAATCCTGAGACAGACTTTGAAAAATTCTGTTACAAAGCAACTCATGGGGAGAAAATGTACATCCACTGGGAGCAAAACTGAATCAGCCAGCATCATCCAGAATTAATTAAAACAATGCCACGGTCATTCCAAATACTGAGATAGCTACACATGTCAACTTCCTGCAATGGGAAATTATATAGAAGTGATTTATTTTCATTAAGTCCATTTTCTAAGTGCTGTTCCTGAGAACATGCATTGGTTTCCTGTACATCATAAGCCAAGGCCTGATTTGTGTTTGTGTTCCAATTTTCCTCATCATAATATTTCCCCAAATACTCTGTTTTATAGTTATATGTGCAATCGATCTCTATATAGAGATTTATGTCAAAATAGATGCCACAAGCTAGGAAATGCTAAATTAATCCCATTACTCTCTTTTGTGGGAAAGAAATGCTTGTTGTTGACCAAATACCAGCCTAACTGGCTGCTCTCTGCCTGGATTAGTATGTTCCAGAATGGGATTCCTGAGCAGTAGGGGTGTTCATTAAAACATTAATTCCTGGGCTATCCTAGAAACACTAACACTGAGCCTCTAAGTAGGAAAATAAATATAGATGTTTCCTTTCACCCACAATCCATACCATGTGTAGCTTTTTATTGCCAAGCTATTGAGATTATGATGAAAATTGTCCTTAATACCAACATAATAACAACAGGAACAAAAACAAGAAAAACAAAATGGAAACCAGAGTCCTAAGCATAACAAGTATAAGGATCAGGTGAATGGGAGTTCAGGAGAGGATCTGTTCTAAGGAAATTGATGAAGGGTTGGCCCAGTTCTGCCTTGACATTACAGAGTTTCTTCATAGTAAACCACCTCCATCCCTAGACCCTAATTAAAAGCAGCAAAAGACAAAATCACCGAAGCAACCCAACACTCAGGGCCTCAGCTGCTTTTCTGCCCAGAGAACAGCCACCTAGATAATGCCTGGTGTCCCTGCTCCCCTGGCTCTTCCTCACACCCTCTCAGGCCCTGTCCTGCCCCGGCACCTCCAGCTCATGCCTTACAAGCCCCAGCTGCTTCCCTCCATCATTTCCTAGAGAGCAAATCCTTCAAGCAAGGCCAGGAGCCAATTCTGGATTTGACAGGTGTCTGACTTGGAGAGATCTCAAGCATGTTTCTTGAGCACTCAGCGTGGGCCCAACAGCTTGTGCTGTTTCCAGAAAGCCCATTCAGGACACTGCCAAGGACCGCAGAGCTTGGTGCCCTATGACCAGGAGCATGCCACTTCATCAGAACACGCAGGCTGCCAACAAGCCTGTCGCCCAGGAAAAACAAAGCAAAGCCCTGTGTTCACAGACTAAGTCTGGTCTCCTTACTACAAGAGAGCCGTCGGATGGGGAAATCTAATTAACAGGCATCTCTTGAGTAGCCAGTAATGTGCTGTCCACCAGGACAGGCCACGGATTCTGAGATAGGAAAGCAAGATGACCAGTTTTGGAGTTTGAATCCAGCTCTGCTTCTTGCTAGCTCGAAGCTAGGGGGGCCTTCCTTTAACTGATTCTTCAGCTGTTGGTTGAGTGAATGCCTACCACGTGCCAGTCATTATTCCAGGGGCTTGGGAGACATCAGCGGACAAAGAGATGAAGCTTCCTGTTCCTGGGCAGCCGACATTCCAGCAGAAGACAACAAACTTCATAAATAAGGTGACTATTGAACATTAGGAGATGAGAACTATGGGAAAATGTAGAAGTGGAGCAGGGTAAGACAATCAGAGACGTAGGGATAGTACATGCTGTACATGTTGCAGCATGAAGAGCAGGTGGTCAGGGTGGACCTCAGTGAGAACCAGAGATTGGAACAAAGGCAAGAAGCATATGAAGAATTAGCCAAGGAGCTATTTGTGTTATCCAGGGAAAGAGTGTTCCAGGCAGAGGGACTGGCTAGAGCAAAGGACGTAAGATACAATGGGGCCAATGCCTGGGTGGCTCAGTCGGTTAAGCATCTGACTCTTGATTTCAGCTCAGGTCGTGATCTCGGGGTCGTGAGATCGAGCCCTGCATCGGGCCCTGCACTCAGCAGGGAGTCTCCTTGAAGATTCTCTCCCTCTGTCCCTCCCCCCACTTGTGCACCCTTGCTAACTCTCTCTCTCTCTCTCAAATAAATAAATAAATCTTCAAAAAAAGATACAATGGAGCAAGGGGATGGGGCATGGAAGGTCAAGGAACAACAAGGAGACAGGGCAGGAGTGAAGTGTGTGAGAGCATGAGAAGCAGGAGGGGGCATGAAGTGCCTGTGGACCAGCAGATTCTTGGGAAGGAAGGGGGCACACTGGAGAAGGGACAGAGAGCAGGTGCGGGCCTTCCCAGGAGAGGACTGCTTAGCACCAGGGAAGCTGGAGTGCTGCCCCTCTCTGGAATTCCTTGCAGGTAGGAGAAGCAAGTTGCAACTCTTCTGGCTGGGGCTTCTCCCACCTCTCTTATGGCCAGTGAGAGGAAGTAGAATGATAGCATCAAGAGGGAGAAGTCTCCCCCTACTTCAGAGGTGCAGACGCTTAGATGGGCATCTATTGCAGCCAGATTTCCAAAAGCAGGTCTCATTCCTTCACACGGACCTCCCCACCCAGGGAGGAGCCCAGCACAGTGAGGTGGTGTGGATTCCTTCCCCTCAGACCATACACTGTGCTTTCCTTTCCAGTCCTACCCTTCAGCCTAGAGGGAGAAGAGAAGATGAGCAATGACAAAAAGGGGCAGGGGCCCTACTGGCCATCCCAGGATCTGTTCCACTTGCATGTAAATGAATTTCAGGAGTTATTCATCCAGGTTGTGGCCCAGCAGCTCCCCATTCCTCTTCCCCTTCCAGGAACTAGCTGTTGGGAGGGACCTGTTCCACAGCTGGTTGCCGCTAAAAGTGTTGGGTCCCAGGGAGGAGACCCAATTTCCGAACCCCAGGGAAAGTGCCACCCTTGCCTGTATTTACCAAGAGAGGGCTTCGAGAGAAGACTTAGGCAGTGACTTTGACCTCAGTGCATTTTTAAATGAGTTGGGGGAAACAAAACTGCTATAAGAGACCAGGGTGAGCTTTGGGAGAGAGAGAATTAATGCACGATAGGCGCCACTGGTGATCAGAAAGGAAGAGAGCCAGGGGACCTAGAAGATTCTATGGAAGGTAAGAAATTTAAGAATAAGGCCAACGGGGCAACCAGACTCACGATGGGATGTTGAGGACAAGTTAAAAACAAGTTGCATAAGCAGGGTGGAGCCAGACTAAGTCGGGTGTTGAAAGCCAGGGGAAAAGTTTAGAATTCTCCAGGAAGAAACCCAGGGTCATTGCAGATTTCCCATGCTGGGCTGCTGCTGCTGATGGGAGCACAGCTGCACAGCCCTCCCTGCTTCTCATCACGCAGGAGCCTCCTCCAGACAGCGAGTCACACCCCCGATTCATGGCCGGGAGCAAACGCTGCCCAGGTCCCAGTGAGTGGGCAGCCACAGAGAAGGTTCCTCTTGAATGGATTGGATCTCTGGGGAAGCTTGTCGACCCTGATACTCTATTTCTGGCAGCCAAAGAAGGCTGCCAGGGTATGGGAAGCTCTGCATATGAAAATAATGTCAGTCGCCTCTGGAGGGGAGGTTGGAAGCAAAAGCACTCTGAAAACTCACAGATGGCAAGCCCAGACTGCACTGTTTTGGCACCATCCTTTTTTTTGTTCTTTTATTTTGCATTTCCAGGTTCCAACCACAGTGGTCGGGGAAACGTTTCATGACAGAGAGCTGGGTTGGGTGAGGGGAGACAGAAAGCGAGAAGGGGCTTCAGGTTCCATTACTACCACCACACCCCGCCCTGGCTGTGGCCAAGTCCTCACCTCGCCACAGCAGATGGTCACCAGGACATGCACAGCTGACCCCTTGCCTTCCATTTCGTGTCCCCTCTCATTATGATACCCACCTATGAAGGAAGGAGCATTCTCTCCCTTTCCCATCTGCCAAGGACTTCCCTTAGGTCAAGTCCTTCCCTTGGGTCAAGTCCTCTTCCTTCCCTACTCAGGCCTCATAACTTCGTCTAATGGCCGAAAAACCGCAGGGGAGGAAAGGAAAAGGCAAATGTATCCCCATTACATATTCCCGGTCATCCCTCCTTCAGGGGGTGGAGGTTGGGCTGGGGAGAGTACTTGCTGCCAGGAAAAGGACTAGTGATCTACATTTTCTAGTATCAAAAATAGTTCCTCTTTCCCTCTCTCACAGTGTTTCCCCTGGTTGAATTCCTTGATCTCTTCATTCGGTCAACTGTTAGGGCACACTGCTCATGCTCCGTGGTGAGTGTCATACGCTTACGTTGATGGTCTGCGTAGCTGCGGGCCCCCAGCAACTGCCAAGACCCTCAGCCAGCAGTCCCTGCACACCTCCGCGGGCACCGTGCCAGATGCTGCGCGACGCTCGGCAAGGGCCAGCTGTGTGGAGAACCTCTGGAAAAAGCCAGATGTGAGTAACCCGTCTGCCCAGATGGCAGCCTCTCAGCTCTGATCTGGTTTGGTTACCAGTCAAATCTCAGCCAAACTCCAGGGCCTCTGCATCTCCCGGTACTGAAGTACAGACTGAAGCACAGCTGACTACTCGTGCAATTTGGCGAAATGTCAGGGAATCAAGAGGAGCCTCGGGGAGGCAGGAAGGAAGCCCCACTGGGAGTGCTGGGAAGCCGTGCGGCTCCGGAAGGGGACGGGGGCGCATCTTGAAGGCAGGCGGCAGCCTGGCCTGGCACAGATGCGCTAAGCATTTGGTGGATGCTGGGCCTGTTTGAAGGTTGATGATCTCAAGGAGACCTGCACCAGGCTCCCGAAAGCTGAGCTCCAGCCGGGGGTGAGATCAGCTCTTGGAAAAGATCACTTGCACTTTACAGGACAAAGTACGCTGAGGCAAAGGTTAAGCTGGGGGAAGTTCCCAGCTCTAGTTATGAGATGTATTCTTGGGGTTCTAAAAGACAAACCCCAGATCTGGGTTTTCCTGCCTCCCAATGAGATGTCCCCCTCAGCCGAACCGTTTGTCCACATGCCATCAGACGCACGGAGGAGAGGGCCTCAACGCTGTGAAGCTGGCTCCCACTACCGAACTCAGCCTCCCGCTGCCACGCTGGTGACCCATATAGATTGTTCCCCTGGCATCTCCCATCTTTCACAAAAACATGGTGTTGTGCCTGTACCACAATATTCCAGGGTAATTTGGCTCAATATTGCAGAGTGTTGGCAGTACTTAACAGCCTTGTAAAGATATATTGGCAAGGGTTGTTGGCCATGTGATAATTTTTTTCAACCACAGTGTTTGGACTAGAGTTAAGTGTGTGTATCATTTATTTAAAGTTCATGCTATTAATTAATAAATGTCTGCTTTAACCCTGCCTGTCATTTGCTTCCAGAAAGGGCTGGATGGGGGCGTTGTTGTGTGTTTTCAAACAAAAAATCTCGGAGTAGCAGCATGAACTATGAGTTGGCTATGAACTCGGGCATGTTACCAGTGACCTAGACCCTCCCTCTGCCACCATTCTTACCCTGTCCTTGGCTCTGTGCTCATCTCATTCCTGGGATATGCAGCTTCCAAGCACATGACTCCAATTCCCCTGGCTTCCTAAAGATTTTCTTTCTCCTGGACCAGCCAGCCTCTTAGAGAACTGTAACCCATAAAATTTCTAAAAGCAGAAGTGGGTCCTTGGCATTCTGACCCTGTTGACCCTCTTCTGAGCCACATGACCATGTTGAGTGCCATCCTGAGCCATTAGCTGTGGCTTATTATGCAGCCGCTCAGCCTCTGTCCCAGGGGCCGCCAGAGATCCTGGGGCAGCAGGAGCAGCAAGGACTTACACAGGAGCCTCCCTAGTGTAGACTCAGGACCAGTACCAGTTCTGTGTCCTTGGCCTCATAATTTCCACCCAGCCCAGTTTAAAGTCTACTGTAGCCACTTTGGTCCTAGCCAGGGAAGAACTGCCTCTGGACAGTCCAGATAAGCTGTCCCTCCTGCTGTGGAAACTGGTATTCATTAGCTAAGGTACTGGGCTAAAGTATACCCATCTCCTCCTCTAAGGAGGTATTTTAGACAGAAAGAAGAAAGGATGATCTACTGCCACATGCTTCGTTTATAGACTCAGCATGTCCTTGAGTTTGTGTGAGTCCAGAGTAGTCTTCAGAGGGTTACAAGGGGCATAAACTCAGGGGGTTAGTTAGGTCGATAGGTGTTCAGGATGACTGAAAGCTATCATAAAAATGCACTTACCTTTTATTCTTTCCACCTAAAGAGCACACTCCTGAATAGATCCCATCAATTTCCCTTCTCAAAACCCTTCTTTGGATGTCAAAGAAATGTCCAGAGCACCCAAACTATCCCGCGGGTAGGGGAGTGGCATTGCAAGCCTGGCTGAGAAAACAACACAACACAGGAGGTCACAAGGCTAGAGTAATAAAAATCATTGGCTCACTATCTTCAAAAAAGGACAATTGGCAAACTAATACCTGGTACCCATGTTTACCTTTACCCAGGGTCACTAATGAAAGGCAGAATGTACCAGTACACTGCCCTGAACAACTGGGGAGAAAAAGAAGGTTTTTAGAAATCTATTCTAAGCACACAATCAGAAACACAGGCAAAAATTTATATTCCGTTAGCACTGCAATATTATTTATAATAGTGAAGAATCAAAACCAACCTACATTAGGAGTAATAAGAGAAATAGCTAATAAAATTAAGACACATCAATAAGTCAGAATATTGCATTGCCATTAAAAAGGATGTTAGCCAAAAAGATTTAATGATGTGGGAAAATATTCATGATTAAGTAAAAAGCAGATAAAAATTGCATGTGCAGTATGAGTGGGTCTATATTAACAGTTCATAATCTCATTTTTATTTTCTGCTGTGTTTTCCAGATTTTCTTCAAAGAACGTGCATTACTTGTATAATCAGAGAAACCTGAAGACAGAACTAGAAATTTTAAGTGATAAGATAATCACTTTACACAATATATAATGTTTCTCAAGATAGTTAACTCCCCAATTGCATAAAAATAAGATTTAATTTCCACGTGCAGTTCATTAACTGAACAAATACTTACTCAGTGCCTACAATCTGCTGGTTGTGTATTTCTGTGACCAGTATTCACTGGTATTACCTACTGAGCAGGAGGTACCGAAAATAACAAAATGGATTTTCTGCCCTTTTGGAACTAGGAATCTGCTAGGAATTGGTGATACTGAGATAAAAAACAAAAATCCCTTCCCTCAAGCAACTGCAGAACCCAGAAAAAGAGACGGACAAGTTAATAAAAGATGATGATGCCTAGCATGAGGGTTAATACCCTGCTGAGGATCCATGGGGTGCATCTGAGGAGGTCTGCAAAGGAAGGAGGGAAGAAGCCGTATTGGTCAGGAGCCCAGTCCTCAGCCCAAATGCACGTGAAGTCATGGTTTCTTTCTTTTGTCTTGGATTAGCTCCCTAACTTTACATTATTCTTCCTACTCAAGTAATTTCAGCTGTGTTCAAAATAGGCAACTTAAAAAAGAGTCCATTTTTAATTGAAAACAAAAAAAGATCTGAGTTCTCCATGTCTATACCCACCCCACTGCTTAACAGAGCAGTCTGCCACAGCTGCAGACTGAATGTGTCCCCCAAAATTCATGTGTTGAAATCTATGTGATGGTGTTTGGAGGTGGGGCCTTTGGGAGGTGCTTAGGTCATGAGGGTAGAGACTTCATAAATGGGATTCGTGTCCTTATAAGAGACCCCAGGGAGCTCCCTCGTTCCTTCCACCATATGAGGACACAGCAAGATGGCAGTCAATGAACCAGGAGTTGGGTTCTCACCAGACACCAGATCTGCCGGTGCCTGGACTTTGGACTTCCCAGCCTCCAGAACTGGGAGAAATACGTGTTTGTCATTTACAAGTCACCCAATCTGTGGTATTCTGTTAAGCAGCCTGAGTGGACCAGGACAGCCACCTTTATTTGTTAAGAACATTAAGGAACGCTTGGTTTCACAATGACAAAAAAGCTTAGGGCCAAGGCAAAGCTGGGGAAGGGGCCACATTTGTCTTCAGTCTTTCCTTTCCACCTTTCAAATGGCTTCAAAATTTACTAGTGACCCACAGATGCAATCCTGCACTTTTCATAGGAGATCCTCAATGGGATTCCCAAATCTCATTTCATCTAATTAGCAGGAGATGGGTGACTACCATCCCCCAGGTCTGTCTGCACAAACGGATGTCTTGTTTGGTGGTTGCCAGTGCTGCCGTTTGTGAGGACGACTGGAGGACATATGGCGAGATAGGGAAATGGAAGAGAGCAGTAAGTGAAAGATAAGAAACATATGCCAAGATTGACAAGTGGGGGCCAGAAGTTAGAGGAAAGTATATTATTAATGAAAATGTTTGTTCATTGTACCCACATGCTGATGGGGCTAAAAACTTTCAAGTCCCACATGTCATCTCTTAGAGGCCTTACTGTTCTCTCTGATCATGAAAAAATACAAAAAAACAAAAAACAAACAAACAAACAAAAAAGCCATGTAACTGACCTTTGACCCTTGAACTTTTAAGAATCTCAGAGTCATATTCAAAGCTTAATTATAGAAACTATGTAGCCCACCCCACTCCCCAACACCTACACATGTTTTTCCTAACTTAGTCTTTACTTTCTGTTTTTGTGTATAATTTTCTTATTCCTAATTTCCTAATTTTATTTTACCATTATTTTCTTGCGTGGTATCTGTGGTCAGCAGATAAAAATCTTGCTTGGCAAGAAGCTGACTATTAATAAATACATGAAAATTTGATTCTCAACAATGGCCTTGTGCAATAGTTAGCCCCATGCTGTGTCTCAGTTTCCCAGATGAAGAACTAAGGTGAGGATATGTCAAGCTGCGTGTTGTGTACCTCGAGTATGTGCATGTTGAAAGAGGGTGGTACTTTCAGAAAGAGGTGAATCACAGGGTGGAATTTCTAACATCAATGGAGGAGAGCTTATCTTTTTCATATACCAATAAGCCTAGTCCTGTCAACCGATGTCATGCTCTTCTTACTGAAACATTCGCTGTCTTAGCTAGGTGATAAAAAATATGTGTATATATATAAAATGGAAAAAGAATTATCAGGTGATGTAGAAAGTGGTGTTTGGTCTCCAAGGGAGGGACCAGGGACACAGACAGGAGAGCCAGCTGCTGGAAGAGAAGAGAAAGGGGTGAGAGAAAGCTGAGCCACTTCAAATGAAAAATTAAATTAATTTTAAAATCTAATTTAAAGCAAAATAGAGCAGCAGATGTGGAGGGAGTTGAAACTCCTTCTTGGATTGTATCCCCTAAACTTTCCTGTTCTTTCATTCAGCCTGAACATCATCCTATTTATACCAAATAGCAAAACTGTATTAATTAAGAAATAAAATACTCCAGACAGTTCATTTCTAGGGATTGTTTGTACACAGCATGTATGGGAGGAAGGAAATGCTTGTAATTTTAATTTCTCCAGAAAGTAAGACCACCAGTGCTTTCTACCTCAAACTTTTAAAGCACATTTTCCTGTGGGGGTGCCCTAAGGATCTTTAAGGCCCAGTATCAAGTATTAAGAAAATACATGTTTATTTTTGCCATTCATTTAGTCTTACAACACATGGTTATTATTGAACCCCTCCTGGGAGTCCGAAGCTGTGTGAACTTCTCTGATGTGTAGGTCATTCTAGAGCCAAGATCCAAAATCAAGTCACAGAGCAGATCAGTCAAGATTTCTGCCTCGTTGTCACCAGCGCGACAGGTCACATCAAGAAATGAGAGAATAAAACTACCTTCCTTGTGTGGTCACAGCATAAGTGTAAAATGAAGCTGCCAGCACAGAGCCGTGCGAGGAGTCCTGTGTTTTTCATGAGGTGAACCTCCACTCCCTGGAGATACGCGAACAGCAAATCAGGACGGCATTTCCCTCCCTCCGTACTGCTAGTTGTCTCCTGCTGGCCACGGGCGCGACACCTGCCAGAACACCTCACGATTCAATTACAGAAGTCGTTCGGTTCCACCCTCACCTTGCCTAAAATCATTCTTTATGGACCGGGCTTTCTGTTTAGTGATGCTCTGCTCCAAGTGTCCAGATTTTTTAAAACATCTACACAGCAGCTTGATTGAAATCTGCTTTTATATATTCCTTTCTGCTTGTATTTAAGCATCACAATAAAATGCAGGTTCTAGTCACCAGGCAGGAGAAAGCAGCTGGGAATATTCCTGTGCAAAGGAGCCGATGCCGGGAAGGGGGAGAGGTCTCAGCAGCCAACAGCAAGAGCATTGATAGCTAACAGGTATTGAGTGCCTCCCAGGGGCCAAGCACTGGGTTAGCGCATCCGTGTGCTCGTTTCCTGGGGTTGCTGGAACGAAGTGCCACGACCTGGGGTGGCTTAACAAAAATGTAGTGTCTCACAGCTCCGGAGGCTAGAAGTCTGAGATCAAGGTGTCGGCAGGGTTGGTTGCTTCTGAGGTCTGTGAGGGAGAATCTGTTTCGTAGCTCCTGGTGATTTGTTGGCAATCTTTGGTATCCCTTGGCTTGTCCATGCATCAACCCGATCTCTGCCTTCACCTTCATATGGTGTGCTCCCTGCGTGAGTGTCTCTCTGTGTCCAAATTTCCTCCTTTATAAGGACACGAGTTGCATTGTATTAAGGCCCACCCTAATGACCTCATGCTAACTTGACCATCTGCAAAGAGCCTGTTGCTACAGAAGGTCACCCTGGCGGGGTACTGGTGATCAGGGCTTTGACATCTTTTGGAGGCGGGACAAAAGTCCACCCTTAACACCTGCATTTTCTCAGTGTTGAAGCAGGGAATATGGTTATCACCATTACGAACTGGGAGACTGAAGCTTGGGAAGCTTATCTTAACCTTTTCCGAATTTGTCTGCCACAAAAGTGGCAAAACAAGGGTTTGAATCCAGACAGTTTGACTCAAAGGCCATGCTCTTAATCACCACGTGGGGTTTCCGAAGGAGCACCAGGAATCTTCCTGATCTTTCGGTTGTTCAACCCTACGTTATGCTCTGTGATCACCCAATCTACACAGAGGAATACTACTTACGAATGATTGAGCATCCACTATGCAAACTTGCATTATCTTTTTTTTTTAAAGATTTTATTTATTTACTTGACAGTGAGACACACAGCGAGAGAGGGAACACAAGCAGGGGGAGTGGGAGAGGGAGAAGCAGGCTCCCCGCGGAGCAGGGAGCCCGATGTGGTGCCCGATCCCAGGACCACAGGATCATGACCTGAGCCGAAGGCAGACGCGTAAGGACTGAGCCACCCAGGCACCCTCAGACTTGCATTATCTTATTTAATCCCCCCAAACAACTTTAGAAGTCAAAAACTCTTTACTTCAGTTCACAGATAAGCATATTAAAGGGCAAAGAAGTTAAGAACATTTGGCCAAGGTCACAAATAACCTAACGGTTGAGCCAGGATTCAGGTCACCCCTCCTTCCCCACCTTGATCCTAAAAATGTATTTCTCTCCACTGTGCTTTGCTGTCTTTCACACAGAGCTCAGAGAGTATCAGGCTATCACTCGTCACATTAAAAAATAAGAAGTCCAAGAAAATCTTACTAGGGCTGTTTTTAAAAGCGTGCACAAAACAAACCTCAATTCCTAAGAATCTGAATCAGCCAGGGAAGGTGTGGGAAAATATCAAATGTTTGTGTGATTACCTGGGCAACCTTGCCCGTGCTATGTAACTATGTAATGACTAATCGGCCAGAGCAAGCTGAGGGATTTTTCTAGATGTGGGCAGTTTTCATTCTGGCCTGTGATTTGTCCAGCTACATATATGGAAAGGGAAAAGGCTTCTATTTTACTTAGCATAATGATAGACCGAAACAAAAGGAGAAATCATTTCACTCATGCTTAGGTAAGACATTTTAATCTTTCTTAAATCTCTGTATGTGTACTTTTGGGTTCACAGCAACTGGCAGACTATTTTGGACAGAACATGCGTGTGTTGGTGGAAAGCGAAGAGGGCCTTGGGCAAGGGGCTGTGTGCAGAGGAAGGCTAGCTGATTGAAGTTTGCCCAGTGTCAAACACCAATGGCCATTGATTAGGAAGAGTTCCTGGCAAAATAATATTAAGATTTTCTGGAGGTTGTTGACCCTTATCATTTTTCAGTTTCCTGACATTCACAAAAACAGAAAAATACAGATCTGGGCTCCCTGGAGACCTCATGATTTGCCGGCTCTCTCAGAGCATCGGTGGCTTGATAGTGCCATCCTGTGGTCACTTCTCAATCTGTTCCAAAACGTGGCCCGAGCCAAGCCTGGCCGGGAGACTGAGTGATTCAGATAGGATTGTGTTGGGCAGCTTGTGAGAACAGAGCTGGCTAGTCCTGAATCGGATGCAGGCAGCAACAGTGTGTGCGCTGGTAGAAGGTGAAAGAAAGGGCTTCGAGGATCCCTGGAGGCAGAGCGGGGTGGGGGGGATGAGGAGAATCCACGCAGCTGGACTTGGCCCCAGAGACAGGTGGCAGAGAGGAAATGTGTCCACTGGGGATTAGGGCCACTCTAGCGGGCTTGGGTTCATAAGACAGGCTTTAATCCTTGAGGAGGAATTGGCAGTGGTAAGGCTAGGCCCCAACCCTCAAGGGGTAGGTAGAACTGGGAAATAAAGAACCAGAGCTAAACCCCAGTCTTTGCAGTCTTACCTGGTCGCTGGCTCTTAAAAGAAGCCAGGCAACCCCCATCTGGTACTCGGGAGTCCGGCCGAGCCCTGCCTGGGCCCTTCTCCAGAAAAGTGCAAATGTGACACACTCTGCTGGCCACACTCTTCTCCCCAGAAGAGGATGGAAATCTTGTCCACAGAGGAGAATCTAAGGTCTGGAGTCTCATCATCAGGCAGGGCACGAGAGCGTAAGCATGCATTGGGCTCTGTAGAAATAAAGACCAACCAAATGAGAAAAGCAAAGGCTGTGTGTTCTGAGCTGGCTACAGCAAGGGAGTCAGCCACCATCACTTGCCTTTCGCCAGAGACTCCAGACAGAGGTTGGGAGGCTTTAGAGTGGAAGAAAGTGAGGACTTCAGGTGTGCCCTGACTGGAAGCTGTTGGTCCGGGAAAGCTGTAGGCAGGCTCACTAGAAGTGGGGCGTCCTACATGACTGGTATGGGGTACATATTTGGCTTTCTGTGGTTGGTCCTAAGTTAAAAACAAGGACAAAAATTAGGGAAGCTGTCAGTTATCCATCAAGTCCTGGTTTTCTGGGGCCAGTTGTTATAGAGGCTTTGTTCACCTTCCTGGATTGTCAGTAGAGATAGCCATCTGGTTTCCTAGAAATCTGACTTAGAGCAGACTGGCTTTCTGCGTTGTTTATTGTAGATAAGGGGATTGGTTTCCTGGGCAGGTTGCTGCAGATTTTTATATGTGGTCTGGCCTGTTGCTATAATTCAATCTCTCAGCTCTGAAGGGCTATGACCCAAGGATCAGCCTAGGAGTAAAAAATCCATGCTGGAGGCCTCCTCTTGAGTCACATAATGAGGACTTGGAATTGGAAGGAAAAAAAAAACAAAACCAAAAACCTCACCCCACCCCCACCCCCAGTCAGAATCAAGTCTTCCAGGGACAGAACTAGTTGGAAGCCCAGTGGTCAGTACTGGGGTGTATGATGGCTCTGACCAACAGCACAGTTGGGCTCATGCTGAATACCTCCCTTCCTGCCTCTATTATGTAGCCACTAATGTGTGGCCTGATTATTTTCGCTGGCTGAGTCAGGATTGGATGAGGAACTTGGAAGAGACTTAAGCTTCAGGAGGAGGGGCATGTGGGGGTGGGAGTTGGGGGGTGGGGGTGGTAATGGCGGCAGTGGGGGTAATGGCGGGGGTCATGTTGGTGGCGGCGATGGCAGTGGCAGCAGTAAGGTGGCACATTCTGGGGGCACCCAGGGCAGGTAAGAACCATGAATCATAGATTGCCATTGTCTTACAGGGTGTCTTAGTGCCTCTAATTAGGGTTTGTGGCCCTTGCCCTACCCTGGTGAGAAACTGTATTTGATTTCCTTGAAATGCAGCGGCCAAGCTGTGGAGAGGGCAGGGATGCTGCAGATGCAAGGCTGGGGAGCCCAGTCACGGGCACCCCCGTGTGGTTCCAGGAGAACAAGAGGAACTCCGATCTATGCAACAGGGGAGCTGAGGACATTTCCTCTCCTGTCAGTGATTATAACCCTACTCCCACTTGTCCAGCCTCCCTCGGGTAGGAAGTTACACATGAACCAACACAACTCCCATGTCCTACTGACATTATTCCCTTCATTGTCAACTCTCCATGAGCCAATTGGTGGCAGAGAACCCTTAGCTGTGGCAAAGCTTTATTCAAACAGTCTCTAGAAATAGGCAAAATATGGGTATATTAATCAGAAAGGCATTTGGGAGCAGACAGATAGATATTTAATTTTTTAGTTTCTAGCAGAGTCTTGTTCTGTGTCGATACGTGGACCTCACTGAGGGCTAGTGTGGAGTGATACAGTGTTCCCCCAAGCTTCAGTCATAATTTTGGCCACATCCACACTCAGCCTACATAATTCCCTAATATTTTTCTTGTATGCAGTCTTTCTCTTTACAATATTTGGAAAGGGAAACTAAATCAGTATTGAAAAGGGGAAACCAATATCACTTGTCAAAAATAGAAGGTCATCCTAAATATAAGCACTGAATTAACCAAATCAAACTCTTCCTCATACATTGGCTTCAAATTGCTTCCTACACCACCAGTGGATCAAGAGCCACGTTTGGGGAAAATCACGTGGTCGGTAACAACCCTGGCTCTTGTACCAGGCTGCCTGGGGTGGAAATCTAACTGTAAAATCTAAAGCAAATGCTTAGCTTCTCTGAGTTTGGTTTCCTCATCTGTAAAATGTGGGTGCTTGCTTCATGGAGCTGATGTGGGGATTCCATGAGATGCTATATAAGAAACTGAGCACAATTCCCAGCATATGATAAAGAATAAAGGTTAGCTGTCTCTCTTGCTGTCATTATTATTGTTACTAATATTATCCTTTTGGACTAGGTCACCAGCGTGTAGCTCCTCCTAACAGCTCGTCCTTGAAACATTCACACTTACCTGTGGACAGGAATCATGGTCAGAATATATGGAAGACTTAAAAGGTTTTAAGACGACCAAAAATAAAAAGCCACAGAATCAAGTCTGTAGAACTGTTGGGCCTTCCACATTGAAAATTCCAGTCACTGAGTCAGAGAACCTCAGTATATCAGTCAACTTTTGACTTGTATTTTTTTTATATTACCTATCCTTTCCCAGCCCCTTGGTTCCCTGTGATAATATTTTCTTCTCCTGGCATTCACTATATATCAGTCAGCGTCTCAGCAGGACTCAGATGGTACTCAAAGGAGTAATGGAAGAGTTTAATAATAGAGCTATTTATAGAGGTGTGGGCCAGAATTAAAGAACCAGCAAACGATAATGAAACAGCCAGGGCCTAGCACCCACAATAAGCTGTTACACCCCAAAGCCTAAACGGCAAAAGGAGTGTTGACATAAATTTCTAGGCCCAAGATGGAGCCACTCCTGTCCAGGGTGCTATGTCAGCAAACAGATCTTTTGTGTTGTAATAAATGTTCCACTTGACCAGAAACCCAGTATATCCAGTCAGCCGATCAACATTTATTTCCTTGTTCCTTGATCTTTCTAAACAAGGTCAGCTATGCAGCCCCAGTCAGTCCTGCCCTATTTCCACGTTGCCACTTCCAACGCTCTATAAGACTCACCCTGGCCCAGAGTCCTTTGGAAGAGTGCTCCACGGTGCTCCCCCAATCCATGGATTGTTTTCCCTTGAATAAAGAACATCAGACTCATTACTAAATTGTTTTCATTTTGTCAGGAGGCAGCTACCGCTGGAACTCTGGGAAAGCCAAAGCCACCAGAGGCCGCCCTGCTCTACACCCACAGACACATGGCCTCACCGGAGGAATGCAGCCACAGGCCACAGGGAGGGGGCAGAGGCCGTACCGACCGTGGATGCCTGCTGTCGCCCACCAGGGTCTCCCAGAGGCTGAACCCCACTGGAAGCCAGAGAGCATGGGGAGCCCTGGACATGTCACTTTCAGAGGTCAGCAGGGAAGGGCAGGGAGTCGATCTAAAGGGCCAGATGGAGAGTAACCAACACATTCATATAACAGTATGATGTTTATGTATCTAGGGAGCCCCTTGCACCCCTGAAACTCTCAGTAGAATGGGTTGTAAATGGCAAGTGAATCAGACTGTAACTGTGTGTCAGCAACACAAAGACAAGTGAAGGTGCAAACAAAATGGAGTCACATACCACTCGCCTAGAGTGCTGAGGAGCCCAGGAACTCAGAGCAGCTCAGCGCTCAGGTCCCATCCAGGAACCAGAGGGTGGAAGCCATCTCTTAGTCGGTGGGCCAGAGCTGCGCTACCAAGGAGCATGGGACCGGCGGTGAAGGGAATAGTCCATGAAAGGGCCCCTCATGACTCCTCTTCACCACAAGCCAGCAAAATCAGGAAGCGGTGCAATTAAAATCACTCTTCCACCAACAAGTAAAGGGCATTTTCCTCAAATCTTTTGAGAGAACATAGCTCTCTAAGTCTCCAGGGCAGATGCCACGCTGCCTCTGACAGCATTTGGAGTAACAGCGGCAGAGTGTGTGCTGGTGTGAAGGGAAAACCTGACAACTGTCAGAAGGTGGGCTTTCAGGCCCCCTGCAGAGAGGCAGGTGAACCTCCCTTCTTTGAAGGCTTCCACCGGGAGCAAGTCACAGGCAGACAGCACACTATTTTCTTGTGTGAGGAAACCATCCTGTGCAACCTGGCTGCCTTCTCATAGCTAGGCCAAGCTAACCATCCTATTAGCAGAACAAGTCCCAGCCACATCTCTCTCTTTCTAAAATTGTGGCAAAAATACACATAATATTTACCATTTAACCATTTTAAGGGTATAGTGTAGTATTAAGTACACTTAATATTGTTGAAAAGAGTTCTGGAGATTGGTTACATCTTATAAAGCTGAACTCTATCCCCATTGAACAATTCCCCATTGCCCCCTCTCCTCCGTCCCCGGCAACCACCCTCAACTTTCTGTCTCTGCAGATTTGACTACTCTGGATACCTCATGTGAATGGAATCATACAGTATTTGTCTTTTTGTAACTGGCTTATTACAGTTACCAAAGTGTCCTCCGGGTTCATCCCATGTTGTAGCATTTGTCATAATTTCTTTCCTCTTTAAGGCTGCATAATATTCCATTGCATAGATATTCCACATTTTGTTCATCCATTCATCCATCCGTGGACATTTGGGTGGCTTCCACCTTTTGGCCATTGTGAATAATGATTTTATAAATATGGGGGTACACATATCTCTGATTTCAATTCTCTTGAGTACATATCCAGATGGAAATTGCTGCATATCCCTATTTTATTCACCTCCATGCTAGGTGTTTTCAGAGCTCATGGGGGGAGGGGGGCACTGGGACTTGAAGTCACAGCTCTGGGTTTTAAGTCTCCCTATTAACCTTCTTTGTGCTGTGTAATCTTGGGCAACTTTCTTACCATCTCTGAAACCTGTGTTCTTCTTCTATAAAATAAAAATATAATACCCACAGTATTAGTTTCCTGGGGATGCTATAACAAAATCCTGCAAACTAGGTGGCTTGAAACAAAAGAAGTATATTCTGTAACAATCCTGGAGGATAAAAGTCCCAAATCAAAATGCCAGCCAGATCAGTTCCTTCCTGGCAGCTCAGAGGGAGAATCTGTTCGGTGCTTCTCTCCTAGCTTCTGGTGGTCTCTGGTAACCCTCGCCTCTTCAGCTTGCAGCTGCATAACTCCCACATCTGCCTCCATTGTTACACGGCTGTCTCCCCTTCTGTATCTATATCTTCACATGGCATTCTTCTCTCTATGTTCATCTAAATTGTCCTCATTTTGTAAGGACACCAGTCATTGGATTAGAGCCCATCCTGTTCAGTCTGACCTCATCTCAACTTGATCCCATCTGCGAAGACCCTACTTCCAAATAAGGTCACATTCACAGGCACCAGGGTTAAGATTTCAACATTACTTTCAGGGAGACAGAATTCAACCCATAACACCCACCCTGCAGGATCTCTGTGAGCATTTGTATTTTGTAAATGCTAAAGCATCGCGCTGGATAGGAGAAACGATTACGGCTAGGCTGACAGTTCATTTGTGTGTCTTATAACCGCAATGAACTCCTCTCTGTGCTGCTTGGTTTAGAGTGTTCAGTCCATTCCTGTCTACGGAGTGCCCCTCTGGTTCCAGCAGGAACTGCATTCCCTGTGTGTTGTCCATCCCTGAGAAAAGGAAGAACATTAAGTGTGGGCTGCAGTAGATAAAGTCAGCTCCTTACCCTTTCTATTTTTTGTTGCTTCTGGTCTCTGAAGAACACGTTCTCTGCTGCTTTTCATTACCCCTCTTCTCCCGGAGGACAGGAAGAAACGATGTGAAACCATCAGACCTGCAAGGTCACCTCGTCCTTCCCCGGCCCATTCAATAGTCCCAACATCCACAAATACCGCACCCCAGGGAGGCCCAGGCTGCCTCGCTCATATATTGTCTTCAGATGTTCCTCCGTGTCCTCTAGAACGTTCCAAGCTGGGACACACAAAATAGATTTACTGGGAGTAGGAATAGAAATGATTAACTCTCAACACTTTAACTATATTGCTGCTAAATGGCTCACTCACCCATGTGCCCTATTCTCCCAAGGAAGAACCATTTTCCAACATATGAAAATCAGCACTTCCAGAAGAGACAAAATTAAGGGATGATTGTATTTAAAAAGGGTTCGTTGTGATTCTTTAAAGGAGATGACCGTAAAAAAAAAGAAAAAAAAAAAAAAAGGAGATGACCATAATAACAATAATGTAAGATTTTACTTAAAATTTTTCTGAGCTCGTCTACTGGACAAGGTGCTATTAATTCTCTATCACACAGCCGCTTTCCGGGACTCGCCCCTCTGGGGCCCGGAGATGGACTTTTAAAGGAGCTCAGCTGATCCCCGGTAGTCAGCGGCTCAGCAGCTGCACAGCCAGGCTGCTCAGGTTTGTGCCAGCCCTGCACCCAGCTGTCGAAACTGCAGGCTGCCCGAGGGAGAAGTGACAGACGGGGTGACACAGACCTTTCAGACGCTTGGACGGGGCCACCCGGTGATTTATTTACAGAGGCAGCTTTGCTTTAAGATCAACACGAGGGCAATTTGGGTACGCAGGTCACCAAACCCTACGGCAAAGTCAGAGTGTATATGTGTTGTTATGTTTTGCCCTCTGTGTCTAGTCAGTCTTAATGAGCGCTGGCTTTCTAATGAAAGCATTAAAGATGGATTCATCATAGGAACAAACCTAAGTAAGGGACTCAAGGCGCAAATGTCCACATTCCCGTCTGGTCCTGCCACGTCCTCGCAGCCATGTAAGGTAGCCCTGCATTTCACGCATCCAGACAGACAGAACTTCAGGGTAGCTTATCTCCACTTGTAAAAGGCTGCTTAATGCTACTAAGAGCATAAGTAATTTTGCTGGAAAGCCTGGGGAGGATTCTCCAATTTATTACCTAGTGAATCAATTCTAGCTTTAATAGAAAGACATGGGCTGTAGACTGCAATGCACAATGCGCATAAATCCTAGCAGGGTTTTGATGCCAGGATTCTGAAAAGGAAAGAAAGACACCTCCCCACCCCACCCCACCCCCCGGCCCCTTTCTCCCATGTTCCTGCTTGGAGTGTGGGAAAGGAGGCTCAACTTCTGGCAGAAGCAGCCTCTGTTCTTCAGCTGGTGCCCTTGAGACTTGAGACCGCGATGCAGAGAACTAAGGGAAGCAAAGAGGGTTGCAGGTATTGTGTGGCAAACAGCCGAAAGGTGCGGAGGAGATGGGGCTGATTACAAGCACTGACGGAAAACGGAGAGCAGAGTTCTGAAAATGGCTGAGAAAGGAAGAAAGAAATGCCCTGTGAGTGTAGCAAAGTGGATATTGCCTATTGGGTTCCCCTGGTGCATTTGTTCTTCAAAGATGAGGCCCGTCCCGCCTAAAGTTCATTGGTGGCTTCTCCCAAGGGCCTTCTCACCAGGCCGGGGAAAATGGAGAATCATATTCACTGAAGAAGCAATTCTGATCAGATGACCCAGTAGTGTGGCGGATGGCAAACAAGAAAGACACTTGGCCAGAAAGTCCATTCTCCTGTCCCCTTTGTTAGCATCCTTTTTGTGGCCAAGTCCTGTCCCTGTCACACGGGAGGAAACTGCTGAGGGCAGATTGTACCATTTTCCTTTCAGATGGCCTTGTCTTCTTGAACATTCTAGTACCCATCCTCCTCCTCAAGCCCATGTCCACCACACAGTTTAAAGCCCCCACACCCCCAGGCCTTAAACTGTCTCACTCACTGGACCTGGAGGCCCCAGCACCCCGCGGCTGCTGCACGCTCACGTCTCACACAATCGCGCCTGAAGGGGGTAAGTTTTCACTCACTGTTCCTAAGTTGTTGGTTTTTTTTACCTGGAATCAGGAAACCCTAGTCATTTGCTTCAAGGGAAAAAGAGAACTTGAACACAACCCTTTATTTCCTTATCAGACCTGTTCCTCCAGAGCGGCCACTGGAGAGATTTCTACAACTATATCCTGCCAATTAATTTCCTTTTAAATGGGTCACTAACAATCCCCAGCGGTGTTTTTTCCTCATACCTTAATAGCAGCATTTTGGCAAAGTATAATACTTTAAGGAATTGGTTTGTCTCTTTTCCCCCATAAGGACACAAAGTTCCATATCTTCTCTTATTCACCTGAATCTTTTCCTACCTTTGTGCTGTAAAATGTGTCAGGGGATATTCTTTAAAGTGTTCTCCCCCCACTCACCACCCTGGCCACGAGTAACCCTGTAGGGAGGAAATCTTGCTCAACAGAGCACTCATAGTTGAAGATTTGTAGATACTGGCTGGAATATTCTGAGAACAGTGAGTCAGCTGTGATAACCAGAAATGACTTGCTGAGCTCTTCTCCCTAGCAGCACTGGGAGAGGCCTGTGGGTTTGACACCTGACCCTCTCATAAAGAGGAAGCTCTCTGGGATTCTCTTGAAATCTCTCAGACACGGGGAAAAAAAAAGACTGGTCCAACTTTGGATGTCGCTGTGTTTCCCTTTACTGCTCAGTAACACATGAGAACAAAACCGAAAAGATGGGAGAGGAAACTTGATTCCATCATGATTTGAAACATTAAAGCTGCACTAGGGAGTGGTAGGCAAAATAATGCCCCCCAGCCCCCAGGTGTCCATGTCCTAACCCCCAGAATCTATGGGTGTGTTACCTTATATGACAAAAGGGACTTTGCCAACGTGATGAAGTGAAGGATCTTCAAATGGGGAGAGTTTCCTGGGTTCCGCAGATGGGCCCAATGTAATCACAGGAATCCTAAGTGAGAGATGGAGGAGGGTGAATGTCGGAGTGACAGGATGTGAGGCAGGTTTGACTGGACGTTCCTGGCTTTGGAGATGGAAAGGCCATGAGCCAAGAATGCAGGTGGCCCCTAGAAGCTGGAAAAGGCAAGGAAACAGATTCTCCCCAAGATCCTCCAGAGGGAACATAGCCCTGCCAGCACCTTGATTTTAGCCCGGTGAGACCCACTGTGGACTTCTGACTTCCAGAACTAAAGGTAATACATTTGTGGTGTCCTAAGTTTATGGCTATTTATTATAGCAGCCGTAGGAAACTAATACAGGAAGGAAGCTGAAAACCAGTATTCTCTAGAAATCAGTGAGCTAGGGATCCCAAGTCACTATTCACACATGGGTAGCTTATATATCTCATTTGCCCCTACAGCGACCCTACTAGAATGTAAACTATTTTACTAGGAAGAAGCTTCGTGAGGGCAGACTCTGTGTTTTGTTCACTGCTGTATCCTCAGCACGTAGAAAAGTGCCCAGTTCAACTGATGTTGTTGACTGCATGACTCAGTAAAGCTCACTCTGGGCCAATCAGGTAGATAGAATACAACATGCAGACATAGTAATCTTGGTTAGAAATGACTAACACATTTATGTATCTCTTCTCTCCCCATCCTCTCCCTAACCGCTGACCGAGCCATAGCCACCCCTCCCCCTCTCCAGTCCTCCACATTCTAGTCTGAGCGATTTTTTGAAAACACATATTGGAGATGCCTCTCCCCTACTCTCGCCTTAGGTCCTGGGACACAGAACAAAATCTCTGGCAGGGCTGAGGGCTGCATGCTTTTACCGCTGCCTTCCTGCCCACCTTTACTTTACATGAATGACTCTTGCCATGCCTCTCTTTGATCCAGGCAAAAGCTCAGTGTGCCAGGTCCCTCCTACCTCAGGGCCTGGCCTCACGCTCTTCCCTCTGCCTGTGTGTCTCCCCTCCCTCACCCTGCCCCCTCCATTGCTCCCAGGCAACTCCTGCTCACTCTTCACTTCTCTTATCTGAGGTCATTTCCCCCGGAAAGCCTTCTGTGACCGACACTGCCAGATTAGTTGGTGGCTCCTCACCCTCCCCACATGTTCTATAGCATCCTACACTTCTCCTTCACAGCATGTACCACTGACTTCTCAATGCCTAGCCCCAAATTTGTAAGTAAGAAAGCAACCCACTTTTGTGGCATAAATGAACTTACTGAAAAGTGAAGTGATTTCCCTAAAGTCACACAGCTTGTAAGTGCTAGAGCTAGGAATAGAACACAGGTGTTCTGACTTCCACATCTTTCCACAATTCCACATGGCCTCTCTTAGTAATTCCTGTTGGGGTGTCAGAAAAATAGAAGAGGAGATGCCACCAAGACTGGAGCAGGGACTGCTGTAGAGCTGAACTGCAGAAAAATAGTAGAGACGGACAAGCCCTCAGAGGCAGGGTCTCTCACTTTGGGCACAGGGTCTCTTGGTCCAGGAAGAGGAAAGGCAAGACTCTCCATAGAGCTTGACAAACCCTGACAGGAAATGGCGCTCAGTCACCAGACATTGCAATCAAATTTGTGCATGAGGACAAGAAGACCAACAAAAGTGAGTTATTTAGCAAATTATGAGCCCCTTAGTAGGTACCTGCCAAGAACTGAATTGCATCCCCACAAAATTCATAGGTTGAAGCCCTAACCCTCAATACACCTGTATCTGGAGATGGGACTTTTAAGACCTTATTAAGGTTAAATGAAGTCATGGGGTTGGGCTCCTGATCCTGTAGGATTGGTGGCCTTCTAAGAGGAAGAGAGAGACAGGAAATGCCATGTGAGGGCACAAGGAGAAGGTGGCCATCTATAAGCAGGAAGAGAGCTCCCACCAGAACTCAACCGTGCTGGCACCCTTATCTTAGACTTCCAACTCCAAAACCGTGAGAAAATAAATTTCGGTTATGTAAACCATCCAATTTTGGGATCTTGTTATGGCAGCCCAAGCAGACTAGGGTCCAAATATTTATAGCATTCATTTAAACTGTACAATGGTTTTAGGTAAGAATACAGCAAAATTAATTTCTGATAAAAGGGTTATAATGGATATCTGCCATTTTGGCAGCCCAACATCAATGTCGACATTCTTTAATAACAACCCCTGATTTTCTTTTGAAAAACATGGGATCTCTTCTCATCCCACCACAAACCTCCCACTCTAGCAGTCTGGGTCACATTGTCCATCACACCATAACTTCCTTTGTCAAGAAGTAGTCACATCTCCCAAACCAGGCCAAACTATAGCAGGAATTTGAAAGTTAAGCACAGTGATACAAGAACTGAAAAAATACTGAGGTAAATTTATTTCGATGATAGTACCTAGGAAAAAAATACTCTCTAAGTCTCATGACCTAGACTCCTGGATCTACCCTAATTCCTGCCCTTTCCAAAAGTCTAGTTCGTCTGTTGTTTCTTCACTTCAATGAGGTACCCCATATCCTTCCAGCAAATCCTTTTATAGTTTTAACCGGTCGGATTCGGTTTGGGTAGCTCACACCCATTGTTGCTCATTTGCTAGCTCACCTGCTGCATGTAAGGCAATAGCCACTGTTCCAGGCCTGCCACTATTCCACCTTCCCAGGATCCCTCAGCTTCTCAGACTCCTGGGCCAGGGGTGGGTACTTAGCTCCATGACGAAGGGCCTTTGCTTTTGCAGGACACCCACACTGACAAGTGCCCGCAGCCAACCTTAGATGTGCCAGGGCTCGTACGTTACTGTGTCTGGGGCACTTACTGCCCGAATCAGAGGTAAGAAGGTACCTTGCAACACTTGGGTTTTCTGCAGTCCCAGTTTTCTCGCCACAACTCTGGAAGTAGTTAAATGGAAGAGCCAGGGGCGAAACGTGAGTTCCCACACACCTGTCCAGGGGCACCGCCCCCACCAACAGATCAGAAAACAGAAGCCTGTGTGGAGCCACCCTGGCTGGTGATCTGTAGCTCTGCTCTGCGTATCATTGCCAATGGACAAATCAAGTGACATACAAACTGTCAAAAGAAAAAGAATCCAAAGAACTATGTTGATACTCAGGTCTATCAAGTCTGCGTCAATTTTTTTTTTAATGACAATGAATTGTTTTGATATTATTATGCAGCTAAAATGCATATACATTATTGAAAGCTATCTGCACCTTAGAAGGCATTTCATTTAAAAATATTTTTAGTGATTAGTACACACATTAGAAAAATTGTACTGTTTTTCTGGAAGTACTCTTTCTGTTGAATCTTTTATCAACAGGAGAACCCCAGTATTTAGGACCGTCTGCGTAACTCATCTGGAGTTGATGAGGTTTCTATTCTGAAACATTTGCAGAACATTAAGGAGAATAGAGTAATACATATTTTAATATTAAAATGGCATGGATACCAAGGACCTGAAAAAGAGCAGAATTCACCTAGTGAATCAATTTCACTGAAATTCTAATCTTTCTTTTGCAGAAATTTAGATTTGGGCTTACTATTCTCAGTCTATTTTAACCGCTCTCCTGAAAATACGTTAACAAAGATCTGGAGCCAGACAATGAATCAGAAGTAGCTCTGAGGACAAATTACCATGACTTTTTTGTTAACACTTGTGAATTGAGGAAACTCAGCTCCCTTTTTCAGGCTTGATGTATTTACGCTTTTCTGTTTTGATGAAAAAGAATGGAGGATGAAGCGATACTTGATGTGTAATGATGAATATTTGAGAACAATTTGTTCTCTCACTGAAATAGCCCTGACATTTTAAATTATGTCTCTTTTTAAGAACGCTTTAATTTGCAATTTTTTGTTGTGAAGCATATCATTTTTACAAAGAGACTGTATAAAATGTTCTGTCGAGTTTAAAGAATCATAATAAACTTGTATGGCATTGAGAAATAGAACATTACCAGTGGCCTTCTCTTACTTCCCGATCCCTCTCCCACAGAAGTAGCAACCATCTTATATTTTGTCTTGATCGTTCTCTTTTCTTTCTAGTTTTATCTCATGTGTATAGATCTCTAAAGAATAAATTGTGCATTTTCCTTTGTCACTTGTATGTTTTGTTCAACAATTGTTTTTTAGATTAACTAAGATTGATGCATATACTTTAGTTCATTCATTTTGCATTACACTATAGTATTTCACTTGAGGAAATATGCCATAATTAGTTTGTTTATGGATTATTTATGAATTTTTGCTATTTAGAGTAAGGCTTCTGTGAACATATTTTCTAGAGCACATATGCAAAACTATTTTTAATGTACATATCTGGGGTGAAGTTTCTTGGATCGCAGGTTATGTACAACTTCAAATCTCCTAGGAAATGCAAATATTTCTTAACATGGTTGTGCCAGCTTATATTTGCACATGGAGATGACAGTTTCCATTGCTCTATCCTCTTGGGTTAAGGAGAAACAATGTGGTTTAATGGTCCTGGTGGCTCTCTTGCCAGAAAAATGGTAAGAAGATAGGGGGCCCATACAACATGGTAACTCTTCTGCCTTGAGTTTTCCCCATGTGGTCCTAAGTGAGTGAAATTTCGTCCCCTCTCATGACAGGGAGTGGCTGGCTTCTAAATGTTTGCATTCTGTTAGATGTGCAATTACACTTGTGGTAGCCAGCATCCAAGATGGTTCTCAATGAATCTTGCCTCTTGATCTTCATCTCCTTCCGTACTGTGCTCCCACAATAAATACAGCTGATCTACCTAAACAATAAGATATTGCATAAATGATAGGCTAGGACTTCTGAAGTGAGATCATAAAGGACATCACAGCTTTGCCAGACTTTCTTTTGGACCATTTGCTCAAAGAGAAGCCAGCTGCCATGTAATAAGGACACTTAAGCAGTTTCTCTACAAAGCTCACTTGCATGGCTAACAAGCTGATATTGGTTACTGCCATACTGGAAGCAGATCTTCCAGTCCCAGTAAAACTTCTAGAAGACTATAGCCCAGCTAACTTCTTGACTGCAATCTCATGCGATACGCTGGTCAAGAATTACGCAGCTAAGCCACTCTCAAATGCCAGACCCACAAAAACTATGTGAGGTGATAAATGTTTGTTGTTGTTTTAAGCTGTTAAGTTTTGGAGAAAAAGATAACTAATAATTTAACACTGCTCAGTTTGAGTTTAGTTTGCATTTCCCTGATCACTTGTGAGGTTGACATCTTTTCCTCTGGTTATAGACTGTGCTCCTTCCTTGTAAATATCTGGCTCATATGTTTTCTCCATTTTTATATTGGTTTCTGTGTCTTTTCTATATTGATTCTTCTAAGTTTTTATATTCTAGATATTAATCTGTTGTTCATAATATGAGCTGCAAACAATTTCTCCCAATTTGGGGGTTGCTTTTTTACTCTCTTTACTGTGTCTTTTATCACCTGGATGCTTAATTTTAAATTTTATTTATTTATTTGATAGAGAGAGGCACAGTGAGAGAGGGAACACAAGCAGGGGGAGTGGGAGAGGGAGAAGCAGGCTTCCCGCCGAGCAGGGAGCCCGAGGTGGGGCTCGATCCCAGGACCCTGAGATCATGACCCCAGCCGAAGGCAGATGCTTAACGACTGAGCCACCCAGGTGCCCCTGGATGCTTAATTTTAATGTAGATGAGTATGTTAATCTTTTCCTATATAATTTGCACTTTTGTGTTAAGAAACCCTTCCTTATTCAAGAATTTGAAGATATTCCCTATATGCTCTTCTGAAATTGTATGTTGTGCCTTTCATATTAAGTTTTTAACCACCTAGATTGATTTTTGTTTATGATATAAGATAAAGATCTATTTTCAGGTTTTTAAAAGTATTTGGAAACCAAATTGTCCTTAAGCCATTTATGAAATAATCTGTTCTTTCCCAGTGATCTATACAAATCAAGTTTCTATAAATGTACAGATTTCTTTCTGGACTCTATTTCCTATTCTGTTCCATTTGTCTATCTCATCCTGTATCAACATCATATTCTTAGTTATATAGTCTAATAATAAGTCATATCCAGTAATGCAAGCTTTCCCACATTTCTTCTTCCTCCCCAGTATATTCTTCCATATAAATTTTCACATCAGCTTGTCAAATTTCACAAAAACCACAACTGGCACTTCTGTTTTATTAGAATTTCATCAAATCTGTAAATCAACTTAGAGAGAACTAATATATTTATTTCAGAGTCTTCTATCCATAAACATTATATATCTTTCCATTTATTTAGATATTTTCTAACAACTCTTGATAAAGTTTTATCATTTTCTCCATAAAGGTTTTACATATTTTTTGTTAAATTTATTTCCAGTTATATTTTTATGCCATTGTTCATAATATTTTTAAATAAGATTTTCTAAATTATTACTTGACTATAGAAATGCAATTGGCACACATATATACACAGACCTATATATACTGACTTTGCATCCAGCAACTCTGACAAACTCTTCATTACAATTATTTGTAGATTGTCTATGAAAAAACTAAATACCACCTGCAAATCACATTCATTTTGTTTCCCTTTTAATCCTTAAACCTTTGCTTTTTTATGCCTTCCCACACAATGCCAAATAGAAATGGTGATAACGGGCCTCCTTGCCTTGTTTCTAATCTTAAAGGGAATGCTTTCAACCTATTAACGTTAAATATGATCTGCTGTAGGCTCTCTGCCCATGCCTGGAAAGGACACTGTATTGGGCTTCTGAGGCTCCCTTCTGAGCTGAAGTAATTCTCCCAGTAGCTGGGAGTCCTGCTCACAGACAGCCCTCAACTGTCTGCCTTCTTCAGCTGAAGAGTCCCTTTGCCAGTGTCACACCTACTTCCTGGGCAGCCCACCGCAGGCTGACCTGAGATAAGGCGCCACCTACTCATTCCAGTTCCGGACAATTCCAAAGCACCAGCCTATTTCAGAGCTCTCTCTAGGGTTGGCTGAGGCTTTCACAGAGGCTACACTGTTAAGTTAGTTAACTTGTTAAGTTAGATGTTTAGCTCATTAATTTTAAGCCTTTCTTCTTTTTTAAAATAAATTTTCTGTATTTGAATCCACTTCATTTGAATCCCCAAAGATTTGATGGGTAGTATTTTTATTTGTTCAGATCTCCATATTTTCCAATTTTTTTGAACCTTACACATACATGGTTTTTTTTAAATATCTAAATATAGAGGCTTTTCTAAGTTATGTTTAATGATTTCTAAGTTAGTTGCACTATGTTAGAGAAGTGATCTATGTGATACTGTTTCTTTGACTTGAGACTTTATACACAGTGGGTGTGGAAGCTCTGATTATGACCTAGCACAATGTCAGTTTTCAAAATGTTTTATGTGTGCTTCCAAAAAAAAATGTGTATACTCCAAATTGAGGGATTAAGTTTCTTGATTTTGCTCTTTAAATCTTTTCTATCTAGACAGATATTTTGTCTTCCTTATCTGTCATTTACTATGAGAGATATTTACTATCTCTCACTATGCTTATGGATTTATCTTTGTAGTTCTGTCCATTTTGCTTTCTATATTTTGAGACTTAATTAAATACACATAAGTTTTGATTTCTTATATCCTCCTAATGAATTTAACTCTGTCCATCATGAAGGGACTTCATATTTGACCCTTAAATTATATTTTGTCTAATATTAATTTAGGGATACCAGTTTTCCTTTAGATGTTTCCTGTGTGTCTTTTCAGTCCTTTGACTTTCAATATTTTTTGTGTTTTTATGTTTATGTATATCTCCTACAAAGAGCATAGTGCAGAATTTTATTTAGTTTGACAAAATCTGCCTTTAGCTAGAGCGTTATTACGATTATACATTTGGGTTTATCTCTAGATCTGTATCATGTGATTTCTATTTGTCTTACTTTCTCTTTTTTCTTTCAGCTTTCTTGCCTTCTTTTATTTATTTTTCCATTGAAGTATAGTTGGCACACTGTTACGTTAGTTTCAGGTGTACAACATAGTGATTTGACAAGTTAGTATGTTATGCTGTGCTCACCACAAGTGTAGCTCCGTCTGTCACCATTAAACGCTATTCCGATACCACTGACTATATTCCCTATGCTGTACCTTTCATTCCTGTGACACTTAGCTTAATAACTTCTAGGTCTATCCATGTTGTCATGAATGGCAAAATCTCATTCTTTTTTATGGCTGAGTAATATTCCTGCGTGTGTTTGTGTGTGTGTGTGTGTGCACATGTGAGTCTGTCTCTGTGTCTGTGTATACACATAACCACATCTTCTTTATCCATTCATCTATGGATGGACATTTGGTTGCTCCCATATTTTGGGCTATTGTAAATAATGCTGCAATAAACATAGGGATGCATATATCTTTTCAAATTAGTGTTCTCATTTTCTTTGAGTAAATACCCAGTAATGTAATTATTAGATCATGTGGTAATTCTATTTTTAATTTTTTGAGGAACCTCCATACTGTTTTCTATAGTGGCTACACCAGTTTGCATTCCCAACAGTGTATGAGGGTTCCTTTTTCTCCACATCTTCACAAACATTTGTTATTTCTTGTCTGTCTGATTCTAGACATTCTGACAGATATAAAGTGATACCTCATTGTGGTTTTGATTTGCATTTCCCTGACGATTAGTGATGTTGAGCATCTTTTCATGTATCTGCTGGCCTGCCATATGTCTATTTTGTAAAAATATCTATTTAGGTCCTTTGCCCATTTTTAATTGGATTACTTGGTTTTTTGGAGCTGAGTTATATAAGTTCTTTATATATTTTAGATATTAACTCCTTATTAGATATATCATTTGCAAATATCTTCTCCCATTCAAATAGGTGTTGCCTTTTCATTTTGTTGATAGTTTCCTTTGCTGTGCAAAAGCTTTCTATTTTGATGTAGTCCCAATAGTTTATTTTTGCTTTTCTTTTTCTTGCCTAAGGAAACATATCTGGAAAAATGTTCCTAAGCCTGATGTCACAGACATTACTGCCTAGTGTTTTCTTCTAGGAGTTTTATGGTTTCAGGTCTTACATTCAAGTATTTAATTCATTTTGAGTTTATTTTCATGTATGGTGTAAGAATGTGGTCCAGCTTCATTCTTTTGTATGTATGTAGCTGTCCAGTTTTCCCAGCACCATTTATTGAAGAGACCATCTTTCTCCCATTGTATATTCTTGCCTCCATTTTTGTAGATTAATTGACCATATAAGCATGGGTTTATTTCCGGGCTTTCTATTCTGTTCCATTGATCTGTGTATCCATTTTTGTGCTAGTACCATATGGTTTTGATTACTACAGCTTTGTAGTGTATCTTGAAATCTAGAATTGTGATGCCTCAAACTGTGTTTTTGTCTCTCAAGATTACTTTGGCTATTTGGGGTCTTTTGTGGTTCCATACAAATTCTAGTTCTGTGGAAAATGCTTTGGTATTTTGACCAGAATTACATTGCCTCGGTAGACTACTTTGGGTAGTATGGACATTTTAACAATATTGGTTCTTCCAATTCATAAGCATGGAATTTCCTTCCATTTGTTTGTGTCATCTTTAATTTCTTTCACAAGTGTTTTATAGTTTTCAGCCTTTCACCTTCTCGGTTAAGTTTATTCCTAGGTATTTTATTCTTTTGGGTGTAACTATATATGGAATTGTTTTCTTATTTCTGTTTCTGCTACTTTATTATTAGTGTATAGAAAAGCAACCAATTTCTGTGTATTAATTTTGTATCCTGAAACTGTACTGAATTCATTTATTCTAATAATTTTTGGTACAGTCTTCAGGGTTTTCTATATATAGTATTATGTCATCTGCAAATACTGACAGTTTAACTTTTTCCTCACCAATATGGATGACTTTTCTTGCTGCCTTTTAGATTGACTATGACTTGTTTTTCCCATTCCATTTTTCCTCCTCTACTTATTTGGAAGTTATACTATTTCTAGACTTTTAATGGCAACCCAAGGTATTTTTTAATATACATACTTAAAACTACAGTTAATATCTTCCCTTCCATAATTCCTGCTTTCAGTTCTGTTTGGGAGGGCTTTGGTTTCCTTACTTTCATGTCTGCTTTCCAATGCATGAAGGAAGAAATGAAGGAAGGCTTTAAAGAAGTTATTTATCTAAGATTTTAGTACTTCAAATTGGAATCTCATTCTGGATTGCTAGTCTATTGTACTACCAGAAGTGAAAATACAAATTATCTCTCTAGCATTTTGTAATCAAGACATTTCGTGGATCACTACATCAAAAACTAATGATGTATTGTATGGTTACTAACATAACATAATAAAATAAAATTTAAAAAAAGATATTTTGGAATAAATTAGTAAAACAATCCAGAATAAATTAAAAACCCACATGAAAAAGCCTTATAGAAACTGAGCTGTCGAATGCAGTTGACAACAATCAGTTAGTAGAGTTTTCTTATGTGCCAAACACTTTGCCAAGCTTTCTCCTCTGAATACATGCTTCCTCCTGAGAGTTTACTAATTCTCAAACCTCTGATTAGATTATCACTCACTGGTCACACAAACATACCAACAACTGAGGATAAACAAGCACAATCAAACAAGGTTTATTATGAGTCAGTTTTTCAACTCACTGAGAAGTCTCAGACCAGTAATATTTATGAACAAAGCCTGTCTTAATTGCCTGGTTTGGCTCTTTATCCCCTAATATTTTCAACTCTAAGGGTTGATTAGAATGAAGGAAGCATAATGTGAACATCTAGGTCCCAGTTCTACCCATCCTTTAAGCTCCTTACTACCAAGGGGAAAGTTAATTGAAATCCAATGTTTCTGAAAGGTATAATTTAAAGCCACGGTAGTAAACAGATTTCACCTCAAGTGCCAACTTCCAACAATTGGTAGGAACTGTTTGGATCACTGTGCTGTAAAGAATTAGAGGGCTCCATCCCATTCTAAGGAAATGCAAGCTGTAATCCATCAGAGATATCTCTGACCAGTGAGATAGGCAGGGTAGAAAACTAGGGAGTGGTTAATGTGGGGAAAAAAAATAAGAGATTGCGTAAATAAGAAATTTGCAAGTGATCAAGAAGTGGCATTTACAGTTGGAATTACCTTTCTCTTCAAAAATGTCGGTTTGGAGTGTACACGATTTCTGCAGACTGGGGTCCAGGCAGCTGTTGTAGCGCCAGCTGACAATCGTAATGGTCTCCTGGGCTTGGAGCTGTATCAGAACCTCAAACAAGAACTCTTGTCCTCTAGCCAAGCCAGACTAGTAGGAGTTACCAGGGTTTGCTGCCAACTTACTACAAATTGTATTGCATTTGCAACCATAGGCCGATAGGAGGAAAATTATCTAGCAGATAGGGGCAAGCAAAAAACTGCATTTGATTCTGTAGTTATTAGGGACTGGCAAGTGGTGTAAATTTATCCTTTATTATGAGAATAATGTTGTATATTCTGATACTTAGGATCATTAAAACTACAAGGAACTTAGCATTTATTTCAAAACAGAAAAAAAAGGGAATATTTTAATGGGGAAAAAACTTTAAAATTTCATTCTCACAATGGGACGTGGTTATGTAGGAAGGATATAATCAATTTAGCTAGAAATGGAATTTTATTCATTTTATTCATTATGCTTTACTTGGAAGAGGTAAGTGTAAATTACCATATTGTTCTCCTTCACGTAATTTCCATTTCAAATGCTAGTTTGAAAATAAAATAATGAAGAATAGATTTACCCCTACAACTCCCCCCCAAACACACACACCCCCATCAATACTCTGTTTTTCTGTATTGAAATATATCTATAACCATAAAACGTCGTACAGGACTGTGTTTTATGACTGAGTAGATTAGATTATAGAAGTATGTAAGGGCCCTTCATGCATAGTAAACGAACCTTTGAAGAAAGAATAAGAAAGAACTCTAAAATTGCTGCCAATCTGCCCAGATTCCTCAGGTAAACACTTAAACTGAGGAATCTTGTTTCCATACTGATCAGGGTCTGTTGGGCCTTATGGGTCAGGCAACTTTTTAAAATTTTGTTTTATTTAATTGACCGAGAAAAAAATTTTAGGAGAAATATTTCAAGTGTGCGCTCAGAATCTTTATGTCTTTAGATGGAGCAATAAATCAGGAGGCATTTCCTTTTCCCTTTGGTTTAGGAAATATACTGGCATCAGTAAATACAACTCTGATCATGAGATTGTAGCAAATACCAGTTAGGGTGGACCTGGGCAGAGGGCAGTGCATAAGAACACTATTGTGGTTTTTATTTGATATTCAAGCTAGGTTTCAGAGACCTTTTATAAGGCCCAGCTCATATCACAAGGAATCTGGCTGTTTGACGTTGATTTAAACAAATTTGTAAATTTGCACAGGGCTATTAGCATCCATAGGAGCTGGCAGACCAGTGTTTCTTAAACTAGATTGCTAATTTTCTTTATATCATTTGGGTTTTGTAACACATTTTCCTATAAGTCAATAAGATTACTTTCATTTTATTTTAAATTGTTTTTCATGGGGAAAAAAATTTCAATCTTCTCCTATGATGATCCATGTGCCCTCTTTTCTTCCTGTAATTTTTTAAGCAGCTTGCGTCTTTGGGCCAGTTCGCCAGAATGTGTTGGAAACTATGGGAACATCTGTGTCGGATGGCAATTGGATCTTGGGCATTTATTTCTATTCCCTGGATAAAATCCACAGGAATCTGGCGGTCTGTCATAAAATGCTTATTTCAGAAATAATGTTTCCTGATTTGGGGGTTCCCTGAAATCTTATTTCTGGCACTGGAAGCCTTGCTATAGTGGTGGTTTTCAGATTTTCCTCTAGCTCTAAGTAAATCACATGAATTCTATTTAACAAGTGAAATTATTTGGAAAAATATGACTCATATTCTAAATATTGACAATCTCTAAGTGTTTAACCCTTCTATATATTTTTAATCCTTGTGAGCCTCTATTTTTATGTCTTGCTATGTATGCTACATAATGTTCAGTGCATTCTTGCCCCATTCTTGGTTTTAAATTTATGTAGGTAACTATATACAAATTTTATATAAATATATAAACTATATATATAATATATATATATAGGTAGCTATGTATATATGTATATAATTTTTTTAAAGCAGGGGTTCCACCAACCCTTTCAGTAGAGATTCCCAGACCTCACCCCCAAAGCTTCTGAATTCATAGATCTAGAGCAGGACCTAGAAACCTATATAATTTTATAATTTTAAAGCTCCCTTTCTCTTCAGTTTTGCTGTGAACCTAAAAGTGTTCTTAAAAAATAAAGCCGATTTTTAATGCAGATAAGTTAAAAAGAAAAAAAAAAAGACTCTCTCCTGATTCTGACAGTAAGCCCAATTTAAGAACCCCTGGAAATTTCTCTAATACTGACATTAAGAACCATGAGAGACTATGGACTCTGAGAAACAAACTGAGGGTTCTAGAGGGGAGGGGGGTGGGGGGAATGGGTTAGCCTGGTGATGGGTATTAAAGAGGGCACGTACTGAATGGAGCACTGGGTGTTATACGCAAACAATGGATCATAGAACACTACATCAATCAATCAATCAATCAATCAATCAATAAAGGAAAAAAAAACAGAACTTGAGATAGTCTTGTTGGCTCCAATGTCTAAATCCCTCTGGTTCCCTCTAGTGGACTAAGATAAAATGCACTTTCTACAAATCATCTAAGCAAACATGAGAAAGAAATTAGATTAAAATGCACATAAAGAGAAATTTTGAAATATATTCAGAAAAAGGCAGTATGTACCGAGTGAAATGGGTCCGGGCCCTAACAGGGTGGAAAAGCCCCACCATATCTGCTTCTTGGCTGGTTTTGCTGGGGGGAGGGGAGGGGAGGGAGCCCGGGTTGTCCCCAGTAGGTAAGCCGCAGGAAGAGCTTTCTCATCGCCATCCCCTGCAAATTGTAGTCAAGTGTCTGCCCAGGCATATAGCTCCACTGCTGATTGGAATTTCTGATTACAGAGCAAAATGAAGTTTTAGAACTCCGTACATTTTATGTTGAATTTATGTCACTCGCTGTACTCAGTGCATCTTCTTTCACTGAGAGGAGAAATCAAAGGGAAATTGAATCTGGTTGATTACTCTGTGTGCTTAAGGTAGATAACCTACCATGTGGCACATTGGGCAAATTCCAGAGATACCAGGCTGTGGAGCTAAATTTATGTGCACAGCTATCTCTGGCTCTGAACTTTGCAATATTCCTGGGGTGAGAGCGCTACAAAAGTTCTTCCTTTGGGGTAGCCCTTGATCCAAATGTGTGCTGCCCCCAGGGGTTCTGCTGATTCCTCTATGATGGCAGGCAACAACTCAGGCCAGCCTGGGGAGAAACGGGAGTCTGCCCAGCATCTTTAAGCAGATTTTATGGGTTCAGGAGAGTTAACCCTAGAATGAGTCTTTGAGGTTTTCAATTCAACCCCCTCACTGACCAGATAAGGAAACAAGGCACTGGAATCCAGATCTTCTGTATCCTGCTTAAATTCTTATTCCCAGTGGAATATTCCAAACCAATGGAATAAATAGTCCAAAAGGATACAGAAGATGTGCTGTCTGATTGTAACTAAACGTCTTGCAAATGGAGAAGACAGCTTGAGTAGTATAAAGGGGCAATTGTGAGTTAAAATACATGCAACCACATTTAATCCTACAGCTCCTATATCTGGCGATACACAGATCACTCCGAATCTAACAAACTACTCGCTGCATCTCTTTCCTCTCTGCTTTCTTCTCTAAGCCCCCTGACACCACCCTGGTCCTGCCCGTTTGCACTGGTTTTCCTGACTGCTACAGCCACCCTCTATCTTTTTCAAATTCTAGCCAGGGTGCTATTTGTAAAGCATCAATCTCTTTTTTTTATTTTTTTTAAAGATTTTATTTATTTATCTGAGAGAGAATGAGAGACAGAGAGCATGAGAAGGAGGAGGGTCAGAGGGAGAAGCAGACTCCCTGCCAAGCAGGGAGCCCGATGCAGGACTTGATTCCGGGACTCCAGGATCATGACCTGAGCCGAAGGCAGTCCCTTAACCAACTGAGCCACCCAGGCGCCCAAAGCATCAATCTCTTTAAGTCACTCTTGCTTAAAGCCCGTTGATGTTTTCCCATTGTGCTTAGGATAAAATCCAAACTCATTAACATGATTTATAAGGCTAGTTATGACCTGTACCAACTCAGGTCCTAGTGGGCTAATCCTAATGCCTTACACATGCCTGAGTCCGTTAAGCTTCTGCCCCTTCATAAATGCTTTTCCTTGCCTCAAACTCTCCACCTTCCTCACTGAGTTGCATTTCCAACCTCTTCTCTTAGATAATGCCTATTCCTTAAGCATCCTCAAGGAGGATCCCTGCTTTCAGCCCCCTGGGGTCCCCACTCAGTAACATTCACCATCTTGTACTCATTTGCCTCCATCTCCCTGGCTAGACGGTTGGGTAAGCAGAGAGACTGTGTGCTTTATTCTAACCTCCCCAGGGCCCGGCACGTGTTTAGCACAAAGTAGCTGGTCTTGAATGAATATTTGTGGAATGAACCGATGACCTAAGGAACAATTCCATACTGCATATGCTCGTCCCCCTTCCTTGTCAGCCTTTCTCTTCCAATCCCAACACTGTTACATCTGGGGAAAGAAGAGGAAACGCTTAATTTTAAAAAGCACCCCAGGTGACTTCAGTGTAGTTGTCTTACTCTAGCTTTCCTCCCTGGTTGGGAATTCCTGATCTATTCAATCCCCTCAGTTCCAGACCCAGAGAAGTTAAAGGATCTAAGACCACTTGGCTACTTAATGGCAGGGGCAGGCCTCCTAATTGCTGGGCTAAGTCTTTTTCTGTGAGGTTGTTCAATGGCATCACCAGATACTCAGACTATGCCCTCACGTAGCCTACATGCGTTATTTTTTTCTGAAGAGCAGAGAATAGTCTCCGCTACCTGTTTCCCTTGTCAGACCCTAGATCCTGTCCTTTCACTCTTATCCCATGGTAGGCAGAAATCCAAGATTCCCCACCACCACCCGTGTACACAGATCTTTCCCCAGTTATTCAATGGAACCCTAATCTAGGTGCTGCAGTGAATGGATTTTGCAGGTCCCAAATCAGTTGACTTTCAGATAGGGAGATTATCCTTGGTGAGCCAGACCTAATCAGATGAGCCATTAAAGGGACTGGGCTCTCCCTGGAAAGAGACTCAAAGCATGAGGGAGATTTGATGCAATGGTGATTCTCCATTGCTGATTTTGACAACGGAGTCAGGCTTCTAAGGACAGCAAATTGTGGAAAGGTAAATATATGGGAGAGAACTACTGGAGTAAGGTTTGTTTGCAGATTTTTCTGGCGCCTTCTTGGGGCCAATAAGAGTCAATAAAAGGAGAATTTATATTTTGCCTGTAGGCAGAAAAGGGGGAGCTTTTTCTATGTTTGCTGCTTAATTGCCTCCAGTTCAAAATAATTTTTAAGTCAAAGAGGCATCTTTTGGGGTGACATATTCTGATTTCTTTCAATGATTACTTTAAATATTTATATCACTTTTTCTTTTCTTTCAACAAGAATGTACTTATCATTTCCTATGCTCTGTGCATTGCACTAAGTGCTAAGAGGTATGGAGAAGGTAGGAATGAGAAAGCAGAGTCCTTGCCTTGGGCTGGTAGGGGAAGTAGTAAGACACACACATGTGTGTTCCCCCACCCCTGGGTACATGTCTACAACAGAGGGCTATGCACAGTGTAGAAAGATCTTCACGGACTGAAATTGTCTTACACCTGGCGAAAGGGGTTGGGAATGATCAGGAGCAATACTTAGTGGGTTCTTTACAAATGCACAAAGGTTTTGAAATTAGAAACTATAAAAGCACAAAAAGAAGCACTAGTCTCACATTATAGTGTAAATTACATGCAGTGTAGTAATCTGTTACTTTCTACAATAAATTACAGCTATCTAAAGCATCACTAAATTGAGACTCTTACCTGAAAGTCCTCTCTTCCCCATGAGGACACTGGTGAAACCCAGAGCAGGAAGTCATCAAAATAGTTCTCAGGGGCGCCTGGGTGGCTCAGTTGGTTAAGCGACTGCCTTCGGCTCAGGTCATGATCCTGGAGTCCCTGGATCGAGTCCCGCATCAGGCTTCCTGCTCGGCGGGAAGCCTGCTTCTCCCTCTCCCACTCCCCGTTTGTGTTCCCTCTCTCGCTGTGTCTTTCTCTGTCAAATAAATAAATAAAATCTTAAAAAAAAAAAAAATAGTTCTCAGGACCAGAATCACAGACCCACCTCCTCCTTTGGTATGCAAACTATACATTCTCCACTGATCCACTTTTTATTCTACACTGTGATCCATACCTTTTTTTTTTTTTTAAGATTTTATTTATTTATTTGACAGAGAGAGTGAGAGAGCACAAGCAGGGGGAGCAGTAGAAGGAGAGGGAGAAGCAGGCTCCCCACCGAGCAGGGAGCTCCATGTGAGGCTTGATCCCAGGACCCTGGGATCATGATCTGAGCCAAAGGCAGACCCTTAACCGACTGAGCCACCCAGGCACCCCTGATCCATACCTTTTAACATTTGGTTGTCATAGCCTTGTTTCAAATTTGACACATTAATTTTTTTCTCTACCCTTAAAGTACACTGATTTTTGTCAGCTGTATTTCTAATGCCCCATTTCTGTTATTATTTGTTACGCCACAGATCTGTGACATTTGGAATCTCCAGGAAGTGGGACATTCTTTCAAAATGAAAATGCTCAATTAATCTAAACCTGTCTACAAAATACCTATGAACACTATCCTAAAAAATACCACCCATACAAAAAATAAATATTGTATGATTTCATTATATAAGATATCTAGAGTAATCAAATTCATTCAGACAGAAAGTGGAATGGTGGTTGCCAGGAGCTAAGGGGAGGGGAGAATGGGGAGTTGTTTAATGGGTATAGAGTTTCGGCTTTGCAAGATGAAAAGAGTTCTGGAGATTGGTTGTGTAACAACGTGAATATACTTAACACTACTGAACCCTACACTTAAAAATGATTAAAATGATAAATTGTAGAAGATGTATATTGTAGGGGTTTAGAGTATGTCACCCCAAAATATACCACTTTGGCATATTGATTATTTTGAATTAAGCGTACTTGAGAAAGAACTGGGACAAGAAGGATACTCTGAGCCTTCTTTGTCTCCCTGAAAGCAGAAGGTGACTTCCCTATACCAGGAGGAGAGAAGGTATCCTTATCACCAGAGGCAGGGAATTTAGGACTGAGAAGTCTGTATAAACAAACCTTGTTACTTCTTCACCAACTTACTACCCCGAAGCCAAATCCCTCTGTCTCATCAATTCTTCACAAGTTATTCTTTGTCTGAAAGGTTACTTCTTTGAACCTCATATTTTTTATGGGGCTCCTCTATGTACAAAATTAAATCTGTTTTTCCCGTTTATCTATCTTATGTCAACTAAATTATTAGACCAGACAAAAATCTAGAAGGGAAGGAGGGATAATTTTTCTACCTTTACCTTTTACTGCAATTTTTAAAAATGTAACCATGATTGAAAAAGGAGGGATTTCAAACATCTAACTTCTGGGTTGAGAGTTGTCCAGAAGGACCCTCTCTACCTGTTACTTGTTATCACTTTCTGCCACAGGAGGCTGACCAGTGCATATTCTTGTTGGGTTCTTGCCAAAAGAGAGCCCAACAAGTGATCAGAGGTGGGAGAAAAGTGACAGAAACATTTTCCCTCTTGGCTCCCTTCCAGGGAGGCCACCCTGGGCTGCCATGTCCCTGGACAGGAGGTGACCTGCTCTCTACCACTAGTAACCTTCAGCTTTTGGTAACCCCTCTCTTATTCTCTTATTGTGGAATATACGGGTGGTGACAACCCCAGATATACGGGTGGTGACAACCCCACTAGATTCCTGCACTACTGTAATAATTTCCCTACTTCACCCCCATTTTTGTAATTATCTCTTTATAGATGGACCTCTCTCAAATTATCCTAACTTGAATATGCCATCTGTCTTTTGTTGGGACTCTGACCGATGCATCCACTCTTCAGAAGCTCTTCTTTCAAGGTAACATCCAAACTTCCCCCTGCTTGGTGTGCTCCTGGGAAAATCGAAAATCTCCCCTTGCTGGCTCGCTAGTGGCCTCTAACAACCTCCCTGAGGTGCACATTATGAGCCAGACTCTAAAAACTTTTCCTCACAGGATGTTGACCTATGGACCCACTGTGGCATTAGACCAACTCTTTTCGGAATTCAATGTAGTTTGCCAGTTGTGGATGCAAAGTTGTGGACATGTAATTTATATGTCAGAATATGCAAAATCTCCAACATTGTTAGCAAATTGGTGTGACCATCTAGTTTATAACTAGCTTTTCAATGAAGGTAAGGAAATAAATCTGAAGTAAAAGGCAATATTTCATTATTAGACTTGCTTAAAGATGGCCACAGTAGTCATTGTTAACCATACATTGATTGATTGATTGATTGATTAATAAAGCCAGCTGAGACCAGACTTACATATAAATTTTCTGAAAGCTTATCCTAAGAAAACTATTAATAAGTGCTATGGCCTGGAAATGAATCAAAATTATCAAGCCACAACAATGTTTATAAAAAATAATTTATAAATAACACCTTTCAAAGCGCTTTCAAAGCATTAGTAAAATAAGCTTACTTACAATTAATAATTTCTGAGCCTAAATGAATAGGAGTTCTAAGGTTCTATGGATCCCAGGAATTTTTATGAATAATTAGGTATACACACATGCATTTTCCTAGGCCAAAGTGCTCATCGCTTTCATCAGACACATAACCCCAAGAAAGCTAAAAACAACTGCTATACGGTAAAGGTTCTGAGGTTGTACCTATTTGGAATATACAGGTTAGTAATTGTTACCAAAAGTACTTTAAAGATGTGAAATAAAATAAACCACTGGGGCAGGGTTTATTTGGCCTTTTAATTGAGCTCTTAGTTTGTTCATAATTTCACATCTTTTCAAGTATTCTTAGATTTGCCAGATGGGAAAAAAAAAAAAAAAAACCTCTACTACCAGGGTGTAACTTACTTTTTGTAACAATTATCATTAGATGAACCCCTCATAAGCAATGATTTCAGCAGGACTCATTTTAATGGTGTATAAAACTATCATCTTTTTAATAGAGTATGAGGATTTTACACCCACAGGTAAAATTTTATAAATAGATGTAGATTTTTTAAATTGTAATTATAATAGCAGGCATAAAGTTAAAGCCAATGGACTAGTTATAATCATTATTGTCTTGATTTAAAAATTTAAGAGATGCTATCATAAGTTTCAACATAGTTTATTCTAAAACATTACATAAAATATTGCCAGTCAATAAGTCATTACACTTGTCAGATGAACTTTGATACTATAAAGCTCTTTGCATTGTTAACATATATAAGAACTCTTCAATGCAGTGCCTAAGAACTAGAGTAGTAGTAACTCTGACAGAATTTAAGTTATTTATAGGCCAGGTAGTTAAGCTTAATGAAAGGAAAAGATAAAAATCCTTTGAATTAAAAAATTTCTTTGACTATAACCTATAACTCCATAAACACAGATTAACTAAGACTATGAATAGCCAAGAACATTTAAAATTTTATCAAAGAAATAAAATGAGAATTTTCAAGGCCAATTTTACTTATAATCAGTAACACAGGGTTCCATACATAGTAATTGATGGTGAATATGATTTTGGAGTGTGCTTTATAAATGTTTGTGTCTGAAGATTTATTTAAACCTGCATGTTACAACTGCAATATAATCCCACAATTAGCAAAGGAGTAACTTAGATGGAATTAAAAATAGAGTAGGGAAGAAACAAATGTTTCTAGCTATATTTCTCTACAGCTTAAAAAAATTACTGCCTATATTTATTTCCTAAAGACCTATATGTCTCACCAAAGATTCTGTGACCAAAACATCTATACATACTGCAAATAGTGTAAATAGCAATGAACTTGTTATCATAAACAGCAGAGGTTTAAGAAAGGAGCTGGATCTTGTTGGCCCAGCAATACCTGAATTCCGCTATGTAAGATAAGCCTTTCAGAGTCCTTTTCCCACTTCTCTCTCGTGACTGAGGCTGGAAAGTCAGAGGGCTGACCATTTGGTGCTTCTATAAACATCCACAACCCTACACAGAAAGAGCACTAGTCCTCCTAGGGGATGGGTCAATTACTTCACCCTCAAAGGAAAAAGTTGTACTAAAAAGTGACAAATAGTCTACTTAGGAAGGATAATACATACAGCCAAATTCTGCTAGGTACTGCATCACTTTCTTGGCAAAGCACAGTACCACACTGTTTTGTTTCACTGAGAGTTCAGATCTTCATGCCTTTTTGAGAAATCACTTTGCCTTATTTTCACTCCAATTAGCCTTCTAAACTAGTTAGCATGAAGCCAGGCGTAAGTGATATCATCAAATAATCACTCAACTGAGAGCAAGTATCTTAGAGGTCTGCACTAGAATGTTGGTACTGCTAAAATATTAATAAGTATAAATGCCCCTCCAGATTTTCTAACATCACTGAGTTTTGTAAATTCTGGATCAGGTAATTTTAAGAACTATTTAAAATTAATAGAAATGGCACTCAAACTGAAACACCTATACTCCTCTTATATCTAAAGTTCTCTTTTTTAAAAGTGCATTTTTATTAAAAATGTAATACATTTCTCCAGTCAAATAGAAACAATTCTGCAATGAGATACCACATCACACCTACTGAGATGACTATAATCAAAAAGCTAGACAATGATATGAAGAAATTTGAATCCTCATAGGTGGGATGTAAAATAGTGCAGCCACTTTAGAAAACAATTTGGAAGTTCTTAAAATGTTAAACGTGGAGTTACCATATGACACAGCAATTCCATTCCTAGGTATATACCCAAGAGAACTGAAAACACACTTGAACATGAATGTACATAGCAGCATAATACCCAAAAAGTAGAAGAAGCCCAAATGTCCATCAAGTGATGAATGAACAAACAAAATGTAGTATATTCATACACTGGAACATTATTTGGTCATAAAAAGAATGAAGTACTGATCCATGCTGAAACATGCATGAACTTTGAAAACACTATGTTAAGCAAAAGGAACCAAACACAGAAGGCTACATATTATGATTCCATTTCTATGAAATGTCCAGGCAAACCCAGAGAGACAGAAAGTAGATTAATGGCTGTCCAGGGGCTGGGAGAAGCAAAGGAATGAGGAGTATTATAACTAATGGGTACAGTTTCTTTTTGCAGTAATGAAACATTCTAAAATCAGTGTTGATGTTTGCCCAACTCTGAATACACTAAAAACCACTGAAGTGTACACTTTAGAAGGGTGAACTTTAGGACATGAGAATTATATCTCATTGAAGTTATTTTAAAATAGCAACAATCTCACCACAATAATGTTAAAACTAATTTAAAAAATCAGTAAAGTTATAAGATACAAAATCAATACGCAAAATCAGTCGTTTATATACACTAACAATGAACTACCAGAAGGAGAAATTAAGAAAACAATCCCATTTACAATAGAATCAAAAAGAATAAAATACTTAGGAATATATTTAACCAAGGAGGGAAAAGATCTGTATACTAAAAACTATAAAACATTGTCACAAAAAAATCAAAGAGGAAACAAATAAATTGAAAGATATTCTATGTTCGTGGATTGGAAAAATTAATATTGTTAAAATGTTGATAATGACCAAAGTGATCTATTGATTCAATGCAATCCCTATCAAAATTCCAATGGCATTTTTCACAGACATAGAAACAACAGTCTACAAATTCATATGGAACCACAAAAGACTTCAAATAGCCAAAGCAATCTTGAGACAGAACAAAGCTGGAAGTATCACACTTCCTAATTTCAAACTATACTGTAAAGCTATAATCTAAACAATATAGTATTGGCATAAAAACAAACACATAGACCAATGGGATAGAATCAAAACCCGGAAATAAACCCATACATACACAGCCAACTAATTTTCAACGAAGAAGCCAAGAATATTATAATGGAAAAAGGATAATCCCTTCAATAAATGGTGTTGGGGAAACTGGATATCCACATGCAAAGAATGAAATTGGACCCCTTTCTTATACCATACACAAAATCAACTCAAAATGGATTAAAGATTTGAACTTAAGACCTGAAACCAGAAAACTCCTAGAAGAAAACAGGGGATAAAGTCCTTGACAATGGTCTTGGCAAAAAAAATTTTTTTTTATTTGACACCAATGACAAAAGCAACAAATTCAAAAATAAACAAGTGGCACTACATCAAATTATAAAGCTGCTGCACAGCAAAGGAATCAATCAACAAAATGAAAAGGCAGCCTACCAAATGGGAGAAAATATTCACAAACCACATATCTGATAAGGGGTTAATATCCAAAATATACAAGGAACTCATACTCTGGTTTCTCTTCAGATTGCATAAATCTTTCGCCTTTTACAAGGAACTCCTACAACTCAAAAGTAAAACAAACAAACAAAAACCTTAAAAATTGGCAAAGACATTTTTCCAAAGAAGACGCACAAATGGCCAACAGTCACATGAAAATGTACTCAACATCACTCATCAGGGAAATGCAAATCAAAACCACAGTGAGATTCACTTCACACCTGTTAAGATGTCTATTATCAAAAAGACAAGAGATAAATGTTGGCAAGGATGTGGAGAAAAGGGAAGACTTGTACAATTAGTGGGAATGTAAACTAGTACAGACACTCTGGAAAACAGTATGGAGTTTCCTCATACTGTTTAATTTAAAACAGCTTCCTCATATTGTTTTAATTAAAAATAGAACTACCCTATGATCCAGCAATCCCATCTCTGGGTATGTATCCAAAGGAAACAAAATCATTATCTCAAAGAGATATCTGTACTCCCATATTCATTGCAGCATTACTCACAATAGCCGTGATATGGAAACAGCCTAAGTGTCCATCAATGGATGAGTGGAGAAAGAAGATGTGGTATGGAATATTATTCAACCTTAAAAAAGAAGAGCGTTCTGCCATTTGCAACAACATAGATGGACCTCCTGGGCATTATGCTAAGTGAAATAAGCTAGACAGAGAAAGACAAATAACTACATGATATCACTTATGCATGGAATCTAAAGAAAATGTGCAACTCCTAGAAACGGAGAGTAGGATTGTGGCTGCCAGAGCTGAATAGTGGGAGAAATAGAGATTAGTAAAAGGACACAAACTTTCAGTTATAAGATGAATAAAGTCTGAGGATCTAATGTAGAACATGGTGACTATTGTTGATGGATGTATACATATAACAAGTCACGACATATTATGATTTCATTTGCCAATTATAACTCAAGAAAGCTAGAAAGGGAAACCACAGACAGACTTATGAATCAAAATAAAAACAGGAACTTTAAACTTAAGAAAAAAATGAAAAACTGATGATATATGGAAATTTCTTCCAGTCTCTTTTTTCTTATCCTTTATAGTTGTGATCATACTGCAGTCACTGATAATTTTTAAATTGCTCCTTCTTATTACAAATTCATCAGAAATATAATTTTAATGGCTGCACAATATTCTATGAAGATCATTTACCACAATAATAAAGAAAACTATTATCAAGTGCTTAATGTGAGCTAAGCATTGTTCTAAGCCATTTATATACATTATCTAATTTAATACTGACAACAACTTTGTGGAATAGATTTTATTCTCACATAGAAATTTTATGGTATATAGGAAGAAATCAAGGTTTAATTAATTTTGTGGCTAGTGAGTGGTGGGGCCAGCATTCAAACCGAGGCAGCTCTGTTCCAGAGCCCCAAATCTTGAATAATAATGAGTTCCTACTCATTGTTTCCTTCACTATTTTCCATATTGTTTTACATGTAAGTTCTTTTCAGTTTTTCACTATTATAAACAATAAGGATTGTTCCTGAATGCTGAAAATCATACTTCCTCAGCCTTTATGGATAGATCCTAAAGGTATCCTAGTAAACTGTCTTTCATCAACTGAATTAATTATATAACTTTAATTTTTTAAAAAAAATTCCCAGCCCTACAAAAACAAGTGAAACTCAGTTCTTTGGCCAACAGATCACTTCCACTCTTGGGTAGTAGATGTCAATCACACCCGCGTAAGAGAGGCTATAGGAAAAAAACTGCTAGATGATGAGCTCATTGCAGGGAGAACCCATCTATTTTCTTATTTGTATTCCCAGCACCTACCAGATCTTTCTGGTATGAAGTGGATATTGAATAAGCAATGAATGACTAAACTACTTTAAGGGAAACAGCAATGCATGAGCAGAAGAATGGCCGAACTCTCAGAAGACAGCGCTGATCCTAAGAGTGAGAACTCTAGCGAGCTGTCCAGGCCCTTGCTCTACCCCCTTTGTTTAGAAATGGAGATGGCTCTTTTCTTTTGCAGGAACCTCTTCCCCAGCTCTTTGCTTCAGTATAATTAATATAGAGATCTTTGAAACTAAAATACATGCATCATTCTATCCTGACTCTCCAAGTAATCTCAGAGGTTACACCTATATAAATACTGACAGAAATGTAGGTGTAAATTCAGAGACATTCTTTGCAAAACTAGGATAGCATCATGTTGAAAATGAACAAATTGCCATGAGAATGTGCTATAAAAGGAGCTTCTATTGACCCAGGTCCAGACATGTGATTCTTTAACATAGGATTCTTTAAGCTGAACAGAAAATACAACCAAAGACATTGTTCATAATGCTGCTCTTGTACATACAGGCTCTTTCCACAGGGATTTGAGGGCTTTTCAATTTAAAAATACAATAGACTATGGACTCTGAGAAACAAACTGAGGGTTCTAGAGGGGAGGGGGTGGGGGAATGGGTTAGCCTGGTGATGGGTATCAAGGGGGGCACGTACTGCATGGAGCACTGGGTGTTATACGCAAACAATGAATCATGGAACACTACATCAAAAACTAATGATGTAATGTATGGTGATTAACATAACATAATAAAATTTTTAAAAATGCAAAAAAAAAAATACAATAGTAGAGGGGCGCCTGGGTGGCTCAGTCAATCGGGTGTCTGATTCGGCTCCGGTCATGATCCCAGGACCCTGGGATCAAGTCCCACATCGAGCTCCCCGCTCAGTGGGGAGCCTGCTTCTCCCTCTCTCACTCCCCCTGCTTGTCTCTCTTTCTCTCTCTGTCAAATAAATTAATAAAATTCTTTTTAAAAATACAATAGTATAAAAGGATAGTAAAAAAAAGAAAATTCCTGTATCTACCACTCCAACATAATTATTTTCATTTTGCATGTTATTTTAAATCCTTATTCATACTAATAAATATTTATATGTTAGAAATTACAGTGTATATTTAACTTACCCTATAATATATATACATTATATTAATCATATATTCTGTTTTCACATATCAGATCATAAGCATTAGTCCATTTTTATATCTAATCCACACACTGATAATTTTAAGGAATCTATAATATTCCATTACGTTCATGTATCCTTATTTTCTAATGTTAGACAATTGCCGGAAGGGAGATAGAAAATGATTTGTATTTTTTATTTTATTTTGTTTTTGCTTGTGATTCTGTTGCATTCTTCCCATGAGTGAGACATCTCAACCCAGAGATATGTGTAAGCAAAGTGGGAACTTTTGTCTTCTTCCTCTCAGCCTCTAATTATGTTTATTTGAGCCAAGAACCACCTCACTAATACTCTCAGAGCCAATGCGAAGCAAGCGTCACACCTAGAGTTCACTGCAGCCACCACCAAACCCTCCTTAAGCCAATAAGAAGAAGGGAAACACAGGGGCAATGAGCAAATGTTGCCCTCAAGAGGTGTGGTTCTTCACCGTCTGCTCTGTGACATTCTGGAGAGCGGGGCCACCATTTCCAACAGCTCCTTCCAGCCAACAGCAAAAGGAACCAACAAACCAGCCCAAGGATAGGCCATTTCCTAGTCTGGTTGGCCACTCCTTCCTCCCAAAGGTGGCAGGTTTTAATAACCGCTCTACAGAACTGACCAGCTGAGGTTAAGATGGACAGTTAATTGCTTTATTCCTCTGTAGAAATAACCTTCCCCCTCTGGGTTCTTGTTGCCCTGGCCGAGTTTCATTTATTCAATAATTACTTACTAAGCACTTACCATACCAGACATTGCGCTGGTCAGTGGGGATGCAATGGGGAACGTAAGAGACATAGCCAAGTGTCCTCGTGGATCTTTAATTTGAATAAACATACAAGCAAAACACATAAATTAAAAGAACATCTGGTTTGATGAACGTTATGATAGGAATTAAAAGGGTGCTATGATCAAGAATAGCAGGAGGTGTCTACCTTTGGTGTCACTGTGGAAGTTATATTTTAGGTAAATGCTGAGGAAGCAGAGCCAGCCATGCAAATAGCTGACAGGAGAATATTTCAGGCAGAGGAAATTGCAAGTGCAGAGGCCCTGGGGCTGCAATGAGCTCAGTTGTGGGAACTCCCAGAAAGCCAGGATGGCTATACCACGGTGTTGAAGAGGAGACTGATACAGGATGAGGTAAATGAGGTGGGCAGGGGCCTGCACAGGACCCAAGGTTACACTGCATTAGACCTACCAACATCATTGGGGTGAAGGGAGGTCTGTACACTAAGACCAAGACCCTGCTTCCCCAGACTTCCCTGTTCCTCAGCACGTATAGCCTCGCCGTCACTCTCAGCCTTGACTCCTTCATTATGGCTCCTATCTCTGTTTGTCTGTCATTCATGAGCAGCCTACGACCCCCACCTTATATGCTGCACTCCACTTCCCACAGGCCCCCGTGTCCCTCTTCTGCCCCTTTCTCCACACCTCCCTAGTTCCTGAAATCCTCCTACCTTGCCTCTGGGTTTCTCAGTCCCTCATCAGCAAAATCCCATACGTGCTCAAGCTGGTCTCTGAATATTTCTCTTCCTTTTCTTGCTGTGATGGAAATCTGGCTCTCCTGTGAAGACCCTGCCTGCCTGCAATGCTTGCAGTTGGAGACTCTTTTCTCCCACACCCCACAGACCACGGGACCTGGGGGTGGGACAGGGGTTCTTATTGTTGTGTTCAGACCGATTTTCCTTCCTTCTGCCTGAACTTCCCCCTACTTCGAATCTCATGCCATCAGATAACATCATCCACTACCTGTCAGTGTAGCTGTCCTCCCTCCTATTTTTCAATGATCTTAGTCCCTTGCTTACTGTCATTCACTCTTCCCCAAACCTAGTCCACCCGCATCCTTGCCCATCTCAGTTGATGGCAACTCCAACCTTCCAGTTTCTCCAGCTGAAATCTTTGATGTCACCATTAACCCACTCTGAATCTCAGGCCAATCCGCTAAGAAATGCTGTTACCTCTGCCTTCAAATGTGTCATCCAGAACAGACACAGGCCACCACTTCGAGACTGCTGGCTACCATCCTCTCTCACCTGGATTTCTCCAACAGCCTCCCAGTAGGAGTCCCTGCTTTTAAACTTCCTACCATGATGCTTTCAAAATGTAACTTAGTGATACTCAGCTGCCCAAATCACTGTCATGGCTTTCCATTTCCCCTGAGAAAAAGCCCAAGTCCATATATTAGCCTACTTAGCTCTAGGTGACCTGGCACCCAGTAACCAGCCAACCTCATTCACCAGGCTCTACCTGTACTAAAATCCTTGCAGGATCTTGAAAACACAGACACATTTCTGCCTTAAAGCATTTGACCTTCCTAGGTGTTTTCCCTTCCAGATTTCTGTACGCCCTCTCACCTCCTCTAATTAATCAAGTGTCACCTTCTTCTAAACTGAATGACCAAATTTAGAATCATCACTCATCTCCCTAGCACTCCCAAACCCCTCTACTCTGGTCTCCTTTTTATTGGCACCATTGCACTTATTTGAACCTATTATTAAATGTATTGGTTTTTCTTAAGATTTTTATTTTTAAGTAATCTCTACACTGAGCATGGGGCTCAAACTCACAACCCTGAAACCAAGAGCTGCATTGTCCACCAACTGAGCCAGCCAGACACCCCTAAATGTATTGCTTATTAGTGTTCTCCTGTCACCAGAATATAAATTCCATGAGGCAGGGATTATTTCCTGTTCTGTTTGCTTTTGTACCTCCAAGTGTTTAAAAACCATATCTACCACATAATATAGGCTCATAAACAGTTTTAGAATCATAACACATGTGAGGTACTTGGATTATATACTAAGTGAAATTAAAGCCATTGAGAGTTTTAAGCAGGTAATTGATGTGATCTGACTTACTTTTTTTTTTTTTTAAGATTTTATTTACTTATTTGAGAGTGTGCTCTTACAAGCAGGGGGAGGGGGAGACGGGGAGGGAGCGCAGAGCCTGGCCCAGGGTTCAATCCCATGACCCGAGATCGTGACCGGAGCCAAAACTCTTATTCTGTGAATAAGAGGTGATAGCAACACGGTCTAGCTATGTGGCATGAACGTCAAAGGACCATGAAGCGGGTGGAGGAAAGAAAGGAAAAATGACTTCAGAAGTGTGAGTGGGAAGTGAGGAGGACTCTTAACCTGTGTCCTGCCACTGAGGCACAATGGGTACTCAGGAAGGCTGAAGGAGAACTGCCTCAGGACAGTGGCCTCAGGCCTCAATTTAGTAAGGAAGGGGAAGGATATTGAGAGTCCAGAGAGATTTGGGAGGGATGCATGGCAGGCTGAACATGTGCAAGAGTTTGTTGATCACAGTTCTAGAATGTCAGCGGATACAGTGAGTGTGTTTAAGAAGGAAGAGTTGGGGGAAATAAGCTGAAAGTGATGCTCTGGGAGTGGGGCTTTGAGGCGGCCTGAGGAGAGTAGGGTAGCAAGGCCTGATGACTGGGTCTGTTCTCTCAGAGGAAGAGCAGACCCCAGGGTTATTGTCCTGAACACTTAGCTTGCTAAATTGGTGTGTTTATTGGCATGTGAACTGGGACTCCTGAGAAGTTGACGCCCAGATGGATTAGACATGTTTGCATGGTTTATTAGGGGAGGTGCCTGTTAAGGATAACAGGGAGAGGCAGTAGTGGAAGGGAAGAGGCAGGCCCCCCACCTATGGAAGGAGAAGGGGAAAGAACCGGCATCCTGCAGGAGCACAGTCGTAAGAAAGTCCCCATCAGGCTGGTGGGGAATCGCTAGCCAATGTGGCCCCTGAGAGCCGTACCCCCTCCCACAGGAGCGGCACCTTGGCCCCACCAGGTCCTTGGCTGCAGCAAACCTGAAGAAGTATACGGGCCCAGAGGGGCAGCAGGGGGCTGTGAGTCAACTATACCCCCCTCTGTTGTGATAGACAAGTCATAAAATTTCCTCCTGTCCTTTTTCAAACAGCTGCACACAGCATCTCGAATGAGGAAGTGTGTCTTTCAAAGAGCCTTTATGGCAGTTAGGAATGCCGTTGCTGTTCTTTGCAGAAGTCATTCTTCCTCTATCCCACACACAGAAATCTTCCACGGATGTCCTGGACTTGGCATCTGTCCTTTTTTGTCCTTTCTGATATTTCAAATAGCTTTCTCAATTCAGTTTCTATCTTTTCTATACCTGTTTCCTTTAAAATATATATATATATATATATATATATATATAGTGACTATCTCAAGTCATGAAAAAGGACTGTAGTCAATTTCCTTATTTTATTCCTAAAAGAATAAAATTCCATTTCTCTTTAGAGTGAGGCCTGTCAGAGGGCCGCTCTTCAGGGGTGTAAGAGGGAACAGCTTCTGTGTTCTGCTTCAATAGTGCTGGAGGGGAAGTCCATTAAACTGAGAGAAGGAGGAAGGAGACTGCTTTATGTAAAACCCATTAAACTTTCAATGACCAGAAAACTAAAAATATTACCTTAAAAGATTTTTTTAATAATTTCGTGGATATTAGGAGGTCCCCACCTGCTTACTTTCCAGAATGAATAAAGTTCAGGGATTATACGGTTTTAAACTGTTAAAATAATATATACCTATACATGGTCTTGTAATTTTGCTATGTTATTTTGCTATATTCTAAAATTATCAGAAGACCATAGAAATGATTTCTCTAGGACTGTTAAACGGTCCAAAAACTATTCCATGTAATGAAAATATTCGGCTCTATATACCTAAAAATTGCTTTTTTCGAGAAATATGAATCGCCCAAATTACCCTTATTTGCCTTCTTACCTGAAGCTGAATCTGCTACTTGCTTTTTTGTAGTACATTAGTACAGGAAATTGCTGCATCCCTAACACGACCAAAACAATTTGCATAGTGATTGGAACATGACAGTCTCTTCATCAGCAGGCAAGGGACCGACTGTTTCAGGAGTGGAGAAGCCAAAAAGACTTAGTGCTAGTTTGTTACTATATGGTAATACAAATTAGAGTCTGCCTGGTTTGTGTATTCTACAGAACTGGCTTACTCACTTTCTTGGAAATGCAGTATTTTTTGAAGAGTATCATGGTAAAGTAAACATAACTTAAAATGTAACATTTTAACCATTTTTATATCTACAGTTCTGTAGCATTAAGGACATTCACACTGTTGTGCAGCCATCACCACCATTTATATCCAGAACTTTCTGATCTTCCTCCCAACTGAAGTTCTTACATATTAAACATTAACTCCCCAACCCTCCTTCTCCCACTGCCCAGCCACATCCCTTCTACTTTGTCTCTGTGAAGTTGACTGCTCCAGGAACCTCATATAACCAGACTCACACAGTGTTTGTCCTCTTGTGACCGGCTTATTTCACTTTGCATAATGTCTTCAAAGACATTCGTCTACATTGCAACATATGTTAAAATTTCCTTTTTAAGGCTGAATAACATTCTGTTGTGTATATATACACCACATTGTGTTAATCCATTCCTCAATGGACACCTGGGGTGCTTCCAGCTTTTGGCTATTGTATGTAATGTTGCATATGAGCATGGGCGTGCAAACAGGGAATTCAATTCTGAGTAAGCATACAGCTCCAGCAATGGCAAAGGTACTCTTATTGCAATTTTCTTCCTTTCTACTTCCTGGGTTATTATGCTCCAGTTACAGGTGACAAGCAGAATGAATATCAAGTTTAAACTGCAGGTGGCAGCAAATATCCATAAACTAGACATAGTGCTTCACAAAAGCACAGATGTTTTGTACTGTGTTAAATTTCATCCCTATACACAAAGTAGAATCAACATTTTTCTCTAGGTGTCCTACATTCATTGTAAGGAACCCTTGAAGTATTTATCGGAGTTTAACTAATAAAGAGAACTCTATTGTCAAATATAAGAGTCTAAATCATCAGTGGAAGTAGTATCTGGCTGCTTGAAATTCTGCTCAGAGCTTTCAACAATCTTGCCTGAAATGTCTCAGCGAACCATACATACATTATAATCTTTTTGCCACATCTTGGAACTTTGAGAGTAGGTTTTAATTGTTTAAACCTGCCTCTGGTTTTTCTTTGATAGACACTGCTAGTTGTTCAGCCAATATCCTTCTCACTTTCTTCTCTAATAATAAAAACTCCAGTTTTTATTAGGCCCACAGTGTACCCAACAACAACAAAAACTGTATTTCCTCTCTTCCACTGTAGCCGGAGGTGACCATGTGACATAGCTCTGCCCTTGAAATGTAAGCTCAAGTCCGATGTGGATCAAGTTTTACTTTCCGGGTATAGGCTCATCCTCCTTCCTTATTTTTATTGTTGTTGTTTTCTTTTTGTTTGATTTGTTTGTTTCCTACCTAAAACTTGGATGGGAAACAAAATGTGGGGCAGCTATACTGTAACATCAGACCCAGGACAATAAAAACCGCATGTCCAACATCGCAGAGTAGAAAAAGCAGCCTGGGAAAGATGACTTGGTGAGGTGCTAAATGTTCCTGGGCAACCCACCTCTAGCTGGACTACTTACTTTCTGGCAGGACCTCCTACTTCCTGTTACATGAGGAAAATCTCCCCCTATTTGGCTAACTCATCACAGTCAGGTTTTTGTCAGGTGAAGCAAAGCCCAATCCCTAAGTGAGACGGATGGACATTCTCTGAGACGGAGAGATGAGTTAAAAGTATGTTTAAATATAGAGATAATTAATATATTTGCTTTTTTAATTGAGAAATGTGCCTGAAATGTAGAGCAGAACTGCATTATAATCAGATGTGCATCTAAAAATAATTAGCTAAGGCTGCTATTGTGCAACATTTGAAATAAGGAATTAATAGGCCTTTAGGTAAACAAAGGAATGGCATTTAGGAGTGGAAATACCGGAAGGGAATGACTTTTTAAATAATAAAAATAGAGCTGAGTTTCCTTAAACTTCTCATAAAAATCCTCAGGAATGTGGGAATACCTATTCTTTAAAGAGTTCAATTCACTCATTTGTGAAATGCCACAAGATCAAGATAATCCTGTTCCCATCCATATCCTATTATATTTTATGAGAATATTTGGTGGTCTGTGTACATAGCTAATATATTCATCCTGTGAAATGACCATTTATCAACATCCAAGAGAGAAAGAAAAGGATTAATTTAAAAAACAAAATGAGAGGGTTCAAAGAAAATGTTCCAGAATCAGAGCACACAATGGAATAGAACTAAATAGGAAGAGAGAGTGGGGAAGGGGGGTAGGGGCTCGAGTGCTAAAACCAGTTCTAAATCTGTGACCTTCGCTTCTTCTCTATACTAAGAGTAGGTTTTTGCATTTGTCAAGTGAGAGATGTGAAATGTCTCATGATACTTATAATTTAGTTGGAGAATAAAAAAATAAGACACATTAACACTAGCACAAATCATATGGCACCATATGTAATTAATGGCTAAATTATGTGGTTCAGATGATAAGTGCTATAGAAATTGAGAATATAAGACATAGAATAGTTGAGAAAGGTTTTGTGGAGGAGATGGGAAGAGGAAGACTTTATGAAGGGAGAAGGGTAAAAAAGGAAGAACAACTTTCCAAGTAGAAAGGAAGGAAAGGCAAGGAAGTAAGAACACAATTGACTTATTTGTGGGAGGGGAAGGACAGCCTGTTCAGGAAAATAGTGGGGAACAGATTTAGATTTGTAGTACTGGGTCAACTCATGGGTGCCCTCAAATACCTAGGGAAAAAAAGTTTTAAAGCTTACTAGGAGAGGTCAATCCTATTTTCTGGAGAATAGGGAGTATCGGTTCTAGCATTCCCAACTCCACTCAGACCCTTGATGGTTAGAAAACCCAGCGGTGTCCCAGGGTGCCAAACTTGTACTGAGTCTCAGCTCATGGACCAGCAGCTCTCTTCACTCTCCACCAAACTATTCATCAAGACCCGGGTAACTCCTTCCAAAGTGGTGAACCCAACCTCTAGAGGTATTGTCACTTTGAATCCATGGAGAGGGGCTGGGATATCAGCCGATTTCTGCAATTTGAAGTATACAATTTGAAAAGGTAGATAGAGAGCACTAAAAAAAAAAAAAAAAAAAAAAAGTCAAGAAATTATTTGCAAGAGTATTAGCCCCAGAATACCACTATGGAACACCGCTAGAGGCAAAAGTAGCCACCAGGGCTTGCCACATTCTAGAGCCACTGATTAGAGAAAGGAAGCTGAAGTCCAGAGGAGTTCAATAGAGCCAGGATGGAGTGAAGGGCATTTAACAGTGTTTCAGAAAAGAGACCCTAGGTCCCTGGTGATGGTTCCACTCTTCCCTAAGCAAGTTCTCCAGTTCCTCCACATACTCATTTAACAAAAAATGAACTGTTTGGTAAGAGTGTCAAGGGCAATTCACCCACCCTACCTCAAGGCATCAACGGTCTAGATGAGCTAGCCTATATTAATCATAAATAAGAAGAAAAGGAATGTCATGGCAGTCATGCAAGAACTCTACAAAATCATTATCATCATTAGTGCTCCTCAGACTTCAGAGTACACAAGAATTATGTGGAGAGCTCATTAAAACACAGATTCTGGACCTTAGTCCCAGAAATCTTGACTGACCATTTATTCCAATTCAGTTGATATTTGTAAAGAAGGTTGCTACCTAATGAATATGTCTTAAATTTCCTCGGATTACTAATAGCAGCAAAAAAAAAAAAAAAAAAATCAATACCATTTTTATTTATATCACAAACTCAAAAGAAGAAAGTTTGGAGATTCTCTATTCCATCATCCTTCCTGTTATAGAAATTCCATCTATGACATCCTTTTAAAGATATGCCCTTCAAATTTCTCCTTGTAGTCTGCAGTGATGGAGTGCTTACCATTTCACATTTTAGCCCAACACTTTTGGGCCAGCCATAAAATTGCTATAAAACCCTTTTTGGAGATACTAGTCTTATCTTCCCCTGGAGGGATTTATTTATATTTCAAAGGGTAAGAAGAGTAAGAACCTAGGATCCTTCTCAAAGAACAAAGGTTTTTGTCCCCATCTTTCAGGAGGGGAGAGGAGACAGCTGTTCCTTCTTATATAAACACCCAGATTTATATTTGCCAGATTCTTCTCCCACATTACAAACCCTGATGCATATAATGTGGATCTACCTCTTCTTGTGTTGCCATAGGGACAATTGGAGCAAAGGGAAACTAACACACTTATTTTCTATAAACAAATAATAATCTGCTCTGCCTCAGAAACCTTGAGTTCACATTCAGGATAATATTGATAAATATGAGTTTTTAAAAACTTTATAATCCCGGGGCGCGTGGGTGGCTCAGTTGGTTAAGCGACTGCCTTCAGCTCAGGTCATGATTCCGGAGTCCCTGGATCGAGTCCCGCATCGGGCTCCCTGCTGGGCAGGGAGCCTGCTTCTCCCTCTGACCCTCCCCCCTCTCATGTGCTCTCTCTCTCTCTCATTCTGTCTCAAATAAATAAATAAAATCTTTAAAAAAAATTAAAAAAATAAAAACTTTATAATCCCATGACAACATAGGAAAGCAGTATGAACATAAATATCTGTCAGAGAGGTTACTGGCTTTGGCAGACTAAAATCATGCAGAAGTTATTTTCCATATGCAATTTATACATTTAATGTTTACTGTATGTTAAGTAGTATTTTCTAGTAATTAACATTTTTTTATAAATTTTTTTTTTTTTTTTTTTTTTATTCATGAGAGTCAGAGAGACAGAGAGGCAGAGGCAGAGGGAGAAGCAGGCTCCCCGCCTAGCAGGGAGCCCGATGCGGGACTCAATCCCAGGACCCTGGGATCATGACCTGAGCCGAAGGCAGACGCTTAACCATCTGAGCCACCCAGGCGCCCTCTAGTAATTAACTTTTTTTTAAAAGATTTTATTTATTTGAGAGAGAGAAAGAGAGAGCACAAGCAGGGGGAGAGGGAGAAGAAGACTCCCCACCCAGCAGGGAGCCTGATGCGGGGCTCAATCCTAGGACCCCGGGATTATGACCTGAGCCGAAGGCAGCCACTGAACCGACTAAGCCACCCAGGTGCCCCTTCTAGTAATTAACTTCTATCACAACTTCAGGATAATAGATTTACCCACAAATTTTGATATTCCCATGAGAGCTAGGAAAGAGAGATATAGGGCCTACAGAAATATTCCATAAAGTAAGTAACCTGGATAAATGAGTATATCAAATGTATATGAGGGTTTTTTTTTTCTCATTTCTGGAAAACAGTACTCTCAATTATGAATCTCTGTTCTTACAGAATCTCCCCCCATTCATCATAACTTCTCAAATATTTTTTCAGTGTATGTTTGTATTTACAAAGAATGTTTAGTACTCTGAAATATACCTATCAAGTACTTTTTATGCCTTATTACTTTAGTTATTATCATTATGACAACTTTGTGTCAGATGAGATAATTACTCTTTGTCATTTTGAGAGACAAGAAACTGAGACACAAAAAGGTTAAGTAATTTACCAAAGTCTATCCAGATAATTAGTTTCAAAACTAAAGTGAGAGCCAAGCAATTAAAGAGATATATTGAGTTTGCTCTGAATGATTCATATGACCTCTAATTATAAAAGTTAAATTAGTAAAAGAACCTAATGGCATAGTCAGTACTTGGCTTACTTTTTTTTCAAAATCGTAAGACTGCAAAAACAGATGAGAAGACAAAAGGTCTCCCTCTGAGTAATAGCTATACAAATTACCATTTGATATGTTCTCTTTTTAAATAAATCAGTTTGATCTCTAATAGCATTTCTCTTCCTGGTGATACCCAATTCCAAAATGACAATTTATAAAAAACATGCCAAAAATCCAAGACAATTCTCTGACCTTGGCTAGTGATGCAATTTGTTTAAGTATAGAATTGGTAACTTACTGACACTTGGCTGTTCATGACTGATGTCTTTAGGTTAGTTACACATAGTTAATTAATTAAAATTAATGCTTGCCAACTACCTTATTATGCATCTTGGCAATAAATGTACTTGATATTTGCTGTCAGAGTATAGATTATAATGAATTTCTGTGATATAAATATGCTTTTATGTGTATTTCTATTATTAAAAGGGTAAGACAGCTTCGTATTAGGTGTAAATTATTAGAAAAACAGGAAACATAGCTAGAAAGTTAATATTTTTGTTTTAACTATTTATAGCCTATATGTTTTTTAAATAAATTTTATTTTTGAACAATTTTAGATTTACATGAAAATGAAGATAGTACAGAGAGTTCCCAATATCCCACATCCAGTTTCCCCTATTATTGACATTTTATATTAATGTATGATACATTATGATCAACTATTATCCCCTATTATTGACATTTTATATTAATGTATGATACATTATTATTACCATACTTACTCAGTTTTCCTTAATGTACTTATTGTATTCCAAGAGCCCATCCAGGATACGACATTACACTGAATAGCCAAGTCTCTTAGGTTCCTCTTGGCTGTGACAGTTTCTTAGGTTTTCTTGTTTTTGATGACCCTGACAGTTTTGAAGAGTACTGGTCAGTATTTTATAGAACATCTCAACTGAGATTTGCCTTCTGTGTTTCTCACAATCAGACCGGGTTTATGAGCTCGGGGGAGGAAGACCCAGAGCTGAAGTGCAACTTCATCATATCATATCAAAAGTACATACTATCAAAATAACTTATCACTATTGACCTTGATCACCCGGCTAAGATGTTGTTTTTCAGTTTTTGCACTCCAAAGTTACTCTTTTTCCTTCTTTCCATAGAGCTCTTTGGAAAGAAATATGGTGTTGACACTTAAGGTGTAGACAGCTATGTACTTTTTACGTGTAAATAAGATAGAATTTATAATTTTGAAAGCATGCACCATTTTTTAAAAAATGAAATAATGAAGTCATGGTGAGTTTTGGCATCTTAAAACTGTACAGTTTAGGATTTTATTCTTGGAATCTTTGTAGGGATATTTTCTGAGTGATACTATTTGGATCTTCTGTTACCAAATTTTCCCAGTTTTTCAGATTACTAATTTGACAAACTTTTATTTATCAGGCACTATGCTGGACTCTGGGAATACAAATCTGAGTCATCATCCTTGCCTTCAAGAGGTTTAAGTTCCCATCCTAAAGATTCCATATCCTGAAAGCAAATACTTTCCTCATTTCTCTTGCTATGATATCTGGAATATTCACAAATTCAAATATTTTTAAAAACTAATTATCCTTAAGCCCCCAGCTAATGTTATACTCAATGGTGAAAGGTTGAAAGCTTTTCCTTTAAGATTAGGAACAGAAGAATGCTCACTATCACCACTCCTATTCAACATGGTACTAGAAGTCCTATCCAGAGCGATTAGGTAAAAAATAAGAAATAAAAGTGTCTGAATCAGAAATGAAGATGTCAGTTTGTTTCTGTTGGCAGATGACATGATCTTATATATAGCAAATCCTAAAGACTCAACCAAAAAACTGTTAGAACTAATGAATAAATTCAGTAAAGTTGCATGATACAAAATCAATACACAAAAATCGGTTATGTTTCTATACACTAATAGCAAATTATCTCAAAAAGAAATAAAGAAAACAGTCCCATTTACAATAGCATCAAAAACAATAAAATACTTAGGAATAAATTTAACCAAGGAAGTAAAAGATCTGTACACCAAAAACTATAATGTCTTGATGAAAGAAATTGAAGAAGGCAGAAATAAATGGAAAGATAGCCCATATTTATGACTTGGAAAAATTAATATTGTTAAAATGTGCATATTACTCAAAGTAATCTGTAAATTCCATGTAATCCTTACCAAGATTCCAATAATATTTTTTACAGAAATAGAAAAAAAAATCTTAAATTCATATGGAGTCAGAAAAGACCAAATAGCCAGCAAAAGCAATCCTGAGAAAGAAGAACAAAGCTGGCGTCACACTTACTGATTTCAAACTATATTACAAAGGTATAGTAATTAAAACAATATGGTATTGGTATAAATACAGATGCATAGACCAATGAAACAGAATCAAAAGCTCAGAAATAAACCCATGCATCTATTGTCAACTAATATTTGACAAGGGAGCCAAGAATACTCAATGGAGAAGATACTCTTCAACAAATGGTGCTGAGAAAACTGGATATTCATGTGCAAAAGAATAAAACTAAATCTTATGCCATTCGCAAAAATTAACTCAAAATGGATTAAAGACTTAATTATAAGGCCTGAGACCATAAACCTCCTAGAAGAAAACATAGGGGTAAAGCTCCTTGATGTTGGTGTTTACAGTGGATATGGATATGACACCCAAAGCACAAGCAACAAAAGCAAAAATAAACAAGTGTTACTACATCAAACTAAAAAGTTCCTATACAGCTAAAGAAACTATCAACAAAATGAAAAGGCAACCTATGGAAGATAAAAAATATTTGCATACCACATATCCAATAAAGGTTAATATTCAAAATATACAAGAAACTCTTACAAGTCAATCACAAAAAAATAATCTGATTAAAAATGGACAAAGACTTGAAACGGTCAATAGGTACATGAAAAGGTGCTCAGCATCACTAATCATTAAGGAAATACAAATCAAAACCACAATGAGGTATCACCTCACAGCTGTTAGAATGGCTATTATGAAAAGACAAGAAATAACAAGTGTTGGTGAGGATGTGAAGAAAGGAAACCCTTCTACACTACTGATGAGAACATAAACTGGTACAGCCACTGTGGAAAATAGTATGGAGTTTCCTCAAAAAAATTAAAAATAGAACTACCATATGATCCAGCAATCCCATTTCTTGGGTATATATCCCAAGGAAATGAAATCACTATCTTGAAGAGATATATGCATCCCCATGTTCATTGCAACATTATTTACAATAGCTAAGTTATGGAAACAACCTAAGTGTCCATCAAAGGATGAATTGATAAAGACAATAAAGAAAGAGAAGAAAGAAAGAAAGAAAGAAAGAAAGAAAGAAAGAAAGAAAGAAAGAAAGAAAGAAAGAAAAATATACATAATGGAATATTATTCAGCCATTAAAACTAATAAAATCCTGCCATTTGTGACAACATGGATGAATCTTGAGGGCATAATGCAAAGTGAAATAAGTCAGACAGAAAAGGACAAATACTGAATGATCTTACTTATATGTGGAATCTAAAAAAAAACCAAACTCATAGAAAGAGTGCCAATTGGTGGTTGCCAGGGGAAGGGGGTTGCGAGTAGGGGAAAGGGTGAAGGTGATCAAAATGTACAAACTTCCAGCTACAAGATAAATAAGTCCTGGGGATGTAGTGTACAGCATGGTGACTATGGTTAACAATATTGTATTGTATATTTGAAAACTGCTAAGAGAATAGATTTTTAAAGTTATTGCATGCACAAAAAATTTTAACTATGTGGTGATTGCTGTGTTAACTAACGCCTTTTTAGTAATCATTTAACAATATATACATATATAAAATCACTATGTTATACACCTTATAAAACTTATACCAAATTATAGGTCAATGATATCTCAATAAATCTGATAAGAAAAAGATCCTCATTTTCAAATATATGATACAATAAGGCATTACTGTTGGGGAAAAGAATTAACATTTCTCCCTCTCTTTTTAAAAAATATTTTTTCCTGGGTGGGGGGATGGGTTAAATGGGTGATGGGCATTAAGGAGGGCACTTGTTGGGAAGAGCACTAGGTGTTATATGTAAATGATGAATCACTAAATTCTACTCCTGAAACCAATACTACACTATATGTTAACTAACTAGAATTTAAATTAAAAATATTTTTTTCTACTTCAGGAAAACATGGATATGATTCCTTGGAAGTAGACTTTCCCTGAATCTTTTCTAACAAATTAACTGGACATGTAATATTTATACTGCTTCCTAGTTTTGTCCTGCTCCTCTTCTATAATTGAAAGGGCAAAGTGTGCATGCTGGGATTGAAGATATACTTACCACTGCTCTCACTTTTACATCAGCTGAGGTGTCTTTGGTTGTAAGTTACAAAAATCCCAAATTGACTTAAATAATAGAAATTCACCAATTCATGTATCAGAAAGTCCTGAAGCACTCAGTAAACGGTTTCAGGAGATTGATGCAGCTACTCACCAATGTCATCATTGACCCAGTTTCTTTTCATCTCTCCACTCCACCATGGTGATAAGTATCTTGGCTTCATGCTCAGGCTGGTAACTAGATTGGTGTAGCAGTTCCAGGCATCACATATAGACACAGAGGCAGAAAAGGGGCAGAATAGGAAACCTTAACCCAGAAGCCCTCACCCATCCTCTTCATGGGTAAGAACCAAATCCCTGGACCACATGCTCATAAAGCAGTTCCTGGCATGGGAATAGGGATATCATAACTGACTCAGATCAATTAGCATTGACCCCTGAGCTGAGGATTTCTCCAGAATCACATGTGGCATAGATGCATATCTAAACAAAACTGGGGTCCTATTAACAGAGAATAAGGGGAATGGATCTTTTGCAGCAAACCACGGCCTGCTATACCCTCTTCCTGGTATCTCCTGGCAGGTGTGTTGATTTAAGCCTGCTTTTAGAGCTCATATTGTTTTTCTCTGACATTGCTAAATCAAGTTTTTCCCCAGCGTAATAGCTCTCTGCTTTCTTGATACATACTGAAGCTCAATTTTGCTATAATTCCTTTTACTTTGTAAGCCTGATTCCATCCAAATAGAGATTATTTTAGGCACAGGCTTGCTTTCTTATGCCTTCTAGGTCTTTGATAATTTCTTGGATAGTTTTTCCCCTTTATCTCAGCTCAAAAAAAAAAAAAAAAAAATACCTACCCTACGAGCCAGCTCTCTTTAACTTATCACAGATGAGACCTACCCCCTCTGTGTTCTGTTTTCTGCAAAGTCTGCTACTGTGATCAGAATTGATAGATAAAGATGCATTGGGCATTTCCAGTCTGGGGTGAGATATTCAACAGTGAAATGTAAAACCCTTTATGTTACATACTTTCAGAGACCACTCTATATACCTTCTTAAATTTATATACTTTCTTAACATTGCCTTGGGCATTCGATGTAATCAATCGAGTCATCTTGAGAACAGAAATGACACTGTCACCTATTAAGTCTACTCATCCTCAACAATCCTTACCCCAGAAATTCTCTACCCAGCTTGTCAGTAATACTTTGGAGGAATTAAGAGTTCCACTAGCTGTTGGTCTACAGCCAATTCTAAGTGACTGATACCTTATGATTATAATCAACTTCACTCTTTTCATGAAAATTACGCTCTTGATCTTCTGACGTGGGAAGAAAAATTATGTGCAGCTTCCTTCCTGTGCCCTAATACCCAATCCATGTTAGAAGCTTGTTCAGTTTCTTCCTAGTACTTCTCTATTTATAATGGATTCATACCCTTTATTCTTTTTTTAGTTTGCATTTTTTAATTCCAGTATAATTAACATAGAATGTCATACTAGTCTCAGATGTACAACATAGTGATTCAACAATTCCATACATTACTCAGTAATTGATACATGATAAGAGTTCTCTTAATCCCCTTCTGTTATTTCACCCACCCACCCCCATCTTCCTCCCCTCTGGCGACCACCAGTCTGTTCTCTATAGTTAAGAGTCTGTTTTTTTGTTTCGTTTTTCTTTGTTCGTTTTGTTTTTTCAAATTCCACATATGAGTGAAATCATATGGTATTTGTCTTTCTCTGACTTATTTCACTTAGCATTATACCCTCTAGATCTATCCATGTTGCTGCAGATGGCAAGATGTCATTCTTTTGTATGGCTAATATTTCAGTGTGTGTGTGTGTGTTCTTTATCCATTCATCTACCTATGGGCACTTGTATTGCTTCCATTCATACCCTTTATTCTTTAACTTCATTTGTATCTTTATGGTGGTTCCTTATCTTCTATTATGTATTCCAGGTGCACCAGCTAGGGATATGAGTATGAGAGAGTCATATAAAGAATGTTAACATGATTTTTACTTAATATTTAGGCATTATTAGTATATCACATCCCGTGCACATACTTAAGAAATGCTTCACTATTATAGGAAACAAATGTGGGTATGGTGGGAAAAGTAGCAAAGTGAGAATAAAATGAGCCAAGTTTGAGCATCAGCAACTTACTTTATGGCCTTATGGGGGAATATTTAACTTCTCTTAGCCACAGTTCTTTTATAATAAAGTGAAGCTAATAATATTCATTTCAAGGACTATTTTGAGATTAAAAAAGATCATTGAAAGTGTATTGTGAGAAACACGAGAAATTATAGGGTATTACTATTATCATGCAGCCTACAAAAACATGATAGAGATATTGAAAAGTATTTTTAATGTTTTAAGAAAACTGAAACAATTAGTCAATATAGAGAAAAAACAAGCTAAATTAGCAGATGGCTTTTTCAGACAAAAATATGCAACTTTGACATCAATGCCCTGCTCACATCCCCTCAGCCCATTTGGAGGTCAGCTGCATTTGGGTAGAAAATGTGCTTACTCCAATGACTCCTCACCTTAAGGATTTCTCTGCCTTTGGGCCCCTGGGGAGTTAATGTCTTGGGAGAAACTTCAACCAATATAGTAGCCCCACCCCTTAACCACAGTTTAACTTTCCCTGGCTTCAGTTACTTGCAGTCAACCACGGTAAAGCAGACGACCCATCATCACAAGAAGAAAGGTCAATACAGTACAATAAGATATTTTGAGAGAGAGAAAGACCACATTCACATAACTTTTATTATGGTATATTGTTACAGTTGTTCTATTTTATTAGTAGTTACTATTGTTAATCTCTTACTGTGCCTAACTTATAAATTGAATGTTATCAACATGTATGTATGTATAGGAAAAAATATAGTATATCTAGGGTTTGGTGCTATCCTTGGTTTCAGGCATCCACTGGGGGTCTTAGAACATACCCCCTACAGCTAAGGAGGGGGCTACTGTAATGGGTGAAGACTGATGGGTAAATACTCCTGCTTCTTTGTCCCTTGTTGGGACCATTTCGGATGTGTTTTACACAGTCTCTTAGAGGGTCCACAGTGGTAGTGACCCTAGTTGCTCATGGTGATAACCTGCCTAGTGATAATGCACCATCTTTTGCCACGTCTCCCTCCATTTCTTGTCCTTCCCCCTCCTCCACTGTGCTTCCTGTGATCACTTCCCAAATGAACTACTTGTACACAAATTCTTGTGGCAGAATTCACTTTTTTTAAAGCTTTTTTTTAAAGATTTTATTTATTTATTTGACAGAGAGAGATACAGCGAGAGAGGGAACACATGCAGAGGGAGTGGAAGAGGGAGAAGCAGGCTTCCCGCTGAGCGGGGAGCCTGATGCGGGGCTCGATCCCAGGACCCTGAGATCATGACCTGAGCCGAAGGCAGACGCTTAGCAACTGAGCCACCCAGGTGCCCCCAGAATTCACTTTTGAGTGAAACCCAAAGGAAGACATCTCAGTGATTCATTTTCTTAGTTCAGTTATGTGGATATGTAAAATTTGTTTTACAGGTGTATGTTTGTGGTGGCTCATATTTTGTTTCAGTTTTTGCTTTTCATTGTTCTTTTTATAAAGATAGCATGAGAAATTAAAGAGTAGGACAGGAAGAAGAAAGAGGAAAAGAGGTGGAGAATTGAAAGCTAAGCTCATTTACTTAAGTGAATAAACATTTTTTGAAAAAGGAAGTAGCGCTTTTCAAGTTGTGAATAAAACCAATCATGAGGCAGAGGTGAGAGAAAACAGTGTGAACCACTAGATGGAAAGGATAGAAAATAATGTCGTCATTGTTCTGACCCCAATATTCCTTTAGATATAATTTTTCTAAATCTGGACTCTTCTCATTATTGCCTCTTCTGGCCCCCCCTCTTTGTTCTCCCAGAATTCTTGCTTCTTAACCCCATTTTTCTTTCCCCAGGGTGACACAATAAAATCTTCAAATGAGAAAAGAGAGGGAGCTTCAAGCAGGATGGTGCCAAAATGCACTGCTTTGTTTCTAAGTTCTGGACTTGGATGGGCTGCCTGGAGACCAGCCCATATCAACCAATGCCAAGGACATGCCAGGACCTGAGAGGAGCAAGTTAGAGGGGGTGAATGAGACTGAAGAAGGAAGGGGAGAGATAGACATGTACCCATTTACCCAAAGTGCTATCCCTCCCACACTGAATCTCAGTCGAGCAAAGGATAACAGTACTAATAATACTCTTAAACAGTACCCTTTTCTTTCTTCCTTGTTTTCCTGTTATCTGGAAGGATGTACCAGAAATTCACAAAAGAATAGAAGAACCTATATTATTACTCATCTAGATGTTTTAATATCTTCTCTTGGAGAGCCCTCCCAGAGAGTGCCATGAAAAGTAAAGCAAAGTTCTATCTCTTGGGCACTAGATTTTGGAGCCAAGAGTAAAGGGATTGAACAACTGCTAATTTGCTTAGAGGTCTTCCCCCAATAACTTGACACAGGTAAAACACACACACACACACACACACACACACACACACCTGATAAGAAATCACAATCATGTAACTCTTACTGCTAGGATCTTTCCTAACTTTAGCACTAACTTTATAAAGTAGATTGTTTCTTCTCTCACTCAGTGTCTATGAAGAGATAAAGGTTATGGATGGGGCCTATAAGTAGGATTTCTTAACAAGGAAGAGATGGGAACATTTAATTAAAGAAGACTAGGGGACCATTTACTGGTATATGGGATTGGCTTTGGTGATGAAGCAGATGCTCTTGGTAACCTGGTAACCTTGGTAACCTTGGTAACCTACATCCACTTAGCCCACCTTTGCGTTCTGCTATAGCTGTAGTGTACTTTCCCATGCATGATGACAGAATCCCATCATCTCATCTCTCTGACTTTCTTTCCCAAGTCTCTCTTTTAAACAATGGGAACTTACACAGCTGTGTGCAGGGCAAGCCCAAATTGTAGAGAAGAAATACCTCTAGGCATGCCTCAAACAATGTAGTATGGAAGCCAGGGGATTGTTTAGTTTCCCATTCTTTGGAGGGACAATTCTGAGGTACATCCTACATGATTCCTCAAAGGATCCTCAGAAGACTTGAGCCCCATTGTCCTCCATGGTAGTTAGCTCAATAACATACCCTTTGCTAGATTTTCCATCTTCCTTTTTTTTGATAAGCTCACTTCCTTCTTCCAATCTTCTGGATTCATGTCTGAAATAAATTACCTAAACTCAAGTCCTTACTTCAGGCTCTGCTCTTGAGGGGACCCAAACTAAGAGAGTAGTACTAGATATAACTCTAAAAAGTAGACCCTCTGGCTAGTATTCTGGAGATGGTTTACTCACCAGAAAGATGGAGACAAAAACTCCATTGCTGGTGGTAATTGTGATGTCCATACCTCTGACATAACTACCATAAGCTTTGCTTATCTAATATCTCTAATACTGGAATGAAAAGAGGCTATGATAATTATACAAGTAGTAATATTGGCTAGCTTTTGTAAACTGCCTTAGAAGTCTTAAAAGAATGCCTTAAAGAAAGAAAGACAAGTTCAGTTCAGCCAATTATCAACTCAAGGAATTCTATGAAAGTCAGATGTCCTCCATGACAGAAAGTAAACAGACCCTATAGCAATATGGCAGACTGTGCTAAAAATCAGGTTCAGAATTTAATCTTAGGAGTAGCAGAATAGCAAAGGAGATTGAACATGTGGGTCTCCTATGTTAAAGATAAATGTTCACATCATGGCTTTGACAGAGAAAGACTGGGACCCTGAGACTTGGGATGAAGGATATGTGTGAGGGCCTTAAACCCTGAATGCCCTTGAATAATGGAGGCTGAAGAAACCTGTCTTGCCCCCTCACTAGAAAACAGCCTTCTTCCCTTGCTTGGAGAGGACGAGCACCTCCCTGGGTTGAATGTCTTGCAACATGATGATTATCCTCCTTGGGATCTTCTTTACTGACTCTTCCAAATGCTCTGCAGATTAATAATGAGAGTCAGGTTCCAGAGTACCATATGAGGGAAGGTACACAGTCTCTGCTACGGGAAGAAATAACTTACTGAAATAATTAGAGAATCTGGCTAATATGTACTGACAGGAACGAGGGAAAGATCTATGGGAATAGATTTGAAGGTGTTAAATAAAATAGGATGAGTGGAATATAAAGCAGAATAGGGAAGTGTTTGTTGGAACATATAACATGACTTAGGGTTTAACATCCTGTCAAGGACACCTCGATTGTCCCAACACACTGCTGAGATGGTGCCTTTAAGTTGGGACGTGAGAATGGTGTAGAGATGCCAGACTGCCCATCAGAGTACTAAGGAACAGATCAGAAGACTCAAAGAGGTAGACATATTAGAATGAGGTTTTTATGTGAGACCCACTGCCTGACAACATTTCCTAGACTATTCCCTTCACTGGGGTAATAAAAAATGTGGGAGCATTTTTTTTAAAAGCTCAGTGGCAGTGTACTCTATGAACCAGGGCTCATGGAAGAAAATATTGCCGTAGAATTGGGTTCCCAAGGGTCAATGGGAATGAAAGAATTCCATGATATTAGAGGCCAGGTAACTGCACTTAAACATCAAAGACATAGTTACTGTAATAGACAATAAAACTAGAGGGGTAACCCAGGTTTCCTGGACCTCAGAGATTTGGGGTAATGGCTAACAGACCTTTGTATTCTTAGAGGTAAGATAGATAGGCAACCTGTGAAACTATTACTTGACTTGACTTTCATAATTAAAAAAAAATCAAAAGCAGGTGAGCAGCAGACTAGGATCAGCATCCTGATGATAGAAAATCATAATTTTTTGTTGAGTTTCCATATCTGAGGTAGTTCCCAGACCCAGAGCCCAATGGCTGAAAAGGAAGCCTGATCCACTCAAGGAAAGACCATGCAGCTCCCTCATAAATATATACATTAACTCTTCAATTTTTCCCACAAAGGAACCTGTATTCATTTACTCAGACTTTTCAAGGGCTTTTAGATACAGAATCTAAGATGCCACTCATAACAGGGGACCCAAATGCCATTATGCCCCCCTCAATTAAGTGGAGGCTTCAAGAGGCCAGGGGATAAATGGAGTCCTGGTACAAGGCATCTCCAATGGGTTTGCAGGCCATCCTGTGGTCACTCTTCCAAGCCCCAAATGTATAACTAGGATAGATATCCTTAGTTATTAAAATCTGCATTCCTAACACTTAGCAAGAAATACAGCACCAGTTTGGTCTCTTTTAATTTTAGAGGCAGCCGATACTGCCCCAAACCATTTATTGAGGGACATGGAAATTTTCCAGTTTCAAGTGAGACTCAAAGAAGCAAAGGCTCTGCAGCAGTTCAGGCAATGGTACAAGTTTCCTTGTTGCTAGACTATATGACCCAATAGATTCAGTGATTGGTAGAGGTATCCAATGGAGAGTGGCAATTCAGAGCTCTAAAATTCTGAGTCAAGGTCTGCTTCCTGCCACAGAGAACCACCCACTATTTGAAAAGCAATTTCTGTTATACTACAGGGTCCTAGTAGAGACTGAGCACCTGACTATTGGACATCAAGTGACTGAAAATGTAAGTATATTGTCAAATCATCTAAGTTATAAGGTGAGCTTGGACAGCAGTGATCTATCATATGTTGGAAATGATACATACAGGATCAGGTCTAAGAAAGTCCAGAGGGCACAAGTAAATTTCACAAAGGGATGACTAGACTCCCATGTCACCACCCTCTGTTGCACCAGTGATTCTCTATCATTCCACACCTATGGTCTCATGAGATGTTCCCTGTGACCAACTGACAGAGGAGAAAAAAAAATCCAAGCCTATTTTAAATATGGCTTGGCTCCATATATTGGTACAAGTGAAAATGATCTGCTGTTGTGCTATATCCCATCCATAGGACTACTGCCACTAAAAGACGGTGGTAAAAAGAAAGTCTCATTGCGGGCAGAGGTTGGAATAGACACTTCGTGTATGGAAGAAAAACTAGCCTAATATAAGGATATATACGCTCTCCTGTGCAGTGGTGAATTACTTGGCTGATTGGTCAGAGGCCTAGGATGAATAAGATTTTAATATTGAGTATAAAGTGGGAGAGAGGTATATGGAGTATAGGAATAGAAACAAACATGCACATCCTTGTGTCTTACACTAATGTCTACCAGAGAGTATCTATGACCCCCAACAACCAGGAGTCTCCTCAAGCAAATGTTAGCCAGCCTCTGTTCTTAATACCCCAATGCTAGTACAATGGACCCATGCACACAGTAGCCTTGTTAGTAGGTATGGAGGCCACGCATGGCCCCAATAATATTGGCTCTTTCTTAGCAAACTGAAATAGCTACTGCTTCTGCAGAAGTTCTGACTTGCCAGCAGCAAAGACCAATACTGAGCATTCAATGAAGTACCAATCCTCAAGGACACAGCCAGGCACTTAATGGCAAGTTGATTACATCAGATCCCTCACCCCCTTCCGGAGGAAGAAGTGATTCATCCTTACAGGAAGCATCTCCTATTCTGGATATGTTCTTGGCTTCCTTGCCCCTAGCATCTCTTTCAGGATTATTACCTGAGGGCTTAGAGAATGATTTATTTACTGACATGGTATCCTAAATAACATCACTTTGGACTAAAAGAACCATAGTGAAGGAGATACAACAACACGACAACAATGAGTACAAGACCATAGGATCCACTGTTCCCACCACACACCATGTTATCTAGACAAAGTTGATCTGATGGAGTGTAACAATGGACTAGTAAGGGTTCAGTTAGTTTGGGGACAACACCCTGTATGGTTGGGAGTTGTTCTACCTGATGAGGTATATGCACTGAGCCAATGATCAATATATGGTGCTGTGTACTCAATAATTATAATACATGGGCCTGGAAACCAAAGTGGGGAAGTAGGAATGGCTCCTCTCACCATAATATCCAGTGAACCTATTGCAAAATTTGTGCTTCCTATTATCACATCCCTAGGCTCTGTTAAATTATAGATCTTGGTTACTGTTGGTGGGAAGAAGAAAATTTCTACTACTGAGGGGTACAACAAGAGTCTCACAAAACCTATAGCTACAACTACCACCCTCTCACTTTGGTTCTTTACACCAGGGTACTAGTAGATAAAGAAGGGCATTTTTTATACTGGCAGGTTAATTGATCTGATTATCATCAGCACCTGGGATTGCTGCTAAATAATGGGAACAGGAGGAGTATTTCTAGATCTCAAAAGATTCACTGGGATTCCCCTTGTTTTTTCATGCCTGGTGATAGCAGTGAATGAAAAGCTGTAGCAACCTCAGCCTTACAGGAGCAAGTCATCCAAGGGCTTAACCTCAAGGATGAAAACCTGGATCTCCCCATCAAACAAACAATTCAGCCCAGCTAAAGTGCTTGCCAAGGGTGAGGAAAATCTATAGTGGGTGGTAGAGAAGGGACCTGATGAATATAAATTATGGTCTTTGGACCAGTTGCAGCATGGGACATCTGCTTGCTACACTAACTCTCTTGCCTTAAGTCCTTTTGAGAATTAGCAACTGGTCATGATCTTAAAGAATTGATGACTGAATGATTTTATATAGGGCAAAAATGGATCTGAAAAGTTTAAATGATAGATGGTAGCAGATACTTTTGGTGTCCTGTGGCACTTCCTTTGATTTCAGCTGCAGAGGTGTTGGACAGTTCCCACGCAAGCCACAGTTCTCCCCCGAGTGCCTGGGGCATCTACCTTCCTGACTCACCACTCTCTCCAAAGCCACAGAAGCTCACTAAGCCTACACTGAATGACCAGACATATGAGGGGACTAATTCCCCTGAAAGCTGCCCTCAATTAATAAGTGAAGGGAGTCAGTTGATAAATGCATCAGCCTTTGTCCTTGGGCGGGAAAATTCTAAGATGGATTCTATATGGTTTCTTGGAGAGTCCTCAGTAAAATTGAGTTCCAGTTGATCGATGTGGTAGCCAGCTCAATAATGTGTTCTCGAATGGCTCTTCTTTCTTATCTCTCTCAGTTTCTCTGCTTCCCAAGATTACCTATCAAATAAGCTACCTCATTCAGTCTGCTTTCTGAGGAACCCAAAGTAGATAGATAAGCCAGTTAGTTGCTGATTGATTATGTTTATAGAAAGGGTTGGCTTTGTTCATAAAGAAAAAGCTAATAATTATTTTGGTGGAGAAAGTGAAATTAATTAAAATTTTGAAACAAACATTTATTGAACACTTTTTATGCATCAAACATTTTAGAAGTATTATACCACTTTCAATTAATTGATGTGACTGGGATGAGTTTTCTAAGCTCATGGGGAAGGAACAGAAAAAAGAGAGAGAAAGAGAAAAGAACACAGACCAAGACATCAGTGAATGAGAGTCAAACTCCTTTATAGTAATGTCTACCACTTATCTAGATAGAGCTACAAACTTTTTTGGGATTATACTGTGTACTATGCTTTAGGTGTGTTAAGAGGTGAAGTTGAGAGTTGATACATGACTGACTGTAGTATATCCAAGTAAGTATAATAAAATTATGTGTTCTAAAAATATGAAATAATTCAACCTGTAGTATGTGGGAAATACAGGGAATCCTAAGATCATTTAGTCCAATGTCCTAGCTTCACAGATGAAGAAAAAGAGTTGGCTTAGTGGCACAATCAGTCCTGGAATATAAGGATTCTGATACTCACCATTATACTTAGAGACTGGCACCACAGGAATGGTTATCAATTGGAAAATGTTTAATACAAAAAAATGTTCTGTACTTATGTGAAGTTTTACAGAGATATGGTGTGTTTATTGATTCCACTAGAGTTCAGTTTCTTGTACACAGTCTCTATTGACTGTGAGTCCCTTATGCTATTAAGCCTTGTTGCGTGACCTTAAATTAAGTTTCATTCCAGTACTTAATGTTCCTAAGAGGCTTAACAATGCAATGCAGAAGAGAAGCGAGTTAGTAGGTTCCTTGGAGATCACCTGCCCAACCTCACCTGTCAGGCAATTTTGTAGATATTTAGTTCCATTCTCAATTCACTGATTTGAATTCTATGACTCTTCTGGCCCAAATGGGAAGGATGGGAAAATAAAAACAGAGAAAGAAGATCATTTTCCAACCTCTTTCTTCTTTCCAACTTCATATCTAGATGTCCTCTATAGCTAACCATGACCTGGGATGGGAAATGACTATTTTACTCCATAAAGGAAGCATTCAATAGATACTTGTTGGTTGATGGGAACAGTATTTTCTAATTATCTGTTCTCTGGAATGGATATCCCAAAGGTAGTGAGGGAAACTTTCATTGAAGAAATCAATGTCCATTTTTTTTATTGTGGTGAAATATACATAACATAAAATTTACTATTTTATCCATTTTTAAAAGTACAATTCAGTGCATTAAGTGTTCACATTGCTGTGCAACTATCACTACCATCCACTTCCAGAGCTTTCTTATTTTCCCAAACTGAAACTCTGTGCCCATTAAATAATAACTTCCCATTCTCATCTCCCTCCAGCCTCTTGCAACCAGCCTTCTCTTTTCTCTATCTCTGAATTTGACTACTCTAAGAACCTCATATAAGAACCCATATAAGTGGAATAAGTGGAATAAGTGGAATCATACAGTATTTGTCCTTTTATCCTTTTGTGACTGGTTTATTTCATTTAGCATAATAGCTTCAAGGTTTGTCCATACTGTAGCATATGCCTGAATTTCCTTCCTTTTTAAGGCTGAATAATAAGCCATTATATATATAACATATTGTTTATCCATTCTTTTGCTGATGGACACTTGGGCTTCCACATTTTGGCTAAGTTAATAATGCTCCTATGAATACTGGTGTACAAATTTCTCTTTGACTCTTTGCTTTTAATTCTTTTGGGTACATACCCAGAAGTGGAATTGCTAGATCATATGGTAACGCTATGTTTAATTTTTTGAGGAACTGCCATACAGTTTAACACAGCAGCTGTACCATTTTTAATTCCTACCATCAATGTACAAGGGGTCCAATTTCTCTTCATAAAACTTATTTTCTGTTTTGTTTTTACAACTGTCATTCTAATGGGTGTGTAGTAGTATTTCATTTTGATTTTGATTTTGATTCTCATTTCCCTAATTATTAGTGATCTTCAGCATTGTTTCTTGTGTTTATTGGCCATTTGTATATGTTCTTTGGAGAAATATATGTGTATTTAAGTCTTTTGCCCATTTTTTAAAAGTAATCTCCACACCCAACATGGGACTCGAACTTACGACCCCAGATCAAGAGTTACATGCTTCATTGACTAAGCCTGTGCCTATTTTTAAATCTGATTGTTTTGTTGTTGTTATTGAGTTATAGGAGTTTTTAGAAAAATTCTGAATATTATTCCCTTATCCAATATATAATTTGCAAATATCTTCTCCCATTCTGTGGGATCCTTTTTTACTCTGTTGATAATGTCCTTTGATGCACAAAATTTTTTAGTTTTGATGAAGTCCAATGTAGCTATTTTTTCTTTTGTTGCCTGTGCTTTGGTCTACTAACTTTTTTTTAAAGATTTTATTCATTTATTTGACACAGAGAGAGAGAGCACAAGCAGGGGGAGCAGCAGAGGGAGAGGGAGAAGCAGGCTCCTTGCTGAGCATGGATCCCAATGTGGGTCTTGATCCTAGGATCCTGGGATCATGACCTGAGCTGAAGGCAGACGCTTAACTGACTGAGCCACCTAGATGCCCTTGGTCTACTAACTTATAAGCTCACATTTTAATGCTAATATTAATTCTTAACTTCAGATACTGCTGGTTGGGTTAACCTAGGTTTTCTAGAGTCTGAAGTATATACAATTCGGGAGACTTGAGAGAAAAATACACGGAAGTGATTTTCATAATTTTTTACTAAATCTTGTAACCATGTTATCACTAGTTAGGACCCCTTCTGGAAGGAGTCATGGAAGCTTCATTAGCTTTATTATTAACCGGCCTTTACTGCCACCACTACCACTTTCTTCTTCCCTCCCCAAAACACCTCTAACAATTCAGAGAGTGTGTAGGGAATTTGAGAGTCTGGGAGACATCATTCCAAGTATAAATCATAATTGAAATATCAGTGCATGGAAGTTTTAGAATAAGAAATTTGCAGTCAAAGAATATCAGAAGAGATTCTCCTATAAATAGCTTTAAACTATTGTTTAGTAAACTGGAAAGAACTGGGGTTTAAAATATCTAGGTCATAATTCTAGCTCTATTACTAATTGGTTTTGAAAATCTGTGCAACTCAAACTTTCTGATATTCAATATGTATAAAATAATGGATTTGGATTTGAAGTTCTCTTTCAGCTCTTATAGGCAATAATTCTTCTTACTTCCAGCTTATTCTTCTACCTGCTTTCAGTGACTGTTCCCCTGCACCAGCCTCTACTCCTGCTTTGCTATAAGCCCATGTCTCCGGTATTGTTCCCTTTGGCCATGGGTTATGACCATCCATGGGTTATGACTCCTCTTCATAGAGAAGTTCTAGGATGTCATAGATGACAACCTGCCTAGACAGATGTTTCTTTTCATATACCAATAGCTTCCAGTCTCTTGTAAGCAATATTTACTTTCTCCTGTTATATTCAAATTTAATTACTATATTACCTCTCCTATTCTATATTGCATTGCACCTGAACATCTCCATTTGGATGTCCCACAGGCACCTCAAAGGTAACATGTTCTACTCTGAACTTATTACTTTTCCCACCTGTCCCTCCTCTAGCCCATCTCAGGGGGCACCCTTGACCACTCTCTCTTCCTCAGCCTCAAAGTCCTGTCTGTTTTACCTTATGGATGTTTCAAATACATCCATTTCTTTTTATTCTCACTGCTATAGTTTAAGTCAATGTTTTATCCTCTCTCACTTCAATAAGTGCAATAGCCTCATAACTAGTCTCCTTGCCTATAAAGTTGCCTCTGAAATCCCATTTTCCATAGTCACAAGAATTGTTACTAAAGTGCAAATCTGATTATTTCATTCTCCTGCATAAAGCTCTTCAGTGGCTCATTATTACTTTCAAGATAAAGACCCAACTCCTTATCAAGGCAAATAAGCCCTCCCCCCACGAATAATCTTGATACCTGCTTTATCTCATATTTTGACATCCCATCAAACTCTTTGCTCCAGCCATATTGTACCTCTTGCTGTTCCCTAAGTAGATTGTGTTATCTCTCATCTTCAGGGCTTTGCCCTTGCTATCCTCAGAGCTTGTAGTCCACTTTCCTACCACCCCTTTTTGTCCGAAAAACTCATCCTTCAGAAATCTGTTCAATTATTGCCTTTGTGTGTGTATGTGTGTGTGTGTGTGTGTGTGTGTGAAGTCTTCTCTGACACCTCAAGCGAGGTTAAGTGTCCCTCTTCCTTTAACACCACATTGCATTGCACCTTATTCTTTGCCGGTCTCTTCCACTAGATTACTAACTTTTTGAGAACAGAGACTGATCCTTAGTCATTACTGCAGCCTCAGCACCTAACGCAGCACCTGGCACACAATAGGCATTTGATAAATATTTCTGCATAAACCATCTTGTGAGAGAAACAGGTGCTAAATAAAGATATCTTGCCTAGCTATCTTTTCCTGTTTCTCTCATATTGCACACCTCCTTTACTGGATTTTTAAAAAGTGAGATTCTAGGTAATAGGATTATGGGTGTATTATATTATTATGTTTCCATTTATTATTTATAATTGAATAGAACTCTACACCAGATGACCTGTGTTATCCTTTTGTGGTAGGGCAAAAAATATTAAATTCATGGAATGACACTGGGTGTCTTGTGAGCATAATGTTGAGGAAAAGGGTCCTCTCAGGCTATGCTGTATAGTGATGGCAGGAACTCATGTGATAGGGTTCAGTGTAAACCAGGGCCTCAATCTCTAACTGCCAAGTTAGAGTGGGAAGAGACTGGTAAATATTGTCTCATTTCAGAGGACACATTTGAGGGGCAAATAGCCTCAGTGACTCAGCTGAGGCTATACATTGGTCTCCTTATTTCCAGTATTATGCTCTTTCCACTATATCATAGAGACAAAACCAGAAACACCTTCTTTGCCCTAGCAAGACTTAGTTATAAAAATTTAAGGAAACAGGGAGTCTTTAGAGCATACGTTTCCGCCTAGAATGTAAAGGATCTAAGAATTCTAAAATGATTGTGAATCTTCTATGCCTAGAATTTGATGGAATAACACTAACTCCTAATTCTCTTTAATTTCATTGAATTATTAGAGCTTAAGAACAGAGCAAAATTTGCATATTTGTTTCTGGCCATCTGCTCCATTCAGAACCTTGGAACTAGACAACTTATTTTCTGGGAGGTCTATGGGGGATGGAGGAATCGGGGTGGGGGGGGGGGGGGGACTGAGTACCTAGCATCTGGGAAAAGATGTAGCCAATTTCAGTCTTCCTTTCTGGAATTCCAACAATTCTGGAAGTATTTCATGATGCTATTCAATCTTCACCTTGTTGTTTTAGATTTTGTAACAGACACTTTATGATAATTTGGCTGCCAATTGGATTTGTTAATAATGTCAGATTTTATGATTGTTAGTTGCATGCTAAAGAGAAATCACATATTATAACATGGGGGAATTCAGTTCTGCAAAACTGCCTGGAGAAAAGAGTTTTTAAAATAGGTACAATTCTACATTTTTAAAGTTTGTGTTAAGATTGTCCTAAAACAACTGATTTACTTCAACACAAGATACACTTTAAAAAAAAATCATTTGACCTACAGGAGTAGAGATGTTAGGAGACAATCAGTAAGAAATAACACATTTAGAAAGGTGAAAATGCACAAGTAATGACACACTTTGGCCCAGCCCTAAATCCTTAAGGAGCTGGCATCTTGTTCCATCTTCTGTTTTTCCCCTTAACTTCCAGCCAACGAGATTTCATATATAATTGTCTCGGTCTCCATTAAGACTGGGAAAAAGTAGGAGTGTAGTGCCATACTAACTGACTGATGAGTTGTACTCTCTCCACACACACATACTGGCGTTGAATTTAGGACAGTGATCGGCCTAGTACATTGTGACCGTCATATCTGTATGAGTTTGAAAGGGTCAAGGCAGGGATTATTGTATTCCGGGCTATTTCATTACCATGTCCGAGGTGCTGAGGCCGGCCTTGGGAGGGAATTGGATGTGAGCTTGACGCTCTTTTTGGGGAAGAGCCACTTGGCCCCAGTGCACGCGACGTTGCGCGTGGAAAGCCTCAGTAATTCGGCACGCGTTCTGCAAACCGAAAAGACCACAGATAGCCCCGTCCTCTTTCGCTGATTTTTTTTACGTAGAACAGCACGCGCGGCACACGGGGCTCACCGCCCAGGTGGGGCTTTGGGGATCCCCACCGCAGGGGGAAGCACCTGGCGGCAAGGTCCCGGCAGGCCCTCCCGAAGCGCCTGTAACCGGCGAGAATGCGGGGCTGGCGGCGGCGGCGCGGGGCGGGGCTTGGCTGCGGAGAAATGACGTCGCCGTCCCCGCGAGCTCGGCGGGCCGCGCGCCCTGGTAACGGCAGCTCCGCGGCTACCGAGTCCTCCTCCATGTCCCCGCCTCTCCCCGCACCAGCCCGCCCCGACTCCTCCTCCCTCCGCAGCCCCGGCGGCGGCCGTCTCGCTAGGTCCCTGGTGCCGGGTGGGAGCAGGACCCGCGGGGCCACGCTGCCCACGACGCCTCCGCCAGACGTCAGCTGAAGAGCGGGAGAGAGCGGGCCGGGCCCGGGACCGCGCTGCTGGACCCCTGGCGTCTGTCCCGCGTGGTTGTCGCCTGCGGCCTCGATCCGGCGGGGCTGCCCCGTCCCTGGACGGGGGTGACTGGAGGGTCGTGGACCGGAGGGCGCCTGCGGCCGCACCTGACAGACACCCGGGATCAGGTCCGGAAGCGGCCGCCCCGGGTTTTGCCTCCCAGACGCCGTTGCTCCGCGGGCCGCCCCCAGAGCGCGAGGACAGGTGCCCCGGCCGGGGTCTGTCGGGAAGATGGCGACCCCGGGCATGAGCTGGCAGCAGCACTATTACGGCGGCTCTGCGGCCGGAGCGGCCAAATTCGCGCCCTCGCCGGCCGCCGCGCAGCAGGCGGGGCACAGCATGGACTATAGCCAGGACCTGCACCTGAAAATGAGCAAGAAAATCGCCCAGCTCACTAAGGTAAGGGCGCGGCGGCGGGGTCGGCACGGCGGGGACCCCGTGCGGGCCGCGCAGCGGCGGGGCTGGGAGGCTGCGCGCCCTCCGCCCGGGGCAGTTGAAGGGGGCTTCTCTGGGGAAGCAACAGCCGGAGACTAAGCTCCAGGAACCGTTCAAACTTCGGTGGAACGCTGGAGATGTTCATTTAAACTAGACAACTCAACGGCACGGCCGGGTTTACGGGACTTGCACCCCGCTGCCCTTTAGGGGCAAGCCAGCACAGAACAAATTGGGATCTACTTCCTTTATTGCACGATAATAAATCACTTTAGTTTTGGTCGCATGCATCTGCCCAGACTCCACGAGCCTTTACACTACTGTATGAAGTACTGTACCGTATTTACCTAACATGACCCGGAATCTTCTCAATTAATCAGTATCTTCTATTGTTTATGTACTTAAGGGGAGAATAAACCTGAGCAATGTAGGAGGGTAAAACATACTTTGCGTGCCGTTTGGGGGATTTAATGAGTCATTCCTTATTCTGACAAAATGTCAAACAAGGCTTCTTAGATGAATCATGTGTCTGCATATAGATGTTTCAGTCTATCAAAAGATAAATTTTCAGAGCTTAAGCCTGCAGATTTGGTCAACTGTAGTTTAGGATGGTGAGCTTTTTTCTAGTTAATGTCGATGATAAGTAGTTGGTATCTGTGAAGCAAGAGCAATTCAGATCGATTGATTCTGTTGCTCTGTTTACATCTCACCAGCAGTCTTTCAATACCCCTTAATTGCGAACAGGTGATTCCTGGTGTCGAAAGTTAATAGAGGTGATCTTAATGTGTTTAAGCTGAGTCAGCTAACCACTTGTTAGTGGCGTGGCTATGATGAAGAGAGGTGGGCATCCTGGGCGTTTACTAATAGGTAAGCCCAGAAGTCTGACTCTTTTCAACTCCAAAATTCCCATTATATAATTCCAGTACTAGTTGACACTATTGAGAGGGTAAAGTAAAACAGAGCTGGAAAAAAGGAAATGGGAGTGAAAATGGGGATCAAAAGAGGGTAAAAAGAAGATTTAGGTGAAGAAATATGATTGACGGTAGAAAGAGAAGTAACATGAAAGGACTGAAGAGTGAGGGCTCCAACAGAAAAGTAAAGGAAAAGGAGCAAGTACCTAAGAGTTAAAACTCAGCCATGCAGAGCAAGGCAACACTGGGGGAAATTTTGTTTTCTGATTTTTGTTTTAGGTCCGTGCTGTCTCAGAGTTTGCTCTGTGCCCGGTTTTTACTGTTTCCTCTTCTTACAGTCCCCATATTCAGAGAAAGGAAGGCCCAAGAAGAAACAATAGTATATCATCAGGGCATTTATACATTTGGGAGCCCAAAGCCAGGTTTCCTGAAATCATGTTTGTTCTTCAGAATAATGATGTTCAGAATGAAGCACATGGATGTTTATGTATTCTGACTTTCTTTTTTTTTTTTTTTTTAAGATTTTATTTATTTATTTGACAGAGAGATAGCGAGAGCAGGAACACAAGCAGGGGGAGTGGGAGAGGGAGAAGCAGGCTTCCCGCGGAGTGGGGAGCCCGATGCGGGGCTCGATCCCAGCACCCTGGGATCATGACCTGAGCCGAAGACAGACACTTAACGACTGAGCCACCCAGGAGCCCTATTCTGACTTTCTTATGGTGTGTCCACAACACCCATTGTTCTGATTTTAGATTATAACCCTCTAGGTTCCTACTGTAAGTAATAGAAACACTCAGTAAGTTGGTAGTGGAACTGTGTGCAGTTTAATGAGGTTTCTCATCTCTCCAGTAAACTGCTTTTCTTTTTACTTATACTTTTTCAATTATCTGTTCTTTTATCAGAAAAATAATTCACAACTGTTAAAGGTGAGAGTATTGATAGAAGCTGCTATCACGTTCTGTTTACCCACTTTAAATCTAATGAGGCAGGAAGCTGCCCCCATACCAGTGTTCGTCAAGGCTTGAGTGCTATCCGGACTCTCTGATTTAGTGTTTATAGTTACAATCTCTAAACACTCATGCCACCTCCTCTGCTAAGTGCCTTGGACATTTAATCCCTTATACTAGAGTTTCTCAGCCTTAGCACTTGAGCATTTTGATTTGGCTAATTCCTTGGAAGCAGGCAGGGCTGTCCTTTGTATTATAGAATGTTTAACAGCATTCCTGGATTCCTGGTGCTACCTAGTAGATTCCAGTGGCACCCCACACCTGCATGACATACCAGCATGACAATAAACATGTCTCTAGACATTGCCATATGTTCCCTGGGAGGTGTGAGGACTCGCCCCATGTTGAGAAGCACTGACATACTGGAATATCTAGGGTTTCTCTTGCATTTATTACTAAGATAAGATGTGAGAATGAAATAATCAGATAATAGGACTGTGTTGCAGCCAACACCCTTTAGTTTCTGAAACATACAATAAGACATGCTTCCCTTATGTATCATTTTGGAAACTGTCAAATTTTACAGTCACATATACTTCATGTAAATACTATACCATAAAAATGATATCATGAATAATATTTCAACTGTTAGAAACTTTACTGGTATCTACTATATAGAATTTTCATTCATCAGGAGTTTATTAATGAATTCACATCAGTAGAGGTAGGTTGGAAGCTTAGCTTATATTTCAAAATTAGACATTATAATCATTAAAATAGGATTTTATTTCTTTTGGTAATGAGTCAGTAGTACTCAACTCTTCAGCATTATAGTTAGCATGGTTTGGGAATCTGACTGTCTTGATTTAAAACTCCTATTCTACTGCTTACTAGTAATATGACCTTGGGCAAGTCACTAAATTCTGAGCCTCCATTTCCTAATCTTTAAAAGAGGGGTGATGATACTACAACTAAGATAGTAGGCTCTTAATTCAGGCTGTCACTGAAAAGAGAGAATCTGTGCCAACAAAGTATTAGTGAAATACTGGATAATATATTTTTTTAAATGTTCCTCTTTTTTTAAACTAGTCTGCATTTAATAGCATTGTTATTGTATTTCTTTTGAGAGTTTTCTATGAAACTCTTTAAAAATATATACGGTAATTGTTCTATTTGAATAGCAAAGTTTAAATTTTTCACATGTATCCTGCATTGTTATAGTACAGTATTGAAAATACATGCATTTTCCAGATACTTGGCTGGCTATGAAAGGATAAGGATGAAAGTAATCTGTATTACAATTTTGTACATAGTAAGACTCAATAGATGTTTAACTAAAAAGCCATTCAGCTGCAGACATATTTGTTCAGATTCTATTTCCTTAGAACCTAACATAGCCATCTCTTAGAAAGGAGAACAGTAGTTTTTAAAGTACCTTTTTATGTAAGGGATGCTTTGCTAAGTGTTAAGAGATACAGTAGGGAGCAGGACACAGTCTCTGCCTTTAAAGTGAATCTATTATATTTAGGCTACTCTTAGTAAATTTTAAGAATTACTGTTAGATTTTTGAGTCATGTAATGGCAAATTTCTGGGACTGTTAATGGCTGAACCATCTCAGGATAGCAGAGAAGCTGGATGGGCTGAGTTATGTTTAGTAGGATCACATTTGTGTACTTCTCTACTCTCCACTGTGTTGCCTCTTTAGTGCATTAGGGTGAAAAGCAAGAATTGTGGAAAGTAATTATAAAACAGCTTTTTTTGTGTTACTCACTGTCCCTTTCAGTTTACTCTGTGAGGCTGGCTCATCCTCTGCCCATAGATAAACTTGGCTTTTCTGGTTGCTTTTAGAAAATATAAATTGTCCTTCAGTAACTAAATTGCAGAAGTCTCAATTTGATTATTAAAATGTTCAGGCACCTGGCTGGCTCTTTTGGAAGAGCATGTGACTCTTGATCTTGGTGTTGTGAGTTCGAGCCCCATGTTGGGTGTAGAGATTACTTAAAAATAAAAAAATCTTTAAAAAAATAAAAATAAAATGTACAGTGCCAACAAATAAAAACCCTAAACCAAACCTAAATTAAGGATGAAGCTTCTCCCCCATGCCCATTCCCAGCCAATAATCGGGGAAGGGGGACATCATTGACTTTTTTCTTCTGACTCGGCTTTTCTATTCTTCTTGCTTTGTCTTGCCAGTCCTAGTTTAACACCCTCCCCTCCCTCACTGGGCAAAGAAGAAGGAAAGAGGGGAAAGACTAGCAGTAAAATTTATTTGAATAGTTCATGGTAATCTAGCTTCAGTGCTGTTGTAGACTTGGCACACATTTAAAGCTCATTCTTTCACTCCTGCATCTTCCACCTCCTACCTCCATTGCTCAGGATTCCTCAGCTCAGGTTGCTTGACAGTGAGAATGCATGTGTATTCTGGCTGGTTGCTTAATCCTTCCTCAGCCTCTTAGATCTGGCAGGACCTTCATGTTTATTTTGCCAAGGTCTGTTCAAGCTTCAGGTAACTCTCTTGGATAGACCCAGATGACCCCACCCCAGCTTACTCTGTTTCTTTCCCATAGGGCCCATCTTGGTCCATAGGGAGCATTCATTCTATGTCCAGACAGACTCTGATAGTGGTCTCAATTCAGCATCTCTCATTCAGTCTCACATACCTCTTCATCCAGTTTCTCATCCTTTCGATTTTCCAAGAATGAATCAGATGCCACTTCAGTATGCTCTTCTAAGTGCTTGAGACACATATCAAGATCTTCAAGTGGTCCCATCAAAGCCTTTTCCTCTAGGCTTTAGGTGAGTGACAAGCATCCATCCTTTCTCTTAAAGGCAAGGACACTTGTTCCTGTAGCTCTCCCCAAGGAAACCTTCTCCAAAACCCTGCTCTGTAACCTCTTTGAGGCTTTTCTCACTAATACTGGGTGTAGGAAGTAGCACATCTCAAGACTGCTCTCTTTAGACTGCCTTTTTTTTTTTTTTAATTTTGAGAATATTCTGTCACCTGCTTTGACATGTCAGTTGCCTTTGGTTCTCAATAGAAACTTCCCTTTTAATATCTTGTTATGTTAGCTGCTCATAAGTGACTCCTTAGTTGATTGTACTTTTTTAATACAGTTCAGTCTAGATATCACTAACTGACATAACTAGTATAAGGTAGGGTATATGGTTCCAAAGAGCAGGAGTAGTTTCTTTGTGTTCTCTGTGCTCAGGATCAATCATTCTTAAAAGTCTTCTTTTAGGGGCGCCTGGGTGGCTCAGTCGTTAAGCGTCTGCCTTCGGCTCAGGTCATGGTCCCAGGGTCCTGGGATCGAGCCCCACATCGGGCTCCCTGCTCAGCGGGGAGTCTGCTTCTCCCTCTCCCACTCCCCCTGCTTGTGTTCCCTCTCTCACTGTGTCTTTCTCTGTGAAATAAATAAAATCTTTAAAAAAAAAAAAGTCTTCTTTTAATACTCAGCTTATGTCTCCCCCCCACCCCAACCCCTCCTGAAAATTGCCCTGTCCAACCTAGGCCTTGTTAGGCTTGCCTTACTCTGAATTACTATAACATTTATTGTCTGTTGTACTTATTGGTACTTAATACAGATATGTGAAATGTTTATTTTGTTTATAAATATATCTTGTTTCTGTAATTTGAATGTAATTTCTTCAGCTATAGAGACTATTTTTCATGTAACTTTAATTTGAATACTTTGCACGTAGTATAAAAGCTTAATAGATATTTATTGAAAGTGATGGTGGTGGTGTTGATGGTAATGATGCTGTACCAAGTAATTTTGTTATACAGTTGGTTTAGTAAATATTTCTGAGGACCATATCTGCTATTCTTCTGGGTTAATGTTAGATCATGTCAGCTGAATTAAATTACTTTTAAATATTTAAATGTTTATTGGTTTCCTCTTAAACTGTTTCAAAAGCTATATTATTTCATAATATACTTAATATTTTTGATGCAAAAATAAAAAATATAAAGCACTCTGTTTAAAATATAAATATTTGTCATTGCAAAAGTTAGGTAATTGATACCAGATTCTTAGCAAATAAAAAAAAAATAGTCTTGTGATCAGTCATTTAATACTAACTGCTTTTACTATATCCCAAATCAGACTATGTTAATATACTAGTGAAATTTTCAAACAATTGTGTTTTCTGTTCATTAAATACAACCCATTTTTCACTAGTTTGAATTACCTAGATATTGTTTGATCATACTATTCAGTTTTAGTTATGACCTGGGTTGTTTCGGTTTAGCACATATCAGATACTGCATCTTTTTTCCCCTCCTTTGTTTCACTGCAGCTTTGCCATTCTCTTATGTAGTAGCTTGGATGTAATCTTTTAGTCATAGTTGAGTGGTTTGAATTAATTTCTTATATTTTACCAATGGGCACAAAAATGTGATGTATGGTTTATCAATTGTCCAAATGCTTATAAAGGGACTCCCTTTAGAGTTAAAAGGTTTAGAGCTGGAAGAAACCACAGATTCTGACCAGCCTAACCCTCTGATTTTATAGGTGTGGAAGTTGAGGGCCCAGAGTCATTTGAAGATTACACAGTTCGTCACTAGCAGAACCTGAACACGAACCCAGGCCTCTGGATTGGTCTAAGAGAAGGGCAGCTATGCTAGCAGGTCTCTTTTCCCTGTGTCTGCCGTCTTTCTAATACTACTCATTCATTTCCTGAGAAGCCAGAGTTGTCTTGATGGTGGTTTTCTCACACTGGAACCATGTTTTGTTTACTGTCTGAATCAGACTTCTGGTGACAGTGAACCATGTGCCGCCCCTCCCATACACTGAACAACCTCTGGATTTATAGGTTGTACAATATGTAACTGGCTTTGGTAAATTTGTAACAGCTATTTTTATGTATTCTCAGATAAATGTCATAATATTTTTATGTTTTTATTAACAGCTTTAGTCATTCCAGACTAAAAAAATGTTTTAATTACTTTGATTTGGAGACTGTCATGCTTGGTGTCAAAGTTACTACTGGATGGTATTTTAAATATTTTTCCTTTGACTGCTTGCTTGCTTAATTGGATTATTGCTTAGGTCTCATTCCCAAAGACAGGAAGTTGGAAGTTTTCCTGTTTTTCTCCTTCCATCCCTCTCTCTGTGTTGTTCATGAAAATCCTTTGCGGTCTTCTAATTGCCAACCTCTTAAAAAGTGGTTAAGAAGGATAAAGGTTCAGCAAAATGCGAGTGAAGCAATCTGGTAAATTTTTTTAAGATTTATTTATTTATTTGAGAGAGAGAGAGAGAGAGCGCGCGCATGCGTGCATGGGGAGGGGCAGAGGGAGAAGGAGAGAGAGAATCTTCAAGCAGACTCCCTGCTGTGCGAGGAGCCTGACCTTGGGGCTCCATCCCAGGACCTGGAGATCATGACCTGAGCGGAAATCAAGAGTCAGCCACTCGACTGACTGAGCCACCCAGGCACCCTGCAATCTGGTCACTTTAATTCTGAATGGCAATAGGAAGTAATTGGGGTGGGGAAGGGAGGAGGAATTTTAAAAATGATATTCTGTCCTTTCAGTTTATCTTATGAGATCTAAAAAGTTTCTAATCCTTGAGCATTCAAATAAACTTGGATATTATGCCATGAAATGGGACTGATGTGAGTAATGGAAATTTGTTAAAGCCGTACTTGTTTTTTCAGTACAGGAAGTTTCTATTTTGTAGACCACTTAATAGGTGAGAAGGACATTAAGTACGTCTGTCAGAATTGTTATTCCCCAGTCCTTTTTGGAGATAAACACCTGAGGAAAGGTGGGAGACAATTGCTAATTGAATTCAGAATTTTTTTTTTGGTAAATAAAAGTGATGTTATAAATGGTAGTTTGATGTGGGGGAAATATTACTATCAAGTTTTATTTTGTATTGCAAGTGTGACCTGAGCCACAAAGGCTTTTTTAGATTGACCTGGAAACTTACAGTTATTTAAGTATTACTGGAGAATAGCTTCTGACGGCCAATCAGTGTTAATATACAAAAGTGAATTTTGGGAACACCAGTCTTCGCAGGTTGGGGATTGCCACTTATAGTCAGTATTTTGGTATACTTAACATTTGAGACCGAAGAAAATATTTTAGAAGATAAGCTTTTATTCTTAGCTTTCTATTAAACTACAACAGTGTGCACTGTCATTTGTAGGTCTCAAGCTTCATTATTGATTACATCTTTCTTTCCTACTAAAGCTTTGACAAAATGTACAAAATTAGTGAAGTTGAATATGTAAATTTTTTTTTTTTTTTAAAGATTTTATTTATTTATGTGAGAGAGAGAGAATGAGAGATAGAGAGCACGAGAGGGAAGAGGGTCAGAGGGAGAAGCAGACTCCCCGCCGAGCAGGGAGCCTGATGCGGGACTCGATCCTGGGCCTCGAGGATCATGACCTGAGCCGAAGGCAGTCGCTCAACCAACTGAGCCACCCAGGCGCCCCGAATATGTAAATTTTTTATCCTACATCTTTTACCTTCATCTTGAGATGTAAAGGGAGGTTAAAACTACCAAAGGACCTATAGTAGATGGAAAAGCAAAAGGTTTAGTGATCAACCAGAATACTTGGGATTTGAACAGTTTAGACTCAGGTCCTAATGTGCCACCTAATTTATTACAAAGGAGATACTATTTTTAATGACTTCTAAAAATTACGAATCAGTATTTTCTAATTTATATGTACCATTTCTATTTTGAGGTTTAAAAAGGTTTGAAAATGAAAATTTGATTTACAAAATACATTGCTAATATTTATCTCTAAAACTGACAATTTTAGTAAAATATTAGGATAAACCCTATTCAAAATTATTGGAGAATGAGTTATTTTAGTTGATGAGAAATTACCATAAGTACTGATAATTTTCTGCCTTCCAAAATAATATACTTACATTTAAACCATACCATTCATAAGTTACATGGAGTCCTTTATTATCTCTAGATCATTGTTAGAATCATCAGTATATGCATTGAAGATTAGGCCAAACCTATACTAATCCTATGGCAAATGCTGATATTTTATTTCTGAATAAATTCTGTTACTTCTTTTTTTATTTGCCCTGTCTCTCTTATAAAGTGAAGTGCAAAGTTTGAATATGCACAAATTCTAGACATTGACTTTCTGGTTGGGAAGATTTAGTTTATTCTGCTGAATGTGTGTCTGTGTGCTCACAGGTATTTGCATTTTTCATCCTGTTCCTTCTGAAACACTTCATAACAGAATTTCATCTCTCTCAGAAAACATTTCATAACTGAAACCCTAAATAGTACCAAAATGCATGTAATTTTGAGGGGAAGTTTTGTGTGTGTGTGTGTGTGTGTGTGTGTGCATGCGCGTGTGTGCATGTATATACATGTGTTTGATATACTGGTCTACCCAGAGTAACAAAAGAAGGTATACTTAAATATGACTAAAATAGAGCATATAGATCCATATGGTTGGTAAACTTTTGTTGAATGCCTAGTCCATGAAAGATGCTGTGTTAGGCACTATTGATTATTTAATACTAGTAATTTATCATTCCACTTCTGGACTATATTTATTTTTCATTCTTTTCAGTAGACTTGTGAGAAAATATCAGAACAAAGCAGGTGAACATTTTAATCAACAGATTAATCTGACAAAAAATTTTTTAAAGATTTTATTTATTAGAGAGAGAGCACAAGCAGGGGGAGCAGCAGGGAGAGGGAGAAGCAGACTCCCCGCTGAGCAAGGAGCCGGATGCAGGGCTTGATCCCAGGACCCTGAGATCATGACCTGAGCTGAAGGCAGACACTTAACTGACTGAGCCACCCAGGCGCCCCTAATCTGACAAATTTTAAATGCTTAATTATTGGCAACTTTTTGGTTGGTTTGTTTTGGGTAGAATTTATATATCTAATTTTCTTAGATAAAGAAGCTAGTGCCTTCTGGTGTCTTCTTCAATAAGGTTTTTAATAATAATTTAAAGAATAAGGTTGACACATTCTCTGGTTACGAATCTGTAACGTATTTGTCCAGGGGATAAAGGAGGTAAGGGAAACTTCAGTCTTCTGAAACCCAGGAGTTAATGGGTCTGTATTAGGTTTAGGTGTCTCATGGGCAGGCCAGAGAGCCACAGTCCCAGAGCCATATGGCCCAGTGAGGCAGCAGTGTCTATCATGTAGGTCAGAGGTATGGGGTCAGTGGGTTAGACAGACCCCAGTTTGAATTTCAGGTTCACCACTTATTAGTGTTTGACCTTTAATAAATTTTAACCTGTGAGAGCCTCAGTCTTCTCATCTATAAAATGAGAATAGCGAAGCCTACCTCATAGAATTATTGTAGAGCTTAAATAAGATAATTTGTGTAGGAAAGAAGGTCAGTAAATGTCAATTTCTACCCATTTTCTGGGCCCCTACCCCTTGGTTCAGCCTTTAACAGTTAACAGTCTTTAGCAATTAAGTATGTTGGGGTACCTGGGTGGCTCAATCAGTTGAGTGTCTGACTCTTGGTTTCGGCTCAGGTCATGGTCTTGGGGTCCTGGGATCGAGCCCATGTCAGGCTCCGTGCTCAGCAGGGAGTCTGCTTCCCCTCTCACTCTCCCCATCTGCCCCTCCCCCTGCTCAGGCACATTGTCTTTCTCGCTCTCTCGCAAATAAATAAATAAATAAATAAACAAACAAACAAGTATGTTTTTGTATATATTTTCTCTTTTGATGGAGATATATTCTATATTATTAGGGACCACAGCTATCAAAAGTAAAGGTTTAACAGCAAATAAAATACTGTTGATTCTCACTGAGATGGTTATATTCTATCAAGTTATGTTCTAGGGGTAATACAGGGTTATGTTCCTGACACCCTCTGGTCACGTTTTTATCAACCAGTAAATATATAACCTTGTTTTATGTGTGTTTCTGTTTAATGGCACCTTATTTAATACATATTATCTATTCATTAAGAGTGAACTCATAGAGGGCGCCTGGGTGGCTCAGTCGTTAAGCGTCTGCCTTCAGCTGAGGTCATGATCCCAGAGTCCTGGGATCAAGCCCTGCATCAAGCTACCTGTTCTGTGGGGAGCCTGCTTCTCCCTCTCCCTCTGCCTGCTGCTCCTCCTGCTTGTGCTTATGTGCAGCCTCTCTCTCTCTGTCAAATAAATAAATAAATAAAATCTTAAAAAAAAAAGTAAACTTATAGGCAATAGCATTATAGCTCATGCGTGAATGAAGCTTATCTAACATTCTGTGAGTGTTAGATTGTGAGGTTATATATAAATTTTAGCAAGTAGGCAAACTTGGAAATATGGAATCCACAATAATGAGGATCTACTGTATCTAAAAATGGATACAGAACTTTGCATCTGCTGTTTACTTAGCCCCTGCTCTGGTTTTTCAGCTGTTGCCATGGACCTGTGTGACTACGACTCTTATTAATACCCCGAACACCCTCACATGAGTGTGACTTTGACTCTTATTATCTTGCTAAGCTCCCACAGATGAAAGGGTGTGGATGGGATAGTGGGGGCAGGAATACTCATCTTTTGTGTGAGTTGCCAGTCACCAAGCAGCTACCCTACAATCATAAATAGGGGACAAAATTACACGATTCTCTCCTTGTGTATAAACTGTGATCTTCATAATCTGAACGTGGATCTACTACATTGCCCTAGGTCAGAAGGAATAAAATATATAAATTATTCCACAGCATGGAGTGAAACCTTTGGAAGTATAATGTTGACTTAATTAAAATAAAGTCTTATTTTTTTATATTCATCATTTGCTTAAAATATGTTTGTGGTTCCTTCCCAATACAAACTGTCAGTGTGGGAGTTGTTTTTGTTAAAAGCCTTTGTCTAGGTATCTAAAGATAACTAGGAATCTTATATTTTCTGGGTTCAGCGCATTTGGTTGGAAGTCTCTGTAGTAACTTTATGCAACATACAGGAAACTTAAAATATTTAAATAGAGAATATTTTGGCAGATAATTAGGCTTGACCTATACCTTTTTTAAATGACTTAGAAGAATGTGTATTTTCAATGTTGTTAATAGTAGAGAATGTTCGTATCTGTCAATACCTTCTTATCCTAGTCCCCCGGTGATTATCAGAAAATGCTGGTGAAAAGGAGCCTGGATAAGAGCACTCTGTGGTCTTCAAGGAGTTAGTAAGGTTAACTGGCCTAGAAAAAGACTTTGATCTGAAGCCAAGCCTGTCACTTTGATATTGCTCTCTTTAGGACCCTGCATATCTTTAATTTCAATCCTGAGTCTCTCTTGCTATTTATTTTTTCTGTTTCTGGATTGTGGAGCATTGTCAGAGAAAATTATGGAACTGGACTCTGGCAGAAAAATGCTACCCCTCACTTCCTTACCCCCAAAGGATTCTACATCCCAATCCCTGGAATCTTTGAACATTTACTTTACATTTGCAAATATGACTAAGTGAAGGATTTTGAGATGGAGAGATTATCCTTGATTATTTGGATGGGGCCAGTGTAATTACAAGAATCCTCCTGAGTGAAAGAGGGAGGGAGGGAGGAAGGTAAGTCAGTGCCAGAGTGATGGGATGTGAGAAGGACTTGACTAGCCATTACTGACTTTGAAGATGGATTGTGGCCATGAGCCAAGGAAGGTAGGTGGCCTCTAGGAACTGGAAAAGGCAAGGAAATGAATTCTCCCCGAGAGCCTCCAGATTTTAGCCTAATGAAAGTGGTTTGAGACCTCCAGAATTGTAAGATTAATAAATCTGTGTTGCTTTACACCGCTAGCTTTGTGACAAATTGTTACAGCAACAAGAGGAAACTAATGCTTGCACATTGATAGCTCTCTGCAACATCATGTGACCCAATTCTGCTTGATCATGTAGTGTTGGTGCATAATGTTGCTGTCTCTCCGAATTGCCTCCTGTTGCTTCCTCTCATACTCATCATGTAGATAAGCTGCTCTCTATTTTACTAAAACTGTGAAGACTATCAAGCTTCAGTTACTTGTCTACAAAGATACTGGGGTCATTCATTCCTTGAGAGAACTTTCTCCTGGTCCTGCCACCTTAACTCTTACGTATATGCTGCTTCTCTATGTCTTAAATAGCTCACTCTTGGCAGGGACAGATGGGAATCAAGGAAACTAATTGGGAGGGTATTGGAATACAGTATTGATGAGAGATTATGAGGGCCTAGATTAGGACTCTGGTAGGAGAGAGAAAGAGATTTGGGAAATCTTGAGGGGCAGATTTAAGAAACATTTAGGAAGTAAACTTGTCAGGTCTTTGCAACAATCTGTTGTAGTGGAAGATTGAGGATAACAGATCTTTTGTCACATGGTAGATACTCATGAATGAATGTTAATGGATGAGTGACCAGATGGATATTAATGTCAACTGAGATAGGAATATAGGAAGGACATCTATTTCTGTATAACAAGTTACTCCCAAATTTAGCAGGTTAATACAACAAACATTTATTATCTCGCTATTTCTGAGGTTCAGGAATGTAGGTGTCAGTTAGCTTGGTGGTTTTGGCCCAGGGTTTCTCATGAGGTTACAGTCAAGCAGAAGATTTGACTGGCTCTGGATGCTCCATTTTTTTTAGTTAACTCCTCTGCTGTTAGCAGGAGACTTTAGTCCTTCACCACATTGACCTCTCTCTACATCAAGTGATCCTAGGGGATTGGGGGAGAAAGAGACCAAAATGCAAGCTGTGGTCTTTTTGTAATATAATCGTAGAGTGACATATTATCACCTTTGCCATATTCTTACACAAACCAACCATGGTATACTAGAGGTAGTGACTACACAAAGATTTGACTATCAAGAGACAAAAATCAGTGTAGGCCATTTTAGAGGCTGGTTATCCCAAGAGAGAAGCAGAATTAATGGGAGAGAGAGAATGAGTTCAGAGTCTGAGATGGCTGTGTATATCCAGGTAGAAATAGTTAGCAAACGTTTGGATATTCATTTTAAGTCAAAAAGAGAGATCAATACTAGAAATAAAAATTTAAAAGTCATTAGCATATAAGTGATAATTAAAATCATGAGTGGCTGGGGCCTCAAACAGAGTAGAAATTATTTAGTATAGTTGCTAGGGGAAAGAAGAGAAAATCAATGGCCAGATCTTTTCAAAGAAAAAATCCAGGGAGATGTGTTGTTGTCCCAAGAGGAAATTAGATGTGGTATTTGGTCTTAATTTAAATGCTTCACAGTTTTCTGGAAAGTCCTATGGAGAGGATCATTGTTCACCAAATGTAGGAGAGAAGAGGGCAGTTATTAAAGGATTATTCCAGAGTCTGAGTTTTGCCTGATGGGTATAGCAGAAGGACTGGGGTAAGAGAGCTAAAGAACTTTGATAGACAGTTCTGTTAATCTGCCTTCAGGCTGCATGGGGAAGGAAGTGAGGTTAGGACAGAGTTGACAGATTACGGAAACGTTAGGAATTGAGAGGACCATTGGTGTGAATGTAGATAATGCTCAGAGGCTGAGGGTTTACAGCAAGGAGTTTTAACGTGAGAGGGGGGCTGTTTCTGAGGTGGAGTAAGTTAAAATGAGATGCAGGGTACAGTCTTGAGAATGTTTATAGGGGAGTGACAGTTGTTGTATAGGGGAGTGACAGTTGTTGGAGTTAGGAATCCCAAAGAACTGTAAGTCTGGTCTTTTAGATTCTACATGCATTTTTGAAATCTCCAAAGGTAATGACAGTTGGGATAGGAGGGAAATTTGTGAGTCCCAATGCCTAGGTTTACACTGAATATAGGCATTGTGACAGGCCATGGCTACCCTGACCCCAACTACCTGCAGAATGTGCTGGCAGAGCTGGTGCCTGGGGGTGACCGAGGACTGCCTGGAGCAGCAGTGACCCCCAGCCTGACCAGCCCCATCTCCACCCGCCTCCGGCTGGCAGCCAGCCACCCTCTCCCCATGCTGCCGGCTGGGCTTCCCTGGGATGGGCAGGCGGGAAGGTGCCTTTCCTCAGAGGCTGCAGTGTTTGTCGGGGGCCTGCCTTCCGCCCCCAGCCCCCCCAGGCCAGGATCTGTGTGAGAGTTGGACAAGCCTGGGGAGTTGTACTTGTGTGGGCTTAAGATGCAGCTACCTCAGTGCGTGGGACCCTGCCCTTGGCGGGCTGCTTTGCATCCATAGTGCCGGGGACCTGGCGTGGGGTGAGTGAGACTGCCCCATTGTAGCCAGGGCAGGCGTGGGTTCCAGGTCAGCTTCTTATACCTCAGATATTCTTTTGTAATAAATGCCCTATAGCCAAAAAGAAAAAAAAAAAAAGATTGAGTCTGGTTTATTACTATCATGAGGCAGGTGGAGTGATAAAGCTAAATAATAGAACGATTTGTCTGACTGTGCCATGTTGTGCCTTTTAGAAGGCAGCACTGGGTAGCTAGGTAAATGCCCAAGTCACTTCCAAATCCCATGATGAGTTAGGTGCAACATAGAGTATGGCTTCTGGTGGAAGGGAATCCGTGTCTTTGGCCAAGAGGGGCAAAAATGAGGTTCTGAAGATGTAAGAAGTTAGTTTTATTTATGTGGGTGGGTGGTGGGTGTTTGATCTAATACTTAAATATGGGCTCAGAGATTGAAAAGAGTACAATAAGAAGAGGGTGGGGGACCAGCGGTGGAGGAACCAGGGGATGAAGATGGATACCAGAATTTAGCTTGCAGCCGTTCTGCAGTCATATGGCTAAGTAAGGTGGAATATATTGTCTTAAAATGCAGAATCTTGGGGCACCTGGGTGGCTCAGTCGTTAAGCGTCTGCCTTCGGCTCAGGTCATGATCCCAGGGTCCTGGGTTCGAGCCCCGCATCGGGCTCCCTGCTCAGCGGGAAGCCTGCTTCTCCCTCTCCCACTCCCCCTGCTTGTGTTCCCTCTCTCGCTGTGTCTCTGTCAAAGAAATAAATAAATCTTTAAAAAAAAAAAAAAAAAAAATGCAGAATCTTATTTTGCTTAAGTTTTTTTTTTAATTAGCAACTAGAAAATCGTAAATCTTCAATTCATATTAAACAAGAAACTACAGGGCGCCTGGGTGGCTCAGTCAGTTAAGCATCTGCCTTCGGCTCAGGTCATGATCCCAGGGACCTGGGCTCGAGTCCTGCATCGGGCTCCCTGCTTAGTGGGGAGCCTGCTTCTCCCTCTCCCTCTGTCTGCCGCTCCGCCTACTTGTGATCTCTCTCTCTCTTTCTCTCAGAAATAAATAGAATCTTAAAAAAGAAGAAAATAGAATTTTTAAGAAAAACATGATGTATTTGTGAATTATTTGATCAAACTGTCTTTTCTAACTGATTAATGTTTTAGAACTTTTAAGAAAAATATATATTTGTGAATTATTTGATCAAATGGTCTTTTCTAACTGATTAATGTTTTAGAACTTTTAAGAAAAATATATATTTGTGAATTATTTGATCAAATGGTCTTTTCTAACTTGATTATTAATGTTTATATAAAATTTCTGCATAGTTTGTCATCCTTAAAATAATAGCATGAATAAATATACCAATATTCTATTTATTAGATATATGGGTATATTTTTAGGTTTTACCTTTTGTTGGTTGATACTTAAATCTGAAAGTCACATTTTATAAAATCTAAACATCTTTTAGAAAACTAGCATAGAAGCTATTTAACAAAAGAAGAGGTATTGTGCCAAATACAGCCTCTGGAATTAACATGTCTGAGGTATGGAACTTTGGCTGTTTTACTTTATTCCTATATGGATAGTCGTTCAGTAGCCATTTTGAGTGTCTAATAAATGCTAGACACCGGGGGTGGGGGGAACAAGTAAGTCCTGGAGCTCATCCTTCAGGAGCTTGCAATTTAACAGATGTACAAGACAGAACATACCTGAGACAAAGCAACATTTGGCAATGCTCTTAATGTTTTATGTTATCTGAGTGAAACTCTGGCCAGATCAGTAAGCGCCTTCTGAGTCCTTTCATTCCCTCTACTGAGCACGACTGCTTCTACCACAAGATGGGAGAGAGGAACTGAGAGGACCATTGGGGTGAATGTAGATAATGCCCAGAGGCCGAGGGTTTACAGCAGGCTGTCTCGTGCACACTTGGTTACAGTTTCTTGGAAGGACCATATCAATAAGCAAAAACAATTAAACCAAAAAGTGTACTGTGCAATACTGTGTGTTGGACACTGTGTTAAGCACTTTACATGCATTATGTTGTTTCACCATCATAACTTCATAAACTAGATACTTGCTCTCTAGAGCTCTTGCTCCCTGCTGAACAGACTTCTCTGTAGCCACATCTCTTCATCAAATACTCTATCTGCTCATTGTAATTGAAAACCTGCTCTCTCCCCAGGTTACTGCTTTTTCTGCTGCCTTTGCAGGTGACCACTACTCATTTTCACACATTGCATCAATCAAAGGTCCTGGAGACAACATTTTTCTTCTAGCTCTCATTGCAACCTGTAAACCATTCCTGCTAGACTCTTCTGTAAATACAGTTCTTGAGATTTAGGCCAACTATCTCTTCCTCCTGCACCTCTCTTTGTTGCTTCCCATGCTCAGCAGAGAGTTGCTGTCTATGGGTGGCTCATCTAACATCCTAGTCTCACGGTTCTTGACCTTTGCAGATTCTGTGATCTTTACCTTTACTCAAGCTACTCGTACACATTTTCCTCTCAATCTTAATTGATTCTTAATTCTCAATCTCAGAATACCCATATGGAAGATGCTCTAAATATCTGTTGATTAAATCAATGAACTTCTCCCTTCCTTTTTCACATTTTACCCATTCTCCAGCCCCTCTGGTTCTTTTTCTTCCTGTTCATGAGCCCTTCCTTTCTTCACTTCGCTCTTCATCTGTCCTAGACTGCTTGCACTATTACTGCAGCCACTGTCGTGCCCAGTGTTTTTCCACCACACTTTCCAAACCAGCAAGAGGATAATAGTGGCCAGACGTGCAGCTTGTTCACCCTGTCAGTAAGAAAGCGTAATGTCCTTGCAGACACCTCTAGAAGGACCCAGCTGAGTGGGGTGAAAGCAGAAGGGACACTGGTAGGGGTGCTTAGAAGTGAGTGAGTTCCAGGGGTGGGATGTAACTGGGATGATAACACCTGGTTTTAACTGAATATCTTCTGAAAAGTCTAAACTTTAATTAGAAGTGACTAAACACTTAGAGAAACAACAGGACTAAGTTTTTCTCTGCCAAGTAGTTACAAAGATTCATAAAGAAAATGAAGTTCTCTCAGGAAAATGAAGAGCTTGATTTTTTATGCTATGATTTGTGAGTGACCAATTTGTCCTTGTTAAATATAATAACAAGTTATAAAATAGACTATTTATAAAAATGCAATGGTTTGAAGAGTTTGTATTAAGATTACATATTAAACAAGAATAGTCTTTTTGTTAAACAGTAAAATGAGCTTTTTCTGGCAAAATATGACTTGTGATGAGAGTAGATATATAGAATTCAATATAGCTAACTCAATAATAAAGCGTTTATAATGATAAAATGTGAAGTACTGGTATAGTGCTTTGTTTACGATAAGTGCTGAATAATTCTTATGCCTGACAGAATGTTTACTTATCATGGTTATAGTTGGGTGCACAACATCTTGCTTCAAGTAATTATGTCTTTAGTCATGACCTAATTCAAACATAGATTGCAATTAAAGGGTGAAAAAGACTGAAATAATTCCAGTAAGTGGAGAGAATGTTAGAAACAAGCTTTTAAAACAAATAAGCTGGAAATCAAACCCTAGGAAATGATTTTATTGGATATGATGGTTTCTAAAGTTGAATTGTCAAAATAAATGGGGAAATTAACAAAACTGGCAAAAAAGAATTTCTTTGGGAATGGAAGTTTCAGCAAAGTGAAGGGGAACAAAAATGTGAAGTTCAGTCACTAAAGTGAGTGGGGACGGGCATGTTACCCACCATACACATTCCAGTTAGCTGTTGCTGCTCTGGGTTTCCAGTGCTGCCTTCACACCACCCAAAAGTCTTGCAAAAACAGCCACCACTTTATTCTCACAAATTCTTGGGTCAAGAATTCAGAGACAGAGGGTCTGGTTTGTCTGCTCAATGATGTCTGTGTTTTCAGATGGGAAGACTGGAATGGATGGGTGTGATTTGCTCCGCGGGCAGTTGAAACGACTGGGGTTGGAGAATCTACTTGCAAGATGACTTCTTTCTTCCTCTGGTGACTTGAAGGCTGGGCTCAGCTGGGGCAGTTGACTAGAGGACCTCATGCCCTCTCATGTAGCTTTCGTCTTTCACAGCATGGCAGCATCTGGAGACTGAGTCTTCCAGAGACTGAGAAGGAAGCGGCAAGACTTCTACTGATCTGGGCTTGGAAACCATTCAGTATCATTTTTGCCACATTTTGTTGGTTACAAGTGAATCATTAAGGCCAGCCTAGAGTTGAGAGACTTGAACTCCTTGTCGGGGGATTGGCAAGGTCATATTGCAGAAGAGCATGTGGGAGGGAAATATTGTGACCCTTTTGGGAAAACACAGTCTGCTAAAATGTATACTTTCTGGGAATGGGGGAAAAATTAACCCACATTTATAGCTTTTTCAGGGATTAGCCACAGACTTTTTTTTTTTTAAAGATTTTATTTATTCACTTGAGAAGGAGAGATGGAGAGAACATGAGCAGGGGGAGCAGCAGAGGCAGAGGGAGAAGCAGACTCCCTGCTGAGGAGGGAGCCCGACATGGGGCTCAATCCCAGGACCCTGAGATCCCGACCCGAGCCGAAGGCAGACGCTTAACCATCTGAGCCACCCAGGTGCCCCTAGCCATAGACTTTTAAGAGAATAAAAAAATGAGAGAGATGGTAACGTAATATAAATTATTAGGAAAAAGCTCTTCCTGCCATTTGAACACAAATATAGAATCCTCAGATTAGCAGAAACACTTTCCAGCAGCATTTAATAAAGGCATTATTAGATTTATGATAATATATGGAATAAGAAGGACTTTTTTATTATAAGCATAGCAGAGAGTTAGAGCTTACACTATATAATTGCATGCACTTTGGGTATTGTCACTCCTTAACCACTTGTCAGTTTTCTACCTATTGGGACAGTAAGCAAGAGGACCATAATTGAAGACTTTTTGAGATGTTGAACTTGAGATCTTTGAGATTTTGGATCTTTGCCTCAGTGGTAATAGTGCATGTGTATGTATTTGGGCAGCAGCCTTTACTGGTTTCAAGTTATGCTACATTAATTTTTAACCATATTGTGGAATGAAGTTCTCAATCTGACTAAGCTCTTTTTTCTATCCTCCTAGCCCCTTTGAGAAAGGGGCAGATGGTGACACAAGTAGTGGCTGTGTCAGGAAGAAAGAAAGCCAAATCTTTAGCACACTGGTGAGGGCCTCCCAGACCAGAGTCACACAGGACATAGTCCTATCTAGGAGGACTTAAGGGGGTTAATGATTTTGTGGTTTGAATGCTGAATATTTATGATAATTCTTGTCTCTTGGTTTCCTTTTATCACTATGTAAGTGCTCAGCATGTGTGAGTGCCCAAGTTTACATCGCTTTGGAAAGGAAGGAAGTTCTTCGTAGATCATATGAAGAGCATCAGTTTGGGAAATGTTTGAAGATTTTAGTGATGGAGCTGATAAACTAACTGCACAGTAGAACCCTGGTTCAGTAGCCAGTTACTTTGATGCCCAATGCCAAGTGATGCCCTTCAGTAAGACAAGGGATACATTCTGGTGAGCATAAAATGTTGCTGTGGGATAGTAGAACCCTAAATTAATTTTAGGAAGCTTCTGTCCATTTCATCTTTTAAGACCGTCATCTGTACCTGGATGTCTGCCATCACCTCAAATGCCACATGTCCAAAATTGAATTAATCATCTTCTCCATCAGACCTCTCCCATATGCCAAAGAATAAAGAAATAAACCAAAAAACCTAGTTTCCTTTCTCAACTGTAGCATTTCTGTCTGACCCTACTCTCCTTTTAGAGTGGAACTTTGGAATTAAATTTTCTTCTTTTTTCTTGCATTTTTGTTTCTCTGATATTTTTTTTAGATTTTCAATTTCATTTGCATTTGCCCCAGGCAGGAATCCATGTAGGCCTTGTTTTTGTAGTCTCCTGACTTTTGTACTCTCCCTATTTCAATTTGTCTTGCTTAGTGATGTTGTACTATTAACAAACATAAGCCCTACACAAGTACTCATTGTCTCTTTTTTGTTCACTGGAGCAAATCTAAATTCCTTTGCGTGAATTTTGCTTATTTGCTTATTTGTTTGTGGGGTAAGGGGCTTCTAAGGCTCAAGCACCTGTATTAGTCAGGGTTCTCCAGAGAAACAGAGCCAATAGAGTATGTGTATGTGTATATGCCCTATGTAAGCAAACCAAAATCTAAGCCTGTAAATGTCTCAGGGTTATGAAATCTAACCCTAAGGATAACCATTCACAAAGAGCCAACTAGGGTTTATGCTATAGCCAATCAGATAATTTCCTTGCTTTGCTTCCACGTCTTCACTATAAAAGTCTCTCCCCTAGCTCCTGTCAGTGGAATGTTCCTAATCACTTTTGGTTTGGTACCGCCCAATTTGAATTGAGTTTTGCTCAAATAAACTTCAAATTTTAAATATGCCTCCGCTTATCTTTTAGCAATGTGTTAGGAAATATAAATATGATTTATTATGAAGTATTGGTTCACATGATTATGGAGGCTGAGAAGTCCCAGGATCTGTACTCCACAAGCTGGGGACTCAGGGGAGCTGATGATATAGTTCTAGTTCCAGGGCAGGAGAAACCAATGTCCAGCTCAAACAGGACAAAGAAGTTAGTTATCTCTTAGTCTTTTTTGTTCTATTTGGGTCAAATAGAACCAGTAGCCTGTTTTGATTGATGAGGCAATCTGCTTTACCCAGCCTACGAATTCAAATGTTAATCTCATGCAGAAACATCCTCACAGACACACCCAGAATAATGTTTGACCATATACCTGGGAACCCCATGTTCCAGTCAAGTTGACACATAAAATTCACCATCACAGCTCTTCAGTTGGAAAGGTTTTTTTTTCCCATCATTGCTTTTACTCACAAATCAAATGGCAGACAGACTGCCGACTAGTGAATAACAGGAATAGAGAAAGAGAATGGGATAACATTTAATAGTACCAAGGACAAAGGGTAGGTGAAGGACTAAGTCTGTAGGGCTTGTCGCCTATGCATATTAAGAAGGAAGGACGTGGAGGAAGAGAGAGGAGCCTGGAGTCAAAGGGAGAGGTGGTTTAGAATGTGGAAAAATTAAGAAGGACTTTGGAAATGTGGAACATGAGACTGGGAAGCAGAAGAGGGAATTGAGAGAAAGGGAAAAGTTAGTCTACAGAAGTAGGCCTGAGAGAGGCTGCTGGGATGAGGGCAAGGCTGTATGAAGGAAAGCTCAGTATGGGTTGTCCAGGTGGGAGCAGGAACATGATGGGGAGTAGGCCTCAGAGATGAAGTGGAGACTTCAGGCTTTGCAGGAGGAAGAAGAGAGTAGGCTAATAGACAAGGACCATGGCTTTTGGGGAGGTAACCAAGACATACAAATAATTAGTTGCCATCACTAGTCATTAGGGAAATGCAAATCAAAACTACAATGAGATCACCCACTAAGACAGGTATAATAATTTTTAAAAAATAGACAGTAAAGTGTTGGCAAAGATGTGGAGAAATTGGAACCTTATATATTGCTTATGGGATTGAAAGATGATGCAACCACTTTGGAAAATAGTTTTTCAGTTTCTCAGTAAGGTAACGTAGAGTTACCACATGACCCATCAATTCTACTCTTAGGTATATACCCAAGAAAATTGAAAATATGTCCACACAAACACTTGTACATGGATGTTCATAGCAGCATTACTTATAATAGCTAAAAAGTGGAAACAGGGGCGCCTGGGTGGCTCAGTCGTTAAGCGTCTGCTTTTGGCTCAGGTCATGATCCCAGGGTCCTGGGATCAAGCCCCGCATCGGGCTCCCTGCTCGGCGGGAAGCCTGCTTCTCCCTCTCCCACTCCCCCTGCCTGTGTTCCCTCTCTTGCTGTATCTCTCTCTGTCAAATAAATAAATAAAATCTTTAAAAAAAAATAAAAAAAATAAAAAGTGGAAACAGCCCAAATGTCCATCAACTGATGTGGGTGAACAAAATGCGGCATGTCCATATAATGGAATATTATTTGGTCATAAAAAGGAGGGAAGTACTGATCGATGCTAAAACACAGATGAACCTTGAAAACAGTTAAGTGAAAGCAGCCACATATTGTTGATTTCATCTCTCTCAAGTGTCCAGAATGGGCAAATCCATAGAGACAGAAAGTAGATTAGCTATTGCCAGGGGTCAGAGGGGAATGGGAGTAACTACTAATGG